>NW_021621449.1:907388-1034445 GCF_004785775.1 Grammomys surdaster
TATATATATATATATATATATATATATATATATATATATATATATGTGTGTGTGTGTGTGTGTGTGTGTGTGTGTGTGTGTGTGTGTGTGTGTGTGTAAAACACCAATGATCATAAAATAATAAATTATATATGCATATATATGCATATATACACACACATATATACATATATGTATATATAAATGCGCATATGTGCATACACACACATATATATATATATGTATACAGCATATTCATACAAATACACACATACATATGATATGGCCCACTCTGGCCCACACTGTTGTAGCCTGAGACTAGAATGCAGGAATGACTTCAGTGCACAGCAGCTGACTGTTTATAGAAGGCAGCCAGAACCAGAAGTCTTCATTTACCAGATCAGGAGGACTTTTTATTCCGTTTTCTTCAAAGAAGTTTTACCATTTAATGCACCTTCCTATGTGATTTCAGGCAGGCAGGGCACCTGGGCCTATCAGCCCTCCTAACCTTCTCTGTGCTTCTGCAAAAGAATTTGTTTGTGTTTTGAGACAGGGTTTCTCTGTGTAATCCTGGTTGTCTGGAAGTCTGTAGACCAGGCTGGCCTCAGACTCAGAGATCTGCCTGCCTTTGCCTCCTGAATGCTAGGGTTAAAGGCGTGTGTCACCAATAGGTGAGTTTAGCCTTGATGACAGGCTGTGGATGCAGCTCTCCTCTCACCAGAATGCTGTGGCAGTTTGCACTAAACCGAAGACGGGAGCCACTTGTGTGTGGCAGCATTTACCATATCTACTCACCGACCAGTGGCCACAGCTTATAAAGGGTGACAGTTAGGCAGAAGCTCTTCGAGTGGTAATCCCTCACACCAGCCTTCCCAAACTAATCCAGGGGGTATTTATGGAAATGTACTCTGTGGTGAGGCATGCTATACACATGCTCCCCACTCCCCAACCACCCCCAACTCCTAGGTACCTTGAGTTTTTGCCAAGGAGGTCTTGGTAGTTTACATGGCCCTGAAGTTCCCAGGTTTTCTTCAAGCATGGAAGACATGATGGCAGCTGAAAGCAAAGAGCACAAACTTCCAGCCTTGCGTGGTTAGCCACTGACAACACAGTGAGACTTACAAGTGCCATGGTTCATGAAAATTAAGAGCCCTGATCTAAATGGGTTGTGTGTGTAGATGTGTGTATATTTACTTGTGTGTGTATGTATGTGTGTGTGTGTGTGTGTGTGTATGTATATGTGACTGAGGGCTTTGTGTATGCCACACCATTCATGTGTGGAGGTCAGAGGACAACTTGCAAGAGTTTCTCTCCTTTTACCACATGGGCTCTGAGGATGGCACTGAGGTTGTCAGGCTAAGTAGTAAGTGCTTTTACCCACTGAGCTAGATATCTGGCTCTCTCCATTTTACTTTTATTTGTATTTACATAAGTGCACTGTCACTGTCTTCAGACACACCAGAAGACAGCATCAGATCCCATGACAGATGATTGTGAGCCACTATGTGGTTGCTGGGAATTGAACTTAGGATCTCTGGAAGAGCAGTCAGTGTTCTTAACCACTGAGCCATCTCTCCAGCCCTCTACTTTACCTTTAATTAGTTTTTTTTACATGTATTATTGTGTCTATGATGGTGTGAGTGATACAGTATGTACGTATGGATGTTGGAGGGAAAGTTCTCTCCTTTCACCAGCATCTTCTGGGAACCACACTCAGATTAACAGGAGGCCAGGACTTGTACCTGATGAGCCAGCCATCTGGACACCCCTTCCACCTTACTTTTTGGAGCAAGAATCTCTCTTTGAACTTGGAGCTTGATGTCTCAAATAGACCAACTGGCCAGAAGCCCCCAGGACTTGCTCGTCTCTGCTTCCCCAGTGCTAGGGTTACAGATGTGTGCCATTATCGTACCTGGCATTTACCTGGGTGCTAAGGATCCAAACTCAAGTGTTTAACTTTTGCAGCAAGCACATAATCCCTCGAGCCACGCCCTTAGCACACAGTGCAATTTTATAGTGATGTTGGCTCCTTACCCAAATGACAGTTTTGTTTTTGAGAAAGGGTTTCATTATGTGGCCCTGGCTGGTTTGGAACTTACTATGTAGACCACTCTGGCCTAGAATTCAAAGCAATCCACCTGCCTTTGCTTCCCCAGTGCTGACCAGATGCACTTTTCTTTTGTCTATGGGGCTGGAGATTGAAACCATGGCCTTGCCCATTTTTTTTTTTCTCCTAAACTTGCTACTTTCAAAATGATTTTTCTTTTGTCATCTCTGTCCAAGTCAGCCTTAGCTAGGCATCACGTTGGAGACCAGCCTGGTGTATAATACTCTGTATGAAGAACTGTCCCAACATAATGACCACATCAAAACCAACCAACCAAAAAAACCCAAGTAATACAAAAGTTCAAGACCATGTTTAGCTATATAGAGTTTCTGTCTGCTAAATGAGTAAGTAAACAAGTAAACAATTATACAAACAAACAAACAAACAAACAAGGGAATACGTTGCCCAGGGCTGAGTGGATAAAGGTATTTTTTGCTATGCTGGATGACCTGAGTTCAATCCCCTGGACTCACAAGGTAGAAGGAGAAAACCAAGGTCTACAAATTGTCCTCTGCCTCCATCTACATGTATACACACACACACACACACACATACACACACACAAACCCTAAAGGGGATATCCTTGGAGATGGTGTGTAGATGGGGAAATGGGACTTGGCTCATTGGTAGGTCTCTTGACTTGCCCAGTTTTGACAAGGCTTTTGGGCTTCCTTTGCTCTTTCATTTTGAGGACAGGATCTCAGGCCATCCAGATAGACCTGGAATTTACTATATAGTTGATAGTGATTTTTCACTTCTGATCCTCGTGCCTCCATTTTCCAAATGCTGGGATCACAGTAGTATACCACCATTCCCAGCTAAAGAAGTAAAGACTCTTTTTTTTTTTTTTTTTTTTTTTTTTCTGAGATGGCTTTCACTATGTAGCCCTAGTTGGCCTGGAGGTCCTCACCAGGTCATCAACTAGGCTGGCCTTGAAAGCATAGAGATCCACCTGTTGTATAACTGGTTCCTTAGAGACTCAAGCATCCATCCTGTAGGGAAGCTCCTTAAGCAGGAAGGAAAACAACTCAAAAGAACTTCAGGAAATCCCTAAAATTGTCCAGATTCTCTAGGCTTCTCTCTGATAGAGTAAGCATTAAAGGTTGAGAACTCTTCTCAGGAGATCAAAGCTAAGCTGTGAAGAAGACTCTGAGACCAGATCAGCTGCCTGGGAGAAACAGAAACTAGCTGGGCTGTCTGGAAGAGGTTTAGACCAACTGAGGTACCTAGAAAGACACTCTCAAACTGTGGGCAGGCTGTGCAGTGTGTGATAGGTTCCTAGCTTTGTTACCTGTGCTAGGGTAGGCTTTGGTGGTACAGCTGACTTTGAGTCATTCTCTTGTAGTAACCCCCACCCACATTCCTATAAGTAACCCCAATAAAGCTCATTGGTTCACCAAGTTGGGTTTTGGTGGTGTCCACACTTCTGTCTCTTGTGGTCACTTTATCTGGTGTAAGTAGACATGTGCATTGCATCTCCCCAGGAAAAGTTCTGTCATATTCCACTACCCTCCTCTGCCTCCCGGGTACTAGAATTAAAAGCATGCACACTAAAGGCATGCAACAGTGGTGCATGCCTTTAATTCCAGTACCCGGGAGGCAGAGGCGGGCAAATCTTTGTGAGTTTGAGGCCAGCCTGGTCTGCAGAGTGTGTTCCAGGACAGCCAGGGCTATGCAGACAAACCCTGTCTCCAAAAAACAAAACAAAACCCCAAAACAAAGAAAGACAAACAACAACAACAAAACAACAAAAACACGTACCACCAACATCAGCCAAAAAAGGACGAATTAATTAATTATACCATTATAATTAATTATAAAAATTGCTAGGTGCCTTTAATGAGTGCTGGCACACAGGAGGCAGAGGCAGGTGGACCTCTGTGAGTTCAAGGCCAGCCTGGGTTACAGAGCGAGTTCCAGGACAGCCAAGGCTGTTACTCATAGAAACACAGTCTCAAAAAACCATACAAACACACACAAAATAAATAAAAATAAAAATAAAAATGAAGGTGGTTGTGTGTAAGGCTTTCTTGTTTTGCAGTGTTGATGATGTTGCCTAAGGCCTACAGGCAAGCATTGTGCTTTTGGCCCATATCCTTACATCTAGGCTTTGTTTGTTTTGTTTTGAGACAGTATCTTATGATGTAGCTCTGGCTGGCCTGCAGCTCACTATGTAAACCAGGCTAGCCTCAAAGATCTGCCTGCCTCTACCTCCCAAGTACTGGGACAAAAGGCATTTGCCACCACGTCCAGTAACCTTAGTTTTTAAATTCCTGGTCTTTTATTGAATATGAGCATCCAGGTAGCATATGGCAACATGACACCAGAGCTGGGAGAGATGTGGGAAGTTTGCTGAGAAAGGCCTGGGACCTATCTGGTTGTGTGTGGGTTCCATGACCGAGAGCAGGAAGGCCATCCACTCAGCCTTGCTCCGTGTCTTGTGGTGTAGGCCTTTATGTAGATTGTCATTACACAATTGGTGACTGTCAGGGGAGAGTCCCTTGAAGAATCTAGACGGGAAGAAAAGACAACTCTAAGAGTCAGGTAACTGCATGATCAGTTATGGAAAGGCACAAGGGCTGGCGAAGTCAATCGTGCAGTGTGCGGTCTCTTGTGTAAGTGTACCTGGGGACAGCCCCAAATTAGGGTGTTTCAGCAGTGTTGCATCAAGGAAGTGAGCTCTGAACACTTCATGCTTAGAAGTCAAGTTGTAAGGAGTCTTTCCTGGCCATTGAACGGCATGATCAAAAGGGAGCCGGCCATCCATCTGTTTGGCAGCAGGAGAGAATTCCTGGTGGGATGGGGTGGAGGTGTTAGTGACAGGAAAAACTAACAGGGCGGTGAAAACCAGAGTTTGGCAGATCTTCAATAAGCATCTACCAGACTTAGAACTTCCAGTGATCAAAAGACCATCATTGATTTCTGCTTTTCTGTACTGTGCATATGTGTGGTGTGTGTATGTAAGTATTACTGTGAGCGCACGCTACGACTTGTGGGTGGAGGTCAGAGGATGAGGTTTTCATAGTCAGTTTTCTCCTACCTGGTTTTTTTTTTTGTTGTTTTTATTCTTTTAAACTTTTAATTTTATTGTTTGTATATCACTTGGATGCCTAGAGGAACTGGCTCTCCTGTTAGTGGAGTTACAAACTGTGTGTGGCATGTGAGCGAGTGCTGGGAGTCAATCGGCCTTCTAGGTGACCAGCTACTGTTCTTAAGCCATGAGCTCTCTCTCCTTTTTCTTTAATTTTTGAGACAAGGTCACATGAAGGCTAGGTTGGCCAGGCACTGCAGAGAGATCTTCTCTGTCTGCTTCCCGAGTGCTGGGACTAAAGGCGTGGATCACCACTCACTTTTAAAGGCAAGGTCTCTTACAGTTCCTGGCTAGTTCTCCAGGGTAGCTGGCCCAGGAGTGTCTGAGGAATTCTTCAGTCTCCTCTCATCTCACCAGGAGGATGATGTAAGGATACAAACCACCACATCTGCGTCTTCCTTCCTCCCTCCCTCCCTCCCTCCCTCTCCCTCCCTCTCCCTCCCTCTCTTTCTTTTCCCCAGGGATCAGAGTCAGAACGCTTGGTTTGCACAGCAGTAGCATTTTACCGCTAACCCACTCACCTTGTCTCACCGTTGGACAGTCAGCAAGTGAATAAGTAAAGTGTCTGAGTTAAATGTACTCTTACAAAAATTGGCAGTGTTGGGGATTGAACTCAGAGCTAGGCAAGAACTCTTGCTACAAAACTACACCGTGGCCTGGCCGTGGTGGCACATGTCTTTAATCCCAGTACTTGGGAGACAGATGGAGTCTGATTTCTACAAGTTCGAGCCAGCCTCTTCTACAGAGTAAGTTACAGGACAGCCACCGCTATTTAGTGAAACATGTCTTTTTTTTTTTTCGAGACAGGGTTTCTCTGTGTAGCCCTGGCTGTCCTGGAACTCACTCTGTAGACCAGGCTGGCCCCGAACTCAGAAGTCCGCCTGCCTCTGCCTCCCAAGTGCTGGGATTAAAGGCGTGCGCCACCACCGCCTGTCGTGAAACCCTGTCCAAAATAAAAACAAAACAAAAACTACACTCTGTAGCCTTTGAATTAATTTTTGTTTTGTTTTCATTGATTCACTTTACATCCCAATCGCTGTCCAGCCCCTTACATTTATACTATTATTATTTTATTATTTGTTGGGATTCAGACAAGCTGCTGAGTTGCATATTAACGTAGCAAAGTGGACCTGGCCTCCAGGTTCTCCCAGCATCCTTCAGTACCTACCTGGCCTACCCTGCCCTCTGCCATTAACTTTCCAGCCTAGGGACTGGGTTTCCCCTTCCCCAGAAGCTCCTCCCTATATAATCCAGACATTTTGGTCTCTCTTTGTCTTCTCTCTCCCTCTCTCTGCATTTTCTCTCTCCTTTCTTTGTCTTCCCAGCCCCTTCTGTGTCCCCCAATGGCCACTTCCTTGGTCTCACTCCTTGGGACCAGTGAGCCCACCAGAGTGGCTTCCAAATAAACCTGTCTTTATATAGTCTAACCTGAGCCTGAATTGGCTCATTTTACCAGTAGAGGATAACTTATTATTTTTCAGCCAGAGTCTCACTATAAGATTCTCATTTTGTAGATCAGGCTGGCCTGGAATTTACAGAGATCTGCTGCCTCTGCCTACCAAATGCTTGGATTCGGCGAGTACACTACCACGCCTGCCCTGATTTTAAAAAAAATTGTTGGTGTGTGGAAGGTAGATCTTTTGAGTTTAAACATGGGGAGTTTAAAGATTGCTGGGAATACACAGTGAGCCTCCACAGGGTAGGGAGGGGTGGTGTGCGCTGGTGCATGAAAAGAGGATTTATCGCTCAGGAGCACTAGCTGCTCACCCAGAGGACCCAGGCTTGATTCCCAAAACCTGCACAGTGGATCTCAACCATCTGTAACTCCAGTTCCAACACCTTTTCCTGGTTTCCAAGCACACACATGGTACACAGAAGTGTAAGCAAAACACCCATACACATAGAATAACTTATAAAAATTAGGCTGGGTATGGTGGCCCATACTTTTAATTTTAGCACAGGTAGAAGAGTCTCACTGGTCTTTGACTCTTGTAGCTCAAGCTACCCTCAACCTTGTGGTCATCCTTCTGGTTCATTCTCCTGAGTGCTGAGATTACATGCTTTCATCCACCATACCATAGCATACCTATGGAGGTCAGAGGACAGCTTGCTGGAGTCAGTTCTCTCCTGCTAGATAGAGCTCAGGGCATCAGGCTTGGTGACAAGCACCTTTATCCTCTCAGCCATCTTGTGGCCCTATTTTGTTTTTGAAACAGAATCTAGGGGCTGGAGAGATGGCTCAGCAGTTAAGAGCACTGATTACTCTTCCAGAGGTCCCAAGTTCAATTCTCAGCAATCACATGGTGGCTCACAACTATCTGCAACGAGATCCGATGCTGTCTCTAGTGTGTCTGAAGACAGTGTACTTACATAAAACAAACAAGTCTTTAAAAAAAGAAAAAGAAAGCCAGGCAGTGGTGGCACATGCCTTTAATCCCAGCACTTGGGAGCCAGAGGCAGGTGGATTTCTGAGTTTGAGGCCAGCCTGGTCTACAGAGTGAGTTCCAGGACAGCCAGGACTATACAGAGAAACCCTGTCTTGAAAACCAAAACAACAACAACAACAACAACAACAACAACAAAAAAAAAACCCCAAAAAACCAACCAAACAAAAAACCAAAACCAAACAAAAACAAAAACCAAAAAACCCCCCAAAACAAACAAACAAAAAACAAAAACCCAACAACAAAAAAGAAAAAGAAACAGAATCTCATGTAGTCCAAGCTAGCCTTTATCTGGTTTTGCGTGGTAGAGGCTAGACTTAAACTTGTGATTCTTGGGCTTCTACCTCCCAAGTGCCTTTGTTTTCTATGTGTGTGGGTGTACATTTGTGCCAAGACACCCATATGGTGGTTGGGTTCTCTTTCCACCATGTGGGTTCAGGGGCTCAAACTCAGGTTGTCAGGCCTAATTTCCCCTTTAATGGAAAATACCCAGGGAGAAGAGGTTAAGTAAATAAAAGCCATAGAGAGAATAAAAGAATTATTTCAAGGTAGCATCGGAGTCATTGGAGGTTGAAGGCTGCTCATGATTAGAAAAGAAGGAGGCTTGAGACATGGTGTGGGGAAGGTGTTAACCCCTATGATCTGGGAGAGAAGAATGCGGTTGGAACAAATCAAGAGCAAGGGGAACAATCCAAAAGGGTGCCAAATATTTGTGTATTTCCACATTCACATTCCCACAGGGGTCCTTATTCTAGATTCCAAATTAGTCCAGGAAAAGGTCTGAAGCAGGTAAGCACAAGGGAAAGGTGAAACTAGTGTTCAGAGCTAAGTCAAGGATCCAGGGCCAGCAAGTCCAGGAAGTGACTGATCAACGGAAGTAAGTCTAGTCCGTCTGGTAAAACCTAAGACATTCTCAATTTTCTCACTTCTGGAGCCTGAATGGGATCCCTACTGCAAGGAGAGGTTGGGGTGGAACTGGTGGAAAGAAGGGCAGCCACTGAGGGGGAATCAGGTTCATACTGCAGAGCCAGACTGAACCAGAGTGGTGTCACACATACCTGTATCAGACACTCAAGTAGACACAGGCCTCAGAGGCAAATCCACCCAGAAGGAGGTTGTGAACATTTTGACCCCCTTAAGGGGCAGAAGTGCAACACTTCAAGCTCCCAACCCCTTTAATTTTCAGGATTTTTGGCAGCATGAGGATGATGAGCGGAGGAAGAGGTTATATCTCGTGTGTGTAATGGGTACAAGGAGAGCATTCAGCAGTGATCACAGTGATTAAGGAGGAGCCAAATCTTGCTTACCTTTCTGCTTCCTAGTATTGCTAATTATTATTAGGCTAGTTAGTAATGACAACTGAGATGCCAGCTAAGGTGAGATAATGAGTGACAAAAGATAAAGACAGAAATGAGATGATAGACAGGAGACCAGGGAGGAAGGATCAACAGTCAGAATGTAATGGGTTTGATGCAAGTGTAAGAAACGTCCATACAGTACCCAGAGACGTGTGCCTCTAATCCCAACACCCCAGCAGCACAGGAAGAATTGGTTCAAGGTGTATAGTAGGCTGGTTGCTCGCTAGTCTGGGCTTTAAGAAACCCTTTTCAAAGGAAAAAGGCGTGGTACGTGAAGAGCACAGCAGTTCCGGGAAGTCCAACCATGGAGGCTCCAGATCAGACGTAGTGCCTTGAGGTTAGCCTGGGCTACAGAGTGAAACCTGGCCACAAAAAAGTTCCATAGAACATTCCAGGAGATCAGGAGAATTCCACAGTGCCCTGCCATGTTTCACCCTACTTATTCATAAGGCATCTAGAGTAGCTGAGTTTTGAAAACATTAAACAAACTAAAAATCAAGGACAGCGTTTAGGAGTTGCTAACCCCCACCTACAGGGCAATGTGAGGGAAGAAGTATCTCAAGATTAGTTGGCACAAAAAAGGCACACTTGGGTATAGCTTAAAGAATTTTAGTGTTCCTAAGTGCTGCCTTACAAAGACACAAGAGGTTAGTTATTAAAGAGATCAGAATAGGTGAGGGAGGAGGACCTAGCCAGGCCTCCCACTTATATGTCTATCTCACAAACTCACTCGCTATTATTCTTTCTAGGGTTGTGCCTATCTAAATAGCCAAATTTGAGTGCACGTCAGGGGCGGTGTTTCTGGCGAAGTGGACTAAAGAACCAGCCAGGACTCTCAGACTTGAGTAGGATTGCTCAAGCGCAGTGGCCAATACAAACAGACGACACTACAAAGTAGTTCTTCCAAACTTCTGGGCTGTTTTGGAGGTGACTGTCCCCTTCCGGTTTAGCAGAATTCCAACGTCCTAAAAAGCAGTTAACCTTTCTAAAGCCTCAGCACCCTCCTCTCAGAGCATATTCCCTGAGAGCCTGAGCAGGTCTCCACCCCCAGCCGGACACACGTCCCAGCGTCTCCAGGCTCTTCCCCATCCCCCAGCCTCCTAGCCACATTGTGAGCACTCGCGCCCCGCAGCCGTGCTCCGGCGAGGGCAGTCATAGGGCTCAAAGCCAGTCTCCTCTAGGGCGGCTGCACGTGTCCGTTCCCTGGGGTGGGGGAAATTGCTCTTCCCGCTAGGCTGCTGATTGGTGCCTCCCCCCTACTCCACCCTTCCCGCCACACTCTACCCTCCATCCTACTTGGTTCCAGCCTAACCAGCCCCACCACCTTCTTCCTATGGAGAAGCGAGGCACTTCAGCGCTCCCTGAAGTACCGTTCTCAGATGGAATTTCAAAAAAAAAAAAAAAAAAGCGCTACAGAACAGGTGGAGAGCGCTCGGCTTCCCCGAGCCTCGGGTTTCCAGCGTGGACGGCCCACTCGCTCTCCGGCACCACCCTCCACGGCAGTAATAACTGAAATCCCACACGTGCGCACTCCCGGAGCTAGTCCCCAGCGAGAGCACCACCCCGCGGGCCCTTTAAAAGGACTCGACCACTGAGGCCACGTGGGGGTGGGAGAGACCCTTATTGTCCTCCGTCACCGAAGTCGCCCAACTCCCCGGCCCCAAACACCTGCAGCTCAGAGCGAGGCTCCCACCCGGCCGCGGGCTGCACGCGGCCCCCTCCGCGTCACGCGCGGCCCCTCCCCGGGCGCGGCCCGCCCGCTCCCCCCTCCCCCTCCCTCAGTGCAGCTGTCCGCGCAGGGGTGGGGGCGGGGTTGTTGTTGTGGTGCGCGCCGGCCCCGCCCCCTCCTCGTGGGCGGCCCCTCCCCCAGGCTTCTGCCGGGCCCCCTCCCCACCCCCAGCCCCATCTGTTTTCCTCAGCGCTGAGTGGATTATATTGTATGGGATTGGGGGCGGCCGCACGGCCGCGGCGGGACGGGGCGAACGCGCGGCCCCCGCCGGCTGCCGGAGCAGCGGCCGCTTCAGCGTCTCGGCCCGCCGCCCCCCGCCCGGCGCGCCTAAGCTTGAGCTCACGCCGAGCGGCGGGAGCCGCCGCGCGCTGAGAGGCGCTGCCCGCGGCCGGAGTCCGAGCGAGCGAGCGAGAGGGCGGGCGGGCGGGCGAGCGAGCGCGGCGGGGAGATGTGCCCGGAGGAAGGCGGCGCGACCGGGCTGGGCGAGCTCCGCTCCTGGTGGGAAGTCCCGGCCATCGCGCACTTCTGCTCGCTCTTTCGTACGGCGTTCCGTCTGCCGGACTTCGAGATCGAGGTGAGTAGCCGGCGCTGCGCCCTTTCTCCGCGCTTCTCTGCGGGGAGTCGCGGGCCGCCGACTTGGCGCGGAGTGCGGGCGGAGAGGGGCTCGGCGGCGGGCACGAGGCTGGCGGCCGGCACGGGCTGCCCGTGGCCCCGCGCGCTCTCGCCGGCGGGGGTCGAGCCTGCTTTTGTCGGCGCGGGACCCGGGGGTTCTCCCGGGACTTCTCGGTCGGCCTGAGGGCGAGAGTGCGCGCGCGCTCCCCTCCGGAGCCTCTGAGGCTGCGAGCAGCTGCTCAGGCGGGGACCCGGACGGGATGCGGGCTCAGGCGCCGGGGGCCACAGCGGCGGGGCGGGAGCGGCCTTGGGCAGGGGCGGCGTTGCTCTGGAGACGCTCGCCCGGGTCGCACTTGGCGGACTTGCGGAGGCCCGTAACTCTCGGGCGCTTCGAGTCAACTTCGGGCGAGCGCAGATGGGGCCTGGGCTTGGGGCGTTCTCCTTGTGGGACCGCCCGTCGCTCACCGTCGCTCGGGACGCCGAGGCTGCGGAGGGAAAGTTTGGGGTTCCCTCCTTTTAAAAACAGCTCCTCTTCAGAGGAACGTGCAGCCTTCCGTATTCGGGGAGCTCTCTCTTCGAGTTGATTTCGCCACCATTATTCCCCCGGGCGAGCGAGGAGGAAAGGAATGGCTTTCTGGCCAGACCGAAGGTGCTTTCAAGACCCGAGGCTTTGTGATAACTGAACTAAAATCAGAGGGTCCTAATGACAAGGACGGTGGCGGGAGTGTGGGAAACGGAGTGTATAAGATGGTCCAAAGCAGCATCCTGTCTTTTATTTTTGGAAGGAGTTGTGAAATACATGATTGGTTGGCAGGTTGAGTTGCTTTCTTTCCTATGGTAGTCTGTGTAGTGACTTAACCACCTTTTTTTCCCTTGGGACAAAGGTACACGGAACTATTGTTGGTCGGTTACTGTTTTCAGTTTTGCAGATGCCTTTACAATTGAAATAATCAAAATTAAAACAACTTACTTGGGAAGTCTGACCATTGTGTTTGCCTCTTCATCCCCATGAATCCTGATTTTAATTTGTTGACTCCTGAGTACTTTGCTTACCTTTATTATTAAGTCCGTTGTGTTTGCAGAAATATCACTTGCTTCTATGAATGAGGCGTGAGAACTTAACTCTGCTTGCAAAGTTAACGAAATCGGAAATTTCTAAAACAACGGCTGGGTTAGGAGAGTGAAGAGGAATGTGGACTGAAATTGGGGCCATTCGTTGGCTTTTGGAAGGACTTTAAAACAAAGTGAAAAGGTTGGTAGGATTTTCCAGGTCGTGGACTTCTCCAGGTTTTAGAGAAATGTAACTTGGCAACTTCACCCAACCTCAAAGCGTTTATTTACAAAGTTTGAACATGAATGTAACAAACATTTTTGTGATGAAATTTTGTAATGAAATCGGACTAAGAGTAATGATTTGAGGAATCTTAAAGGGGAAGAGATGATTAATGATTCTGATGTCCTGTGTTTCCCGTTAGTTAGTTTGAAATCTTGAGTAGTCTAATTAAATCCTGCTGTTCAAAATGGTGGCTGCCGTGTGTGTGTGTGTGTGTGTGTGTGTGTGTGTGTGTGTGTATGTGTGTGTGTGTTTGTGTGTGTGTTGGTGGTGATGCATGTGACAGTTGCCACCTTGGGTGCTGATAAACTTGTCCCAACCCATTTTCTTATAAGAGGGAGTAAGTTGATGTGCATATTACAAATTGAGTGCATTTGGAAAAGCTACTGTTGGAAAAATGTCACTTTTCCAAGTCCTTGTACTCCCATTTTGTTGATAAAAAGGTAGAGGAAACTCATTTTGTCTTAATTATATCTAACATACTTAAAAGTTAACCTCTAGTTTCTATCCTTAAGTAGTAAACTTCAGGTTCTCAGTGTTTGTTGGCCTAATTCCTCTAGGAAATGTAAGCTGTTATTGTCCTTTACTCGGTGAATAGTCGGGTCTACTTGACATGGTGTCTTTTAATTCTAGTGGTTAAAAAAATTGTGCAGTGTGGGTGTACAGGTGTCGGGGAGTGCTTGTGGAGGTCAGAGGACAATTTGGGGGAATTGGTTCTCCTTCAGTGGTGAGTGCCCCAGGAATCAAACTTGGGTGGTCAGGCTTGGCACCAGTTTCCTTCACAGGGAACCATCTCTCCTAAGTGTATCTTGGAAGATGCACTTTGCCACTTAAAGTGTGTGTTATTTGAAAAAACATTAAACACATTACTATCCTGATTCCAACATGTACATACCTTAAATACTACCAACTCTTTCTCCCAACCCCTATGGAGATGATCACTAAATATATAACAAATGGTAATGATTTTTTCCTCCCTGTATTTTCTATATTTTATTTAGGGGTTTTGAGTAGTTACTGAAAGATGAAAAATATCTAAAATTCTCACTAAGAAATTTGACTGACCCATTAACAATGCAGAATTTCCCAAAGATACCATCAGTAAATTTGTTTTTGTTTTTCTTAGGTGATTTGAAAAACATCAACTAGTTTATTGGGTTAGGTCTTACAACAGTGTTAGACCTTGTCTTAAAGTAAAAATATACCAGTACCAAGCTGAATGTACCTGGTAGGCACATGGAAAGACCATGTAGTCCTAATTACACTTGAAAAGCTAGAAATGAGAAAAGAAGATTACCAAATAAATAGTCAAAGCCAGACATCATTCCTTTAGGAAGCCGGTTTTCAGTTGTGGGAAAGATCTCATTTTACTCTTCTCTCCCAGGCTCAATCTTTGGATTTATAGAACATTGACAAAGCAGGAATCCTTAAGCACTTGGTTTTTATCCCAAGCAAAACAATCTCTCAGTTAGGTGAAAGGCTCCAGGATTCATGCTGCTGTTCTGTACGAGGTCAAGACCTCCTCCTACTTACAGGTCCCTAAGAGGTGATATTTCTATTTTTGTGTGTAAAAATTTTTTTTCGAGTTTGTGTGTAAAAATATTTTTGTGCTCTGTTAATTAACCTTAAACTGATCATTTCTTCAGAAGAATCAGCATACTTTGGTGTATGTGGTGCTGGGGTTTGAACTGCGTGTTCATACATGCTAGGCAGGCACTGTATCACTGAACAGTCTTTTCCAGCCTTTTCTTTTTCTTTGAGACTACTTCGACAGCTCTGGCTGGCCTGGAACTAACTATGTAGACCCCGCTGGCCTCCAACTCAGGGAGATCCTTCTGTTTCCCAAGTGCTGGGATCAAAGGCCTGTGCCACCATGCCTTGCTTTTTTGCTTTACATTTTAAGATAAGCTTAAACACTCGTGTGTTGCTGCCCTTAAATAACGGTTCTAAAATAATCAGAACAAAAACCTGAGGATACAATAATATTTTCAGTGGTTCCAAATTCTTAGTTTATAATAGGGTTGTAGCTCAGGGTTGAACACTTGCTAGGATATCCAAAGTTGCTATTATTTTTTTCCTCCCTGGTTTTAAAAACAACACATGAAGATTATATAAACCTTAAATTTTTAGCAAAATACAGATTTCAGGCAGCTGATAACTTAAAATTTGTCTCTTGACACTTGAGTAAAAATCTTCTGTTAATATATTTAGAAATTCCTATATTGATATGTTTGCCATACATAGATTAGGTGTTTTTAATTTTCTGAAGAGGCTAAGGTGTAGTTGGACATTAATAGATTAATGTTGTTAGTAGTTGTTTATTTTAAAACACTATATGTTTTGGGTTTTTGTTTTTTAATGTAGTGGGACTGAACCCAGGGTTTTAACACACAGTAGGCATTGAGCTACAACCGCCTGTGCGTGATCTCTCTCTCTCTCTCTCTCTCTCTCTCTCTCTGTCTCTCTGTCTCTCTGTCTCTCTGTCTCTCTGTCTCTCTCTCTGTCTGTCTCTCTGTCTCTGTCTTACTTTGGAGATATGGTTTGTGAATAAGTAAGCAGGTTTTCTAGCCTACCTAATTGTCCCTAGTCATTTGATTTATTGGGATGAACCATCTAATCACCAAAAGCAGCTCATACTTGGACCCCTTTGGCCACATTAGCTTATAATAGAATCCAGTTATATAGGATTTAATTAAAGCCAAATATTTTGTACTTAATATTGTATTGAATTAAGTTAGTTAAGTTTTACCCTGATTTGAAACAAAGATAATTGACCTCTTTAAAGATTTAGTATTTGCTTCAGGTTGAAGTAAGGCAGTGGAAGACTATTTTTCATAACCTTATATATAGAGCAGCAGTTCTCAACCTGGGCGGGGCGGGGGGGGCTGATGAACGACCCTTTCACAGAGGTTGCCTAATATCAGAAAATACATATATTCACATATATTCACATTGTGATTCATAACAGCAAAATTTCGGTTATGAAGTAGCAATGAAAATAATTTTATGGTTCGGGGGTCACCACAATATATGAAGACCTATATTAAAGGGTTGAAGCATTAGGAAGGTTGAGAACCAGTGTTAGAGATGAGAGGGATGAGATGGGGCAGGAATGGTGGTGCATCAAAGTAGATGTTTGGAATTGTTTACATGGATTTGGGTAGCTTGTATAGTGGTGTTAGCTTAATCAAAATAACTTACTGTTCTGTGTCTTTCTTTCCTGAGATCTTCCCCCATCCCCTCCAGCATTTCTCCCTGTTCCCATGGCTGTCCTGGAACTCTGTAGACCAGGCTAGCTTAGAACTCAGAGCTCGATTGCCTCTGCTGGGATTAAAGGCCTGTGCGACTACTTACTGCCCAGCTTCTTTCCAGAGACTCTTGCCTTTTATCTTTAATCTTCCCTGCCTTGTGTCTTCTTCCTGTCTGTGGTTGTGTGTTGCTGAAGTCCCTCACCCAGCAGGATGATGTAGAGCCAGTATATATAGAGCTTTGTATTCTGTCCTTTGTAATTCTGTTTCTAGCCCTTTCATCAAGAGAAGGAGCCATGAATTATAATTAATATAAGTGATAAAACTTGCTGAAATTTAAACATAGATAAGTTGTATCAGCTGTGTTTATGGGATAGGTGATAGATTCTGTTTGAGTATAGATAGGAACAAGTGCTGTCAGGGTGGGTATTAGACTTCAATCAAATTCTCTTTCTTTTTGGTTTTTCAAGACAAAGTGTCTCTGTGTAACAGCTCTGGCTGTCCTGGAGCTTGCTTTGTATACCAGGCTGGTTTTGATGTCACAGAGGTCACAGGCCACAGTAATGTAGTGAGTGAGACATACAGTATTGTACTTTATTAAAAATAGTGTCTCATTATTCTTAGCTGCCCATAACTACTAGGTAGGTGTTACCCTCATTTTACAGATGTGTAGGGATTGAAAATTTGGGAAGGCTAATGGTTTGCACAAGATACCCACCTGAGTCCAGGGCTTTTACTCCAAAAATCTGTGTTGTTGTTGTCACAATTTTGTGAAAATTTTCACTATCTGTGTTGAAGGCTAAAAGTCTGTATACAGTACATATCTAAGGGTTCTTGGATCAAAAGATCCTTATATGTGGAGGTCAGGACAAGCTGGGGTGTAGCTTCTCACATTGTTTGAAATGTCTGGTGGCCTTACGTGTGTTCTGGGGAATCTCAATCCAGATTTTTAGGCTTTCATGGCAAAAACTACCCACTGAGCCATCCCCTCACCCTATATTTTATTTTTGGGTCTTTTGAGACAGTTTCTCTGTATAGCCCTGGCTGTCCCAGATCTTTGCAGACCAGACTGGCCTTGAACTCCTGTAGATCCACTTGCCTCTGCTTCCTGAGTACAGTGGTACCAAAGGCATGCAACTCCACTGCCTAGCTTTTTTATTTTTGAGACAGTGTTGTTTTTAACTCTGTAACTCAGGCTGCCTTAGAATTTGCTATAATTTTCTCGACTTAGCCTCTGGGATGCTGGGTTTTAAGTGTGAATCTCTTTGTCTGACATTATTTTTAAAATTTCTGAAATAAGTGCAGAGTCAAGTTAGTGTAATAATTTCTATTGAGAGATGTTTATGAAGCATCGATATGCTAGGCAGGATACTAGCTAATGGAGGTACAGCTGTCTGTGTAACACAAAACTACTTGCTCTCTTGGTGTATGAGATGCCTCAGTGGATAAAGGAGTTTGCTGCCAACCTCGAAGACTTGAATTTTATCCCTTGAACCAACATGGTAAGTAGGAGGAGAGAACCGCCCCCTCAGGTTTTCCTCTGACCTCCACATGTGTTCCATGGCAAACACATGTGTACACACACACACAGAATTGTTGTTGTTGTTATTATTATTATTATTATTATTATTTTTTTTTTTCTGAGATAGGCTTTCTCTGTTTAGCCCTGGTTTTCTTGAAACTCACTCTGTAGAACAGGCTGGACTCTGCCTCCCAAATGCTGTTCTTAAAGGTTCTACCAACCCCAGCTAACACAAAATAAGTTAATAAAAATTAAGTTTCAAAAGCACCTGCCCTCTTAGTGGACAAATGATACAGTATGTCACAGGGTCTCAGAAATGAAGTCCAGGGAGACCTGCAAAGGGTCATGCCAAGGGATGGTTTCTTCAGTTTAAGAGAGTGATAGAAGCCGGGCGGTAGTGGTACACGCCTTTAATCCCAGCACTTGGGAGGCAGAGGCAGGCGGATTTCTGAGTTACAGAGTGGCTAGCCTGGTCTACAGAGTGAGTTCCAGGACAGCCAGGGCTACACAGAGAAACCCTGTCTCTGTGTAGAAAAAGAGAGGGATAGAGATAGCTTGTTGAGATAGCATTTGAGTTGAGATAAGTGACTTAAAATGATTTAGAGATGGGTGGGGTAGTACACACCTTTAATTCCAGCATTCTGGAGTAGAGGCAATCCCATTTGAGTTCAAGGACAACCTGAGGTATGTAGTAAGATCTAAGCCAGCCAGGACTATGAAGACCCTGTCTCAAAAATAGAAACAAAGCAATTTTTAAATACTATTTATTTTTGTGTGTATCTATGTTTTGTCTGCATACATATCTGTCTGTACCTGGTGCCCTTAGGGACCAGAAGATGTAGGATCCTCTGAGGCTGGAGTTACAGAAGGCCTAGAAGGCTTCAGACTACCACATGAGTGCTAGGAATTGAATCTGGGTCCTCTGGAAGAGCAGTAAGTGCTCTTAACTACTAACTAAGCATCTCTCCAGCTCCAACAGAAACAAAACAAGTTTAAGAAATGACGTAAAAATTTGTGGTTTTTAAACATACTAGTGTATTTAATGTAAAACATCTACTGTGTACCTGGGGCTGGCCTACAACTTATAGCTGTCATCCAGTACAGTTGGATACTGTTGGTCTACAGAAGATCCTTTTTAAAACTTCATGCTTCCTATCTTTTGAAGAGTCAGAATCCTCTATAGAGGCACAAGGAGGATAGTTGCAGAAGGGCAAATCCATGGTGCATCTTGGGTCCTGAAGTGGAGAATGTCCTTTGTAAAGGAACTTTGGTAAAGTTCATCGTTCTGTTTTTTTTCCAGTCTTTTAAAAAGAAAGGGTTCCTAGCTTCTGGTTCCACCCCTGTTTTTTTCTTCTTTATACCACAGGGAGCTTCAGAGAGTTGGAATCCTCCTACAGTTATAGAAGGGTTGGTCTCTCATCCATGAAGGACACTCCTATTTTGGTTTGGTATTTGACTTGACTTATAACTTCAGCCTTCCTTCGTTTTCTGGAACACAGGAAAGCCTAAAATCCCACTTGAGTAGTATAGCCTTGATAACAAAGTCTTGAGGCAGGCGTCCTTGGGTGTTAGGAATCCAGAGTGAGAGTTGTGGCAGCAGAGTGTTAAACCACCAGTGAAGAGTCAGAATGTAGTATGTATAGACAGCTGCCTCCTGCCAGCTTGACTACTGCATTTCAATTCTAGAACACAGTTTTAAAAGGCATTAGATACATGAATCGTGGCTCTTACTTGCCCTTGACAGGAAGTGTAATCTTAGTAAGATTACTTTGGTTTATTACAGCATGGAAATTTCAGTCTAGATAATTGATCCCTGGCTTCTAGGAGGGACTTTCTAAGTATGGCTAGTACCATGGGTTAAAGTTACTATCCATGCTTTACAAGTTAGTTTTGTACCAAATAGAAGCTGCAGGACCATACTTGCTTGGTATGTCTGTGAATTACATGAATTTCTTTCTCTTTTCATTGGAAACCTTGCCTCTAAATAAGCTTCTTTGATAGGAACTTTTGAAGGTTGACATCTTCTCTATTTCTATCATTCTCCTTTTTTTCCTTTTTTTTTTCTTTTCCTTTTTTCTCCATTTTTTTCGAGACAGGGTTTCTCTGTGTAGTTCTGGCTGTCCTGGAACTCACTCTGTAGACCAGGCTGGACTCGAACTCAGAAATCCGCCTGCCTCTGCTTCCCAAGTGCTGGGATTAAAGGCGTGTGCCACCACTGCCCGGCTATTTCTATCATTCTGAAACTGACCTAATGTTTTATGCTTGAGATTTGGAGGGATTCTGGAGAATGAGTGTCTTGAGTTGTTATTCCCCTCCCCCCCCCATTTGTTTGTTTGTTTTTTAAGACAGGGTTTGTCTGTAGCCCTGGCTGTCCTAGAACTAGCTGTGTAGATCAGGTTGGCCTCAAACTCAGACTCTGCCTCCTAAGTGCTAGGATTAAAGGCATGTGCCACTTTCTGGCCACTTCAAAAAAAAAAAAAAAAAAAAAAAAAAAAGACAATCTCACTGTAGTTGATGTGAAACTATAGCTCTGTGTAGTCCAGGTTGGCTTTTAGCTCCTGACAGTAGTGGTGTTTCAGTCTGTAGACCAAGCTAGCCTTGAGCCTTTCTGCTTCTTCAGTGCTGCGAGCAAAGTCATGTCCAGTTGTTGTTCTCTGTTACTGTACATGCCAGACAGAAACCTGGTAAACAGATACTTGGTTATCGACTCCCACTCCTGATGCTGCTGCTCCTCCTCCTCCTCCTCCTTCTTCTCCTCCTCTAGAATGGGCTATGTAGACCAAGTTTCCCTCAAAACCATAGAGCCTCTGCCTCCTGAGTGCTGGAATTAAAGGCATGTGCCACACTATACTCGGTGATAAATGGATTATTTTGGTTTGGAGAGAAGATGGTATTGTGATGGTGACTAAACTGGTCTTATTCTCTGGAGTGCTCTGAGTTTCTTGGCTGGAAGCTGCAAAACACAAAGGGTTGTGATGGTGTATTCCTTTAGTCCCAGGATTTAGGAGGCAGAGACAGATGGACCTATGTGAGTTTGAGGCCAGCCTAGTGTGCAGAGTGAATTCCAGGACAGCCAGGGATACACAGAGAAAGCCTGTCTCAGAAAACAAAAAACAAAAAGAATATGTTCACCTATGCATGGCTTTTGACACCTTATTGGTTTGTAGCCCCTTTCCTTTCCTTCCCTCGGCCTCCATACCTTGGGCTGGAACCTGAAAATGGACATGCCACTGAGCCACATGTCCAGCCTGCTGAGCCTTCTTAACACTCTTTTAACTGAGCCTGAGCCTTGGCCACCCTCCCTTGTTTTTTCTTTCATTCCATTGTTGTGCTCAACTCCTGATGTCCCAGGGCTTGTTCTGGGCATGTGTGGAGGAGGGGTAGAATTTTGGGCCTGTATCCTGGTGGTAAACCCCAGAATTCATGTAAATTGTGAAGTCAGTCACTTCTGCCGCTTAAAGTTTTTTTTTTTCCTCACTGTTCTTTGAATTCTTCTGAAGGCATATGATCTCTTAGAATAATGCTATTGTGTCCTGTGTCTTGTACTTCATTAGCCACACACAGGTTTCAAATGTAATTACATAACAATACACAAGAGCTAGTATTCATTTTCTTGTTTAAAGTCTCTGACCTCATCTGACCTTTATGAAGGGTACTTGGCTGGTATAAGTGATAGCATGTTCTTTGGTGTGTCCCACTGCAGTGGTAGATTTCACTTTGATTGTATAGCAAAGTCAGGCCTACTTTTTCTCTTTGGTAGGTTTGCTGGAGTAATTGTGCTAGTTGAAAGTAGTAGGTCATAGCATGTGGTCACCTCAAGTGTACATCTATACTGTGCACCATGTCTTGTTTATCCCAACATCAGAAAGTCAGTGTGAAAATAGAGCAGTGATTGGGCCACAGTGATACCAACCATTTCACTTATTAATGTTTAATTTTAAATCACATCTGAAGTGTACTTTCCAGGAGTGGTGTAAGTTCATAGTCCTGAGAAGGCTGTTAAGTAGTCTTGTTGATTGGAACAGTTATTTTCGTTTTCCTTCTAGTTAGTTCTTTTAATGAACACCCCTTCTCTGAATGATCATTGTTTCTGCAACAATGGCACTTGGGATAGGTTATTTGCCTGACTGAAAGTGTGTTAAATTAACAGATCTGCTCCTTTGGGGAATCCTTTCTCTTCTTCTTTTCTTTTGTGTCTCTTCTCTTCTTCCTGAAGGGTTATTCTTGGGTTCTTTAGGTGTGAGCAGTTTTTATTTTCTATTAGGTCCTTGTTCAGAGAACTTTGTCTTATAGAGCAAAGAGAGGTTTGACTTGTTGGTGTAATTTTGGTTATAATTACTGGGACTTTTGGCCCGTTTTTTGAGTGTTACTGGTTTGGGCTATTATCCCACATACATGTGCTAATTATTTTGTGTGTGTGTGTGCGTGTGTGCATGCATGCATGCGTGCGTGCGACACTCGAATGCATGCAGTAGGGCAGACACAGAGCATGCACACCTGTGCAGGCCAGAGGTCAGCTTCTTCAATTGCTTTCTTTTTTTTTTCTTTCTTTCTTTTTTTTTTTTTTTTTTTTGGTTTTGTTTTTTCAAGACAGGGTTTCTTTGTGTAGCCCTGGCTGTCCTGGAACTCACTCTGTAGACCAGGCTGGCCTTGAACTCAGACATCCGCCTGCCTCTGCCTCCCAAGTGCTGGGATTAAAGGCATGCGCCACCACCGCCTGGCTGCTTCAATTGCTTTCTATCTTCAAAAAATAATTTTATTTATTTATTTTTTAAATGGCTACAAGTGGGGTTTATTCAGGAGATAGTGCAAAGATGGGGGGAGAAGAAGAGGAAGATGGAAGAAGAGAGGAAGAAGAGCAATTTTTATTATTTTTACCTTTTAATTTTAAATGATTTATTTTTTTATTATATGTGCATTGGTGTTTTGTCTGCATTCCTGTCTGTATGATGGTGTCAGATCTATTGGAACTGGAGTTACAGACAATTGTGAGCCATTATGTGGTTGTTGGTAATTGAACTCAGGTCTTCTGGAAGAATCACCAGTGCTCTTAACTGCTGAGCCATCTTTAGCCCCATATTTTTGAAACAGGTGTACTATGTAGTCCTGGCTGACTTGAACTTGCTATGTAGACCGAACTGGCCTAAATTTACAGAGCTCTTCCTACCTTTGTTTCCCAAATGCTGGGATTACAGGTGTTTGCAACCAACTTGTTACTTTTGTTTTGTTTTGAGACAATGTCTCACTATGTTTCCATGAACATTTTGAAACTCAACTGGCTTGGATCTCAGATAAACCTGACTGCCTCTGGGATGCTGGGATTAAAAGTGTGTATTACTACTTTAAATTTATTCTGTTTGCCACATCATATGTGTAGAGGACAGAATTCAGTTTTCTAGAGTCAGTTCTCTCTGTCTACAAAGTGTGTCTTTGGGATAGAACTCAGGTCATCAGGCTTGGTGGTCATTGTGGTAACCTATTGAGCCATTTCCCTGGCCCCAAATACTTTTTATTGTTTCTAAAATACTTATTTTCTGTTGAATGTGGTGACATACACTTTTAATCCCAGCACTCGGGAAGCAGAAGCACGTGGATCTCTGAGTTGGAGGCTGTCCTGGTCTACATAGTGGGTTCCAGGATAGCCAGGGCTACAAAGAGAGACTCTATCTCGACGAAAAGAACAAAACAAAAAAAAAGAGAGAAAAGGCTAATTTTCTTTTAAATTATGTGTTGATATGAGCATATGAGTACTGGTACCCAAAGAGACCAGAAGATGGCATGGCATTGGATTTCCCTGGAGCTTGGTGGTGCAGGCAGTTGTAAGCTGTGCACTTTGGGTGCTGGTAACTGAATTTCTCTTCAAGAACAGTAGGTTCTCTTACTCATCAAGCCATTTTCTAGGTCACCTATCTTTAAAAACTGTTTAAAAGTACTTTATATGCTTGGGGATAGACACATCTCATGGTACATGTGTAGAGAGTTCAGAGGGTAATTTGTGGGAGGGGGTTCTTCCATTCCAATAAGTGGGTTCCAGAGATTGGATTCAAGTTATGTTAGGTGGTAAGCACCTGTACTTACAGGCCATTTCATCAGCCTTATCTTTGCTTACTGTTAGGTTTTTAGACAGGGTTGAATGTAGCTCAAGTTTGCCTTATATTTGATATATATCTCCTTGGATGATGTTGTTTGTTACTATTTTTTTTTTTTTTTGAGACAGTATTTCTCGTGTAGTCCTGTCTGTCTTGGAACTTGCTCTGTAGACTAGGCTGGCCTGAAACTTAGACCCTGGGTGTTTTTGCTTCTTGAGTGCTGAGACTGAAGGTGTGCCATCACTCCTGGCTCTTCAAGTGGAACTTTAAACAAAGTTTACTTCCTTTCTGTTTGCTGTTGTCTTTATTAAAGTTGCTGAGATTTGTGATCAAATTGCTGTTTTATTGTTTTTATCATTTGCAAAACAATTTATACGAGAGAGTGATCACAGTAAAAAGAAGTTCAGAGGTAGGAAGCTATGGTGGGGGAAGTGTTCCAGGACTTGGGGTTCATTCCTTGAAGAGGAAAAGATGACTTGAAACAGATTATTTGAGTGAATGTGAAGGACGGTTTGGAGAGCAGAGGGAGGAGAGAAGAAGGGAGGCGAGGAGCAGAGACTAAAATGACATTCTGCTGAAAGGTGGTAGGAAAAAGAATTCCAGGAGGAAGTTTTAGGAGGATGGAGAATTTGCTCCCCCATAACCATCATAATTAATGACTAGTATGTGCATGTGTTCATGAATGAATGCATAGGTGTTGAGGGCATGTACCCGAGTGTGTTTAGTTGGGGTCCGAGGTGGACACAAGGTGTCTTCCTGCCTTGTTCTCCACCATATTTTGGGACATTGGTGCTTGAGGTCTGGGTTCAGGTTCTCAGCCTCTAGAGAGCATTCTTTTTTGGTTTTTCGAGACAGGGTTTCTCTGTGTAGTTCTGGCAGTCCTGGAACTCACTCTGTAGACCAGGCTGGACTCGAACTCAGAAATCCGCCTGCCTCTGCCTCCCAAGTGCTGGGATTAAAGGCGTGTGCCACCACTGCCCGGCTCTAGAGAACATTCTTAACAAGAAAAAATGGGGACTGGAGAGATGGCTCAGCGGTTAAGAGCACTGACTGCTCTTCCAGAGGTCCTGAGTTTAGTTCCCAGCAATCACATGGTGGCTCACAGCCATCTGTAATAGGCATCTGATGCCGTCTTTTGGTGTGTCTGAAGACAGCAACAGTATACCCACATACATGGAATAAATCTTTAAAAAAAAATGGAATTAATTCCAGCTCCCAAGTGGTTAACATTTTGGCATCATAACTAAAGGAGGTCAGTTGTGAGACCCCATTTCCTTAAGAAAAACCAGCATTTGAAATGTTGCTTCGTGTGTTCTTGTCAATATTTCTCTGTCTCCTCTGATGTTTACCCATTCTAGGACTGTTGGTTTCCCAGCATTGTCAGTACCTTGTGGGTACTCACAAACTGTGTATAAAAATTTACATTTCTAGAATTCTATCTTATTTTTACCTTTTATTTTTTAGCATGTGTGCTGAGTGTGTGTGCGTGTATGTATATAGGTGTGCACTCATATGATAGTCCAAATAAAGCTTTTAGGATTCTGTTATGTACTTAATAATCCAATTTGGGTTGGCAGTTTACTAGGAAACACTTTTACTATTAAGCTATCTCACCAGCCTTACTTTTGCAGTTTTACATTTAGTGGTTAGTTATTGAAGCTTAGAATAGTACCTTTTAATATTTATTTCTGTTTAAGATCTGTGAGACTACTGCTTTTTTTTTTTTTTTTGAAACAGAGCCTCACTATGTAGTCTTGATTGACCTTGAACACAGCCACCTTCTACCAGTTATCAAAGAATTAATGAGAAAGCTCTGTAGACAGTAGTGTATCAAGTGCTTCCAGCAGATCTAATGTTATTGATATGTGCAATTTATATAACATTTTGTGGGTAATATTATTATTTTAAATTTAAGATGGTTTAGACATACTTCAAACTTGCCTTGCAGCCTTAAACTTTGACTTTCCTGCCTCCACTCTTCAGTGCTGGAATTTACAGGCCTGTGAATGTGCGTACACGCGCGCGCGTACACACACACACACACACACACACACACTATATGCAAGGTGGCTTACCTTGGTACTGGGTTTTCATTTAATAGTCTTATGGGTACCTTTGTTCTTAATTGTGTGTGAGAGAGATATCTTGGGGATTGATTGGACTCAGCTCATCAGACTTGGTGACAGGTGACTTTACTCACTGAGTCATCTTGCTGGCTTCAAACTTGGAAAAAGTTATTAATATTTACGAGATTTTTGAGCCGGTTGTGGTGGTGCAACCCTTTAATTCCAGCATTTGGGAGTCAAGCAGATCACTCTACAAAGCAAGCTCCAAGACAGTCAGGGCCACACAGAGAAACCCTCTCAAAAAAAAAAAAAAAGGAGGTTTTGAGCATGTATGTATGTTAGACATTTCCATAGGCTGGAGAGATTGTTCAGTTAAGTGCACTAGCTGGTCTTCTAGATTCTGGAGGTCCTGAGTTAAATTCCTAGAAACCACGTGATGCCTCACAGCCATCTATAAACGGAATCTGATGCCCTCTTCTGGCACACAAGTGTACATGCAGATAGAGGACTCATACATAAAAAAATATTAAAAAAAAAAAAAAACAAACCTAGGTTACCAGGGTTTGTGTAGTATCATAGTTACTTTTCTTTGCTGCAATGGAACACCATGACCAAGGCAACTTTAAAAGAAAATCTTTAATTTGGGGCCCAAGTTACAGTGGATGAATCCATGTTCACCATGGTAGGGAATATGGCACTACAAGAATGATGCTGGAGAAGTAGCCCAGAGCTTACTTGGGTCTTGATATATTAGTATGAGGGGAGAGAGAGAAATGGCCTTGACTTTTGAAACCTCAAAACCTGTCCTAGTGACAACACCTCTTCCAACAATATCATACCTTCTAATCCTTCCCAGACAATTCCACTAACTAGGGACCAAGTATTCAAATTTATGAGCTTCTGGGGTCCATTCTCATTCAAACCAATGCAGGATGCAAATTGGTTTTTTGTTCTTTATGTCTGAAAAAAAATTCTGTTGCTTATATACCATGTCTTCTAGTTCATTCTTCTGTTGGATATCTGGGTTGATATCATAATTTGGCAAATATGAGTAGTGCTTTATGTGTTGAGGTTTAGGTGAATAGTTTTTAAGGGGATTGAAGTAGTTGATTATCCTTGTAATAGGTAAAAATGGGTAAAATGATTTAAACTTCAAGCTGCAGAGTCCATTAAATGAAACAGTAATTAAAAGAATGGTTTATTGGAGTAACACTGACCTACAGAATGTTCAGGGTCTAGACAAATGGATTAATTTTGAGTCTCACTTCTTCATTGGCAGAGTTGTTCATTGCTTATTCTGTAGTTATAATGAAATTTGAAACAATATGTTTATCAACAAATTGGTAATTAGTATATTTCTTATCTATTTTATATATTTAGAATAAATTTTATTTTTCATGTCTTGACTGTTTGGCTTGCATGGATGTGTATGCAATTTGTGGGAGCCTGGTGCCTTTGGAAGTCAGAAGGCCTCAGATCTTGAACTGGAATTAGGGAAGGGATGGTTGTGAGCAGCAGGTTCCTGACGAATTGAATCCGCATCCTCTGCAAGAACAAGCACTCATTCCCCCCCCCACAAGATTTATTTATTATATATGTGAGTACACTGTCACTGTCTTCAGACACACCAGAAGACGGCATCAGACCCCATTACAGATGGTTGTGAGCCACCATGTGGTTGCTGGGAATTGAACTCAGAACCTCTGGAAGAGCAGTCAGTGCTCTTAACTATTGAACCATCTCTCTAGTCCCAAGAACAAGTACTCTTAACCACTGAGCTTATTTATTTACTTTTAGCCCCTGAGCTATCCCTCTAGTCACACTATTTTATTTTTTAGATTTATTTATTTATTTTTTGTATATGAGTACACTGTAGCTGGCTTCAGACACACCAGAAGAGGGCGTGAGATCCCATTACATATTGTTGTGATGAGCCACCATGTGGTTGCTGGGAATTGAACTCATGACCTCCGAAAGAGCAGTCAATGTTCTTAACCACTGAACCATCTCTCCAGACCAACACTATTATTTTTATTTATTTGTATGAGTTACAGGTGTTGTGGTGAGTCAAGCATTGTAGGTGTTAGGAATTATACTCAGGTCCTCAGGAAAAGCAGGAAGTGTTCTTAACTGCTGAGCCATCTCCCGAGTCCTGCCCTCAATTTTTCTTTCTGGAGCTTGGGACTAAACCAAGGGACTTATACTTGTTTTCAATCCTCTCCCCTTTCCTCTCCAGTGTTTGACCTAGAACCAAGGGCCTCAAACACATTAGCTAGGCAAGTGCTCTGTCCTTGAGGTATTGTATTGCCCTAGCTAGCTCTGGCTTGGGTACTGATGGTATTGTAATTCTTTTCAATTAGTTGACTCCTTGATAGCTTCTGGGTCTGGTGGGGGAAGACACATCACACAAAATCTAAAACACAAAAGATGTTTAGAAATCATAGTGGTAGCTGGGTGTGGTGGCGAAAGGCTTTTAATCCCAGCACTCAGAGGCAGGAGAATCTCTTGAGTTCTAGGCCAGCCTGGTCTACAGAGTGAGTTCCAGACAGCCAGAGAGCTACACAGAGAAACCCTGTCTTGAGAAACAAAACAAACAGGCCAGTCAGGTTTTTGTGTCAGTATAAGTGTATATAAAGTACAGAGGAAGAAATAGCTAGGCTTGTTAGGGGTTTGTGGGAGGAACCTACAGAAATCGAGTCCCGGAAAGATGGGAATACATTTAGAGTTGCTTGCTACCAATTCATATGAATAGGGAGTGCAAGACATTTGAGATACATCTTTAGAAGATTGATGGGAGGTGAAAAATATGAGTCTAGTAAGCTGTTAAGTCTGAAGACTATGCTTAATTTAGATTTCCTCTGAAGATGGTCTATCATTCATTATAAGAAAACAGAAAGTAGAAACTCAGTCTATATGCTGGATGTGGTAGTAGACACCTGTAGTGGTAGCATTCTGAATGTTGATGCAGATAGATTGCAAACTCAAGGCTAGCCTAAGTTATATAGTGAAACCTTGTCAGGATGAAACAAACAGCAGCTGGTTAAATATACCTCAGTTGGTAGAATCCTTGCCTATTACACAGGAAGTTCTAGGTTCAATCCCTAGTACTGCATAAACCAGGTGTGATGGTACACACTGAAAATCTTAGCATTAAGACTCAGGAGTTGCCAGGCAGTGGTGGAGCACACCTTTAATCCCAGCACTTGGGAGGCAGAGGCAGGCGGATTTCTGAGTTTGAGGCCAGCCTGGTCTACAGAGTGAGTTCCAGGACAGCCAGGGCTACACAGAGAAACCCTGTCTCAAACAAACAAACAAACAAACAAACAAACAAACAACTCAGGAGTTGAAAGTCACCATTGGTTGTATAGTGAGTTTGAGAGCAGTCTGGAGAGAACACCAGACCTTGTCTCGAAAATAACAGGTTGGGCATGGTGGTGCACACCTTTAATCCCAGTACTAGGGAGGCAGAGGTAAGTCTAACCTCAGTGAGATCTTGTTTCAAACCAAAACAAGATAAATAAGAACAAAACTCCAACCAAATCCCTAAATATATAAAGTGGATAAGGCTGAAGCCTTGTTTGAAATTTGCCTGTACATGGTGGTAGTTGAAGTTTAAGCAAGGGACAATTGGTGGGTATATTTGGAACATGTCTAGGGTGTAGTCTGTATACAGTATAAGTATTTGTTTATTAAATAGAAACTAATCTTTGCAGAGTAGAAAGTTCACTTTCCTATATAGACTGGGCAAAAGTGAGATGATGCCTGAGAAGTACAGGCCATGTTAAGATTCTCATGTACAGTTTAATTATAGTTTTGTAGTAGGTCGTTGTGAACACAGACTTGGCATTGAGAAGAGTTGTTACTTGGAGGAATTGCAGTTAAAAACTAGATTTCAAAACTAGTGAGATGGTTTAGTGGGTAAAAAGGATTTGCTCTACAACCCTGACCTGAGTTTTTTGGTTTCTACAGTTGAAGGAGAGTGCTGGCCTCACTTACACATACCATGTATATACACAATAGTTAGCTAAAATTTTTAAAAATTAGAAGAGAATGGGTTCTGGAAAGTTGTCCTCTGACACTCTCCAATCACAAACACATACACTTGCACATGCACACACAATATTAGTTATTAGTCACCAGACATATTCAGTATGTGCCAGAGTTGTGAATATATGAATCATCTCATTTGATGTTTATAAGACTATAATGACATTAAAGCTTATCAGATTTAATACAGGTTAAGAAATCATAAGTGAAGCCTGGCAGTGGTGGCGCACGCCTTTAATCCCAGCACTTGGGAGGCAGAGATAGGCAGATTTCTGAGTTCGAGGCCAGTCTGGTCTACAGAGTGAGTTCCAGGACAGCCAGAGATACACAGAGAAACCCTGTCTCGAAAAACCGGAAAAAAAAAAAAAAAAGAAACCATAAGTGAGCCAGAATTGGTTAGGATGGAACCAGAGGTTATTATTCCATCTGTACTCCTCAGAAAATATCCCCCCCCCTCCCCCCGGGAAGGGGTTCTCTGTGTAGCCCCGGCTGTCCTGGAACTCACTCTGTAGACCAGGCTGGCCTCGAACTCAGAAATCCGCCTGCCTCTGCCTCCCAATTGCCAGGCACCACCCTGGGCCCCACCCATATTCAGTTTAAAAATTTTTGTATTGACTTTTTGTAGTGAATTTAAGTCTACATGTATCTTCGCATTCTTTCTGTACCATTGTTGGAGAACTATAGAGGGAAAGAGCTACAAAGGATGTAGCGATAATTTATGTCTAGCTCAGTTATACAGATGAGGTACATTGCTCAAAGTGGTGATTGAAGGAAAGTCAAGTCTAGCAGTAGGTAGCCTTAATCAGCATTTGCTTTTCACACATGTGCTTTCTGTGTTTCTGGTTAACCCTTTCTTTAAAAGCCAGTTTGTAAATCTGTATAGTGTGTGTTTGTGTGTGTGTGTGTGTGTGTGAGAGAGAGAGAGAGACAGAGACAGAGACAGAGACGTGGGGGGGTAGGGAGAGGTCTTATCCGTTGATAAAGGGTGACATTGTAGAAGCTTTAGTGGAGGTCAGGGGATGATGGGGAAAGGGTTTGTTCTTAAGTTATCAGGTTTGCCCTGTAAGCATTTTTACTCACTGAGCCATCAAGGTTAGTTTGGCTCTTAACATTAGAAATAGCAATATTGCCGGGCAGTGGTGGCGCATGCCTTTAATCCCAGCACTTGGGAGGCAGAGGCAGGCGGATTTCTGAGTTCGAGGCCAGCCTGGTCTACAGAGTGAGTTCCAGGACAGCCCGGGCTACACAGAGAAACCCTGTCTCGAAAAACCAAAAAAAAAAAAAAAAAAAAAAAAGAAATAGCAATATTTTCAGATGGTGAGAATAATAAAGGCATTAGTTTATTTGGGAACAATGCTTCATTTGTCCTGTCTTAATGGGTAATGGGAAGGAGACATCGAATACTTGTTCAGTGGGTCTATATGTAAAGAATTGGGACTGGGGAATGTGAGTTTGAGAGAACTGACAGAAGGTTGTAGGTGGAGGCTTAGCACTTTGGAATGAGTCCATAGGTTCCTTGCTACTCACTGCAGTGTGAAAGGTCCATCTGGGCCTCCCCTAAGTTAAAAAATGGAACAAAATATACATAGGATATGAAAGCTTGTTTCATAATCCGATTGAACCAAAAAGACTTGGAAATGTTAGGTATAGACTAGATGGAAGAGCCTTAGATGGGAGACCGGAAGACCTGCTGACTTGGCAACATCTTTGATATGTAATTTCCCTTCCCGTTTTCCCACTAAATTCTAGAATCTGGCTGCTACTTGATTCTGTATTTCATCTCATCTCAAAGAGACCAGTGGAGAGGGTCACTAGGGTCCAGGAGTTCCAGGCCACTGTGAGCAACTAGTGAGACTCCTATTTCAAATATTTGCAGAAAAATATAAACAATCTAAGTCCATGTATATAAAGTTTAAAGATAAGGGATTGGCAAGATTTGAGCTGGCTTGAAATTCTTTGTAGAGGAGGCTGGCCCTATCTTTTGGTGGGCTTAAAGGTGTACCCCACCATGTCTGGCTGACCCAAATTTTACAAATCAGCTTTATTGAGGGATTATTTTCATATAATTAAGTATACAAAGTTTTAAGTATATAACTGAGTTTCAACAACTATATATACAGGTATATAACCACCATCCCAAACAATGATAGACCACTAAAATTTCCCTAAAACTCAAGGCCTGTACATAGTCCCCCCCACATACACCGACAGGCAGTGGCTGATCTGAATTCTATCTCATCATAGATGGAGGGTTTCCTGTTCCAGAAGATCATGGCAGCCTTACTCTATGTATTCTCTCATTTTTTTTCCAGGCCAACTATTATGCATGGGATATACTTTTTGTTGTTTTATTTGAAACAGTTTCTCCATGCAGTCCAGACTGCCCTCAAACTTCTATGTAGGCCAGGCTGGCCTCAAACTTACAGATATCCACCTGCCTCTGCCTCCTGAGTTATGGGACTCAAGGTGTGCGCCAATATTGCCCAGCTATGGGACATAACTTTTTGGTTTTTCGAGACAGGGTTTCTCTGTATAGCCCTGGCTGTCCTGGAACTCACTCTGTAGACCAGAACTCAGAAATCCGCCTGCCTCTGCCTCCCAAGTGCTAGGATCAAAGGCGTGCGCCACCACTGAATGGCTGACTTTAGTTGTTATTTCCACAAATTCCAGATCTTTATGCTTGGTAGCACCTCCTTCACTGGGTCATCTTCACAGCCATTGGTTAGATCTTGGTTTTTGTTTGCTTGTTTGTTTTGTTTTTATTTGTAGGTGTTATGTAGTAATCAATGGCTTGTTAGCATTTATATTGTTTTCTGAGCCTCCTAGAATGATGGTTTGGAATATGACAAGTTCTTAGTCATTGAATTTTCATGTGTTTATCCCCTGAGATTTTCTGTGTAGCCCTGGCTGTCCTGGAACCTGCTCTGTAGATCAGTCTGGCCTGTGCATTTGCCTCACAAGTGCTGGATTAAAGGCCACTACTGCTCTGATCATATTGTTTTCTTTTCCAGCTATTCCCAAGCTAATGAATTTGTCAGAGGCATTCTTCAGCTTTGTTACTTTGTTTTAGTTTTTCCTTAGAATTCTACCTCTCTCTGCTTACCTTGTTCTTAGAGTTCTTTTTTTTTTTTCTTTTTCTTTTTTGAGACAGGGTTTCTTTCTCTGTGTAGTCCTGGCTGTCCTGGAACTCACTCTGTAGACCAGGCTGGCCTCGAACTCAGAAATCCGCCTGCCTCTGCCTCCCAAGTGCTGGGATTAAAGGCGTGCTCCATCACCACCATCCGGCTCTTCTTAGGGTTCTTAATTTTCACAAATGTCTTAACTTTCTCTATCTCTGCTGTATCTGTGTCTGGTTCCAAGGCTGGTGGGAGACTTCCAAACTCCATTGGAAATTTCCATTTCCCTATCACCTTCAAGATCTTGTTTACCAGTTCAGGACATCATGGAACTCCAGATCCTCTTGGCTCAGCTTCTTTAGTGTTGGGATTATAGGTGTATACCACCATGCCAGCCTAATTTTTTTAGGTAGCTGAACATATGGTGTATTGAGTAAAAGGAACTTGTTCTCTGAGCATCAATTTGAGGAATCTGCTTTTTCAGTTTTCAGCTTTTAACTTGTTTGGTCAGATTTTCAAGCTCCTTACATGCTGAACTGGTAATCTATTTTCTCTTTAAAACTTTACCATGCATTTCCTTTTCCATTTTCATATTTCTGTTGTTTGTTTCTGTTTTGTTTCGTGTTCTGTTTCTCACCCTTTGTTTTCAGAGGCTCATTGCTTTTGAGATTCTGTGTCAGTAAACTCACCTTAAAGATGCTTGAGTACTGTAATATTCTACCAGGATATTCTTAAGTGGTACAGATGAATTATAAGTGACAAATGTGACTTTGCAATAATAGAGTGGTGCTCTGTATGAATTTAGATCTTGGAAGTGACTAGTTGTACTTTGCTAGTTTTGTTTTTATGACAGATCAGGACAAGTATTTAATTTTTGATTAGCTATAGATATTAATTTAAGGATTAGCTGGTCTGGTCTCTGAGTTTGAGGCCAGCCTGGTCTACAGAGTGAGTTTCAGGACAGCCAAAGCTACACAGAGGAACCAACAAAACAAAGACAAACAAAGAGGAATATATATTGATGGCTTACTAAACTAGATATTTTGCCTAGTGAGGAATTAAGGTTAATATATGCTCTTTACATTTCAAAATGACATAATTTATTGGCCAAAATTCTGCTTCCTTTTGTGGCAGTCCTGTCAGTGGCTTAATGGTGGGTTAAAGGCATATGAGGTAGGATGTCTAGCTTCCAGTGCTTTGTTAGTTTTGGACTGGGACTCATGCACCCAGGGTGGCCTCAAGTCATTAGCAGGAGCTGGAGAGAGAGCTCAGTGGTTAAGAGCACTTATTACTCTTACAGAAGATGGGTCCAGGTTTGGTTCTCAGTACCCATATAGTAGCTTATAATCTATTGTAGTTTACTTACAGGGATTCAGTGCTTTCTTTTGACTGCTGTAGGCACTGCACGTGTGCAGTACGTAGTCATATATGCAAAACACTCATGCACATAATTTTTTTTTATGTCACTAAGCTGAGGATGACCTTTAACTTTTGGCCTTCCTGTCTCTACTTCCAGAGTGTTAGGATTAGAGGTATGTACCACTAGGCTTATTCTATGCATGCTAGGCAAGCACTCCACCAATTCTGCTACATCCCCAGTCCTGACCTTCTGTTCTTGAAACTTGGCTTCTTTGTTACAGAACGTTCTATTTTTGATAAAATTCCAACAGTGCATATTCCTTTTCACTTTCTAGCTTGTGTTTTGTTTTGTTTGCATTAAGTTTCATAGAGTCGAAATGTAGGGTGTTTCAGTCTTTAAAGACTAGAATTGTGGGTATTTTCTGTTGAAAAGGAACTTAATCTCTATTTATGAGCATGGTTGGAACACCATTTTGGTGTCCTGGGGCTACCTTCTATACTGTGCTGGTCTGGCTCCATTTTTTTTTTGGGGGGGGGCTCTATAAACCTTTAACATTTAGAGATTCTTGACTTCAGGTGCTGATGGAGAGGAGTTGAACATAGATAGCATTGTGGGCTCAGATAGCACAGGCCTGTGCCGCATACTGACACTTAGAACAGAGGTGTGAGAGGTCAGAAGCCTCAGGTAGCAGCCCTCACTGCCTGGCATGACTTTTCTTCTTAAGGAGATTCTTTTGCTATATCAAGAGCTATTGTCAAATTGCTGTGCATAGCAACTGAATTATATTCCCACCAGGAGTGATCTGAATTTACGTTTCATGTATGGGATATTCAATTGTATGTATGTATGTACACACACTACACACATTATTTTACATCAATGATGGTAATTTTGATGGTAATTTTTCTTTTTTTATTAGGTTTATAATGGTCATAGTGAAACTTGGCCCACATCATTTTGTGTGTAATGTTTGCCTTCTAGAATACTGTTGTTCTTGCCAGTATCTTTATCTGCCATGTGTCTTCCATATGTTGGATCTGTTAAACTGACTAGCTTTCTTCAGTGTAGTCCTATATGATAAGATGTACATACATCATGTACTCACATTGCTTTTTTTTTTTGTGTGTGTGTTATTTTGGATTAAACCCAGGGCTTTTCGTATTCCAAGGAAGTGCTGTACTACTGACCTACATTCTTGCTGCATGTGTCCTGACATTCTTTAGCGAAAGGAACTGGGATTGAAGATTCCTGAGGGCCGGGCGGTGATGGCGCATGCCTTTAATCCCAGCACTTGGGAGGCAGAGGCAGGCGGATTTCTGAGTTCAAGGCCAGCCTGGTCTACAGAGTGAGTTCCAGGACAGCCAGGGCTATACAGAGAAACCCTGTCTTGAAAAACCAAAAAAAAAAAGAAAAGAAAAGAAAAGAAAAGATTCCTGAGAAACAGCACATAACATTTACAAAAGTACCTGATATCCCCCCTAACTCAGCTCCCCCATTATATTCCCACCTGTCCTTTGGAGTTCTTCCATCTGGCATGCTTTGTTTTCTTTCTAATTCTTCACGCTGGTCTATCAGCCAGTTTATCTTCCATCAGCCCTTGTAGTTCATCACATTCAATTATCTCTGATCCTCTCCCTCCTCCACCCACTGCACATACCCCAGTGCTCTATCTCTCAGGCTGTGATCAATTGCTTTTTTTTTTTTCCTGCCATCTTTCTCCTTAAGCTAGGTTTTCCATTCAGATACTAATGACTGGGGAAGTGTTCCAGTCCAAGCCTAAATTATACTTTGTGCATCCTGACTTGTTTCTCAACTTTGAATTATTGAACTCTGAAAGCGGAAAGTGGGGAGGAAAAGAGAAATTTAAAAACAGCTTACCAGTAGGCTCCTAAGTCACTTTGGGAATAACTATTGCTACATAAATCAAATAGTTGTAGTCAACTACTGCCTACTATTTTTATGTTTTGAATTATTTAGCATAATTGTATAATTACACACTGAAAAATAGATTAACTGCTTTATTTGATTGAGCATAAATTAATCTGTAAGTTGTAGAGTTCCTTACCTGTGCTGTAAGTTGTTACAACCTTAAAACTCTGGTGAGCATGATAGAATTGCTGATCTTTTTTTGAGACAGGGTTTTTGTGTGGAGCCCTGGCTGTCCTGGAACTCACTCTGTAGACCAGGCTGGCCTCGAACTCAGAAATCTGCCTGCATCTGCCTCCCAAGTGCTGGGATTAAGAATTGCTGATTTTAAGAATCGCTTATCACTGTGTTTGTACATTTTTCTAACCTGCCAAGTGCATCATTGTTTTTGCTAAAACAGAGGAAAAAACTTAAACTCTGAGTATCTATCTAATTAGGCAGTACCTTACTTCATTGAGATCTTATAATTCTGATGAGTGCTCTGTCATTTCTTTCATAGACCACAAAACTGAAGGTGAAAATTGAATGCTGCTTTTCTGGTCTTTGATATTTGGTTTTAAGCTATTTCAGATCAAGACCATGATATTTATACTTAAAGCCCATTGAAAGAATTACAAAAGGCGTACTTTTAACAAGTGTGTGTGTATGTGTATGTACTGCCACACATGCCATGGCATTTGTGTGGAGGTCAAAGGACAACTTTCAAGAGTCAGTCGAGGAGTTTCTCCTTGTTGAAAACAAGGTCTCTTGTTTCTACTATGAATGTACTTAAGGCTAACTTGCCCTCTGTTCCCTAGGTGATTTTTCTCCTTTGCCTCCTTTCTTCCTGTAGGAGTGTTAGGATTACATATGCATGTCACTATATCTACCTTTTTCTTCTTAGAATTATTTATGTGTATGAGCACCATTTGTGTACCTGATGCCCACTGGGTTGAGAAGAAGGCATAGGATTCTCTGGGGCTGGAGTTACAGATGGTGTAAGCTGCCATGTTTGTGCTGTGGTGGCTGTGGAGGTGTGAATATAACCCAGGTCCTCTAAAAGAGAAGTGCTCTTATCTTCAGCCATCTCTCCAGTCCCTGGAAAAGAGGGGATGGAACTCTGGTAGTCAGGCCTGTATGGCAAATGATTTTAATTTTACTCACTGAGCCAGTTGTCTTACTTGCCTAGTTAGGGTTCCCTAGAGAAACAAAACCAATAGATCGATTTTATATATATATATATATTAAGATTGACTAATCCTTTATTTTTACATACTTGATGAAGGAGCGTTCCTTAAACACATTTTCTCCAGTGGAAAACAGAGCATGAAAAGCGGCTTCCAGCTGCTCTGCTCAGGGCCTGGGCTCCTCCTTGCCTGAATGGTGAGGAGGAGGGGTGTATTTCCCCTCTTTCATTAGCTTTTCCCACTGTCTCTTGATGTCACGCATTCGCCTCATCGTTTTGAACCGCAGAAGGCATTCCTCAAAGTCTTCAAACTCTATCTTGCACTCTTTCTTTGCCCGGGTAGCACCGATCGCATGTGCACACTCTATCCACTCTTTTTCAAAAGCGTGGCACCGAGCAGCATTCTTGTAGGGCTGTTCAGCACTTAGGAAATTAAAGTGCCGGTCTAGGCTAATGCCCAGCTTTTTCTGAATATCAAGGAAAGGCATGGCGCACTTCAGCAGTGCCCTTGTCAGGTCCCTGGGTGCAGTTCACTCAAGACAGCCGGCTCCCGATCGATTATATATTAAAAGAGAGGATTTATTAGATTGGCTTACATGGTATGATCTGTATAGTCCACAACTGCTGTCTTCACACTGAAGAGTGAGAAACATAACACCGAACGCCTCAGGAGCCCCCAATTCTGATGCTTTTCTTGCAGAGTTACTGGTCTTCGTTGGTCCACATTTGAAACTAGGTTCTGAAGCTGGGTGGTGGTGGCACATGCCTTTAATCCCAGCACTCAGGAGGCAGATACAGATGGATCTTCAGAGGTCAGCCCAGTTTTCAGAGCAAGTTCCAGAACAGCCACAACTGTTACATAGTAACATAGAAGAAACCCTGGGGGGTGGGGAGAGGAAGCAGTGGAGGGAGAGTTCGTGCGCCAAGCCACTGGGTTCTGATATCTGAAAAATGGCGATTCCAGCTGCAGTTAGCCACAGCAGCCGCATAGACCTTGCCTGATAGACAGGAAGGCAAGCAGGCAAAACAAAAAGCTCATTCAACCTCATTGTGTCTGGGTTGTGCTGCTGGAAGATACTACCCACACTTAGGCAGTCTTCCTACTTTATTTAATTCATACTCAAGAAAGTCTTTCACACATGGGCCTAAGAGTTGTTTGTCTCTTACTTGATTACAGATCCAGCCAAATTGACAACCAAGATCACATCAATGTGAAGCATCAGCTATAGTGTCTGAGAAAGAAATTTGTACAAACTTATGTTCCATTCTAAGTAAATTTATGGTCCAGTACACTCTTCAAGTCCTGTCTTTCCTTGAACCTCTTTGTCTCTAGAGATGTAGTACAAACTATCTAGGCTCTCAGCATAAAATCATTTGTAGGGAGATCATGTAAACCTATTCTACCTATGCATTGCTTTTGTATGGTACTACTTGAATTCAAGAATAATACTTAAAGATAGAAAAAAAATAAAGATAGGGTCTCATTATGTTAGCCTGGAACTCATTGTGTAGTCGAGATTGGCATCGAACTCAGACCCACTTTCTTTTCTGCCTCTCTAGTGCTGGGATTAAAGGGGTGCCACCAACCAGGGCTAACTAAATACAATATTTTTTTTTTTCGTTGTTTTCGAGACAGGTTTTCTCTGTGTAGCCCTGGCTGTCCTGGAACTCACTCTGTAGACCAGGCTGGCCTCGAACTCAGAAATCCGCCTGCCTCTGCCTCCCAAGTGCTGGGATTAAAGGTGTGCGCCACCACTGCCCAGCTACAATAATTTTTTAAATGTTGCTTATTTTTATTTTGTGTGTATGTTTGCCTGAATGTATGTGTGTGCACCACATGGTGCCTATGGAAGTCAGAAGAGGGTAATGGATTCCTTGGAATTAGAGTTTCAAATGATTATGAGCCACCATCATGTAGGTTTTAGGAACAGAACCCTGGTTCTCCACAAGAACAATAAGCACTTTTAACTGTTCAGTCATCTTTTCCAGTCCCCAAGAACAATAAGTAGTGTTTATTGCACTTACAACAGTGATCACATATTTCTGGTGGCATCTTTATGAGATTTTAGTAATTTTTCTTTTTGGACACTTTATTGAGATACCAAACTTAATTTCACCTATTCAAAGTGGACAATTTTGTTGGTTTTGGTATACTCTTTTAAGTGTGTAACCATCACCACAGTCAGTTTTGAAAGATGTTTTTGTCAACTGTAAATAAACTCCAAAGTCCTTTAGCATTCAGTCTCTACTCCATTTCCTACCTGCTATCTTCTGGAAACCACTAATCTTTGAAATTTGCTAATTGAACTTCTCCCATGAGCAGAATTACTCAAAATATGTGCCCTTGTGACTGATGTCTATTATTTTTATCAGGATGTTTTGAATGCCCATTCATGTTTCAGCAGGTATCCCAGTTTGCTTTCTGTTGTTGTGATTGAATACCAGGACCAAAAGCAAGGAGGGAAGTTAGGTCAGGAACTAATGAAGGAGCCTGGAGGCAGGAACCAAGGCAGAGACCAAAGTTCAGCCTGCTTTTTAACATAACCCAGGGCTAGCTGCCCACAGGTGACAACACTAACTGCCCTCACATCAATCATTACTTAAGAAAATGCCCAACAAGTTTGTCAACAGGCAGGCCTGATGAAGGCACATCCTTAGTTGACTTAGATGACTGTTGTGGTGATTTGAATGAAAATGGCTCACATGAGCTCATACATTTGAGTACTTGGTCCTTATTTGGTTGAACTGTTTGGAAATGATTAAGAGATCTGGCCTTGTTTAAGGAGGTGTGCCACTGGGTATGGGCTTCCAGGCCATTCCCAGTTGGCTTTTTCTCTGGCTGGTGACTGTGGATCAGAGGTGAGTTGTTAGCTACTGCTCCAGGGCTATGCCCACTTGTTTATCGCCATACCCCGACCTGAAGGTTCTCTAACTGTCTGGAATCTTGAGTCCCCAAGTTTATATGTTGCCTTGGATATTATATCTCTTCACACAGCAGTAGAAAAGTAACTAAAACAACCCTAGCTTGTGTCAGTGACAAAAACCTAGAGTATTACAGGTATTTTTAATATGTCACTCCTTTATTGCCAAATATATTCTATTTATGGATAAACTTAAATTTTGTATAATCATTTATTAGTTGACAGACATTTGAGTTATATACACTTTTAGCTATTGTGCATCATGCTCTGAATATTCCAAGCTTGTTTGGGGGCGTAGGCTTGAACCTCTTTCAAGAGTAGAAGTTAATTAATTCATTAACCAGTTTATTGAGCTAACAATGCCTCAGATAGAGCAAACAGACTTCACACATGAGCTAGTGAGGGCACTCAATGCATTCCACGAATTAACCCTCCATCTTACCAGTGACTACAAAATTTCACCCAGAAGTCAGTATAGCACATTAGTAGATATCACTAAAATATATCTGCAATGCAGGCTGACAGGAAAAGTCAGAAAACTACATTCAGGCTGACGATGCTAGGTGGTGTCCAGTGTCTGTGATTCCAGCATTCTTGTCATCCCAGCACTAGAGAGGACAATTACCTAACAAGTTCAAGGTCAGGCCAAGTTACATGAGATCCCATCAATCTCAAAGAACCAAATCTATGAATGAGTACAGACTTAAATGTTTGTGAGAATGTAAAAGGACTGGAACCACAGCCATCCAGTGGTAGCAGTGTGAGATGGTATAACAATCTTAAAAGTGTGGCAATTCTGCAAAAGAGTAAACACAAACCATGTGGTATGGCACATTCCACCCAGCTGAGTTAGTAGCACAGGCTTGTAATCCCAGTACTTGAAAGACAGAGACAAGCGGATATCTGTGTGTGCGTGAGACCACTCTGATCTATAGATATATAGCTAGTTCCAGGCTAGTAAGGGCTACAGAGTAAGATGATTCTGTTTTCTTCACCTGGGCACATGGTACCCATGCTCCAGTGGATGCACTAGGATTATAGACATGCACCTCCACGCTGGCTTTATGTTGTTAAGAGGAATGAACGCAAGGCTTTGTGAATGGACTTTACTGAGCTATATACCAACTTTACATCCTATCCCTTTCTCATCAGCGTATCGTTGATGAATTCACTACAGCTTTGGATCAGAACTCCCCCACACCACTGGCTAAAAACTATTATTGTTTTCTATCTTCTATTTTTCCTCAGATTCTGTTTATTATTTCTATTTAGTATTCATTATTTCTTAGTATTCATCCCCCTTCTGTGCCTGTACATGTGTGTGAGTGAATATTTTTATGCCCCAAGAGGCAAGAAAAGGGCATCAGTTCTTTGGAGAGTTTGAGATCCTCTCATTGTGTGTATTTCATTTTTTTTTAAAGATTTATTTATTTTATTTATGAGTACACTGTAGCCGTCTTCAGACACACCAGAAGAGAGCATCCAATCTCATTACGGATGGTTGTGAACCACCATGTGGTTGCTGGGATTTGAACTCAGGACCTCTGGAAGAGCAATCAGTGCTCTTAACCGCTGAGCCATCTCTCCAGCCCGGTGTGTATTTCATGATTGAGCAAATAACTTAACCTGCTGAGCCTTCCCTCTGGCTCAGATGCTATTTTTTATGTATTTTATTCTTTATAAATTTCATTTATTATTAAAGCTCATTTTTTTACTTTATCATTTGAGATTTTCATGTGTGTGCATAATGTTCTTTGAGCATGACTTATAGCTCCTACAGCTCCTCCCAGACCCCTTTCAACCTCATTCCCTCCCAACTTCATGTCCTCATAATCCAGAGTTCAGTCACTTATGTATGTATGCACGTGGATGAGTGTAGGAACACCCAGTGGAGAATGGGTGCCAGGTGCCCAGGTGAAGAAAATAGAATTTCCCTACTTCAGCAACCTTTAGCTGCCAACGCTCCTCAGCTTATGGTGGTAATTTGAGCCCCTCTCCCCACTTATGCTGCAAGTTTACCTGGCTTGATCTTCCTCAGACAGCTACAACTCTGAACCCACTGGTGTAGCCATTTCCCTCCCCCTCTCCCTCCCTCCCTCCCTCCCTCCCTCCCTCCCTCTCTCTCTCTCTCTCTCTCTCTCTCTCTCTTTCTTTCTTTCTTTCTTTCTTTCGGTTTTTCGAGCCAGGGTTTCTCTGTGTAGCCCTGGCTGTCCTGGAACTCACTCTGTAGACCAGGCTGGCCTTGAACTCAAAAATCTGCCTGGCTCTGCCTCCCAAATGCTGGGATTAAACGCATGTGCCACCACTGCCTGGCATGGTGTAGCCATTTCTTTAGTAGTTCTCTTTATACTTATTCCTTGGACATCTATGTGCTACTAGCTTGAACAAAGGCATTTTGAGGGCTTTAAAAATACCATATTTTACATGTATGATTGTTTTACATGAATGTGTGTATGTGCCTGGTGCCCAAGGAGGTCAAAAGAAGGCATTGGACCTTCTGGAATTGGAATTACATATGATTATATGCTAACATGTGGGGTCTGGGAACAGAAACCTGGGTCTTTTAAAGAGGACCTAACTCTTAACTACTGAGCCATCTCTCCATCCCCAAATATTGTTCATTTAATTGGTCAGAATATTAAATCAATTAAATTCTGAGCATTGCAGGCAAAAGGAGAATGTCAAGGCAGGGGAGCCTTGAAGAATGTTAGTATTATCTATCTATGATCAGTGGGAAAAAGGGTTCATGAATACTTGACTTAAATACCCATTAAGCATTTTCAGCACAGACTTACTAGCTATTTATGAGGTTATCAATGCCAGAGCTCACTGACAGTCAGGTAATCTAATGGGGGGGGTGTGGACTTGTGGTACAGTGAAATGGAGGGTACCTGACTGGTCTGAAAGGGCTCATTAGCCCCAGAAGAGCTATTAATCATAATCAGAACTCTTGATTTTTCAAAAGAAGAGAGACATCAGTTTTCTTTCTTTTTAAAAAAAAATAAATTCTTTTAAAATGGCAAACCAGAGCTTTAATTTTTTTTATAAATATTTATTTTATGTATATGAGTACATTGTTGCTCTCTTCAGACACACCAGAAGAGGGCACTGGATCCCATTACAGATGGTTATGCGCCACCATGTGGTTTCTGGGAATTGAACTCAGGACCTCTGGAAGAGCAGTCTGTGTTCTTAACTACTGAGACGCTGAGCCATCTCTCTAACCCCCAGAGCTTTAATTTTGTCTGCTACAAATTTTTGTAGTTTGTTATGCATCAGACTAAACTTGAGCTTGTGGCAGCCATCCTGCCTCAGCATCTTGTGTGTTGGTGTTACAGTTTGTGCTTTTGAGCCCTTCACTGCTGTGAATTGTTGATTAGAGTTAGTCTAAGTGAGATTTATGATATGGTACCTTTTCTCTCATGTCTATATATTGGAACCTGTTAGAACTGTGTCCTGGGGGCTGGAGAGATGGCTCAGGGGTTAAGAGTACAGTGTACTCTTAAAGAAAGAGTTAAGAGCCTCAAATAGGGACTCCTAAATTTTACAAAATGCTTGTTTGTATGTTCATTCATTCATTCATTCATTCATTGCGGTCTCTTGTTCTGTCATTCTCTTTAGTTGGATAAACTGGGCCCTTGTGCCTCTCTGGCCATCAGGTCAGAATCAGCCTCTTTATGTATGAAGTAGAGAGAAAAGGAATTTGTATTTTCCTTGTCATTCCGAAATGAGTGATGCTTTCTTTAGTGTGGAGTTAGGCAGGAGGACAGCCAATAGAAGGTAGACAGTTTGTTCCTTAAAATCAGAGTAGCTTAGGAAGGATCAGACTGTGGCTACCTGCTAACCCTGGGCTTCAGGTCTTAGACTGGAGTTTTGTAATGTGTTTTGGTCAGATGTTGTTTGACAAGTGATGATGCTCTTTCCATTGTGCACCACCCCCTCCTAAAGTAGATACATTCTCCCTCTGCTTCCAGACGTCTCCATCTCTTGGTCTCTTGACAGAGCAATCATTTATCAAGCTGTTTCACTAGTTGTCCGGAGGGGGCCCTGGGAACTTGAGTTTGTTTCGTCCCTTTGTTGGAGCTCCACAGGATCTTCCAGCTCAGTCTCCAGCCAACTGCTGAGAGTTGCTGGACTCCAGGAGCAAATGTTAAAGGGGTTGCCTTTCATCTTGCTGCTGCTTCAACCTTCATCTTAAATTGCAGCTTATTGGGTTTCTGATCACCCCGAATTGACATATATACTCGTCAAAAATGAGAATTTGGTTTTCCTTAGCAAGTTTCTCTTTTTATATCCTATCATTGAACAACTTGCATTATATACCCAAACACCCTACCTCCCGGGGATGCCCGAATGTGCTTGTGTGTGTGATTCCTTGCTCATTTTCTATCTTTCCCTTCATTCTTATCCTATTTCATCCCTTACTGGTAGCAAATTGTCATTGATATATAAAAGTAAGCACTCTTGCTTTTTATAAGCCTTTTTTGGGGGGGTACATTTTAATTTAACAAGGTGTCTCTTTTCTTGATGTCACATTGTACATAAGTAAAATTTCCTAAATAGTATAAGGATTTTAAAAAAGATTTTGATTTTTAAATTTTGTTAAGCCTTAAAGAACAAGATAACATATTACTGCTTTTTACTTGAAAGTACGTAAGTTTTTTTAATAAGTGTCTGAAAAGCAAAGCAAGGGCTTTTACATCTAATGATATTATATGAAGAATGTTAACCAGCATTCTTTGACCATGAATTTGAAACACAAGTGTTGCTTATTTATTGTAATTTAATAGTTTTTGTTTGTTCTGTCTCATGCATTTTTCCCTCCCTCCCTCCCTCCCTCCCTCCCTCCCTCCCTCCCTCCCTTCCTCCTTCCTTCTATCTTTATTTACTTTGGGAGACTGTGTTGCTCTGTGTAGCCCTGGCTGTCCTGGAACTCATTCTGTAGACCAGGCTTGTTTTGAATTCAGAAAACCACCTCTACCTCCTGAGTGCTGGGATTAAAGGAATGAGCCACCACTGTCTAGCATAATTTAATAGTTTAGAACAAAATTCTTGTTATAGATTAATAGGGATAACACTGTAATGTTAATGGGATTTTTTTTTCTGTGATCCTAGCATATCCCTGCAATAATTTATAATAAAACCTTTAAGTGAGGTAACCCAGAGATAACTCTAGGTTAAGAGCGCTGGCTGCTCTTCAAGGGGGCCTGAGTTTGAATTCCAGCATCCATATGGTGGCTGAAAACCATCTGTAACTCCAGTTTCAGGGGAATCTGATACCCTTTTCTGACCTTCATTGAATCCTGCACAGATATGTTAAATATGTACTCAGGTACACACACACACACACACACACACACACACACAAATTTTAAAAAGTTAAAAAATGAACAGAAAGGTTGAAAGGATAATAAACACTAATGACAATTTGCTTTTTAAAAATACATGTCTTTAGAAATGGAATAAAATTTAGTTTATTCCAGATTGAGTATTTTACAGTCCTGATTCTGAAGTGAGTTTGTTTTAGCCAGAATACATCTGAATCCAGAATCCTTGGTATAGAGACTCATAAAGTTACGTAAGGACAGTGTTTGTTTTATCATATGTTTTATCTTAAAAACATTTAAACGGGCTAGAGAGATGGCTCAGTGGTTAATAAAAGTACTGGCTGTTCAGTTTCCAGCGTCCACTTATTGGCTCCACAACCATCTGTAATTCCAATACCAGACCTCTTCTTCTGGTCTTTAGGGGCACCAGAGAGGGATGTGTATAAACATGTGCAGTCAAAACACTCATACATAACAAAACAAAAAGACCCAAACCAAACAAACTTCACTGAGTCCATATAACCTGTCAAATGAGTAGTTTATAAGAATTAATTGTTCTAGTTACAATTTTGCTCCTGCACACAAATTATGTTTTGTTTGTTTGTTTGTTTGTTTGTTTTTGATCTTTTGAGACAGTGTTTCTCTGTGTAGCCCTGGCTGTCCTGGAACTCACTCGGTAAACCAGGCTGGCCTCAAACTCAGAAATCTGCCTGCCTTTGCCTCCCAAGTGCTGGCACAAATTATGTTTTAAACTACTAATTTTAATTTAATTTTTTTGATTTAAGGTTTATTATTTTTGAGTGTGTGCATGTGCGCTGTGTGCATTTGTGTTTCTGCTTACTTGCCTGCCTGGATGCTTGCATGTGAGTGTAAGTGCCCACAGAGCCCAGAGAGGGTATTGGATCTTCTGGAGCTGGAGTTAAGGTACAAGTGACCTGTGCTCCATGGGTGCTGGTCACAAAGCTGGGTCCTCTATAAGAAGCCAGTCTGATATACATACCAACTTCCAGGACAGCTAGGGCTACATAATGATGCTATGTCTAAAACAATTAGTAATTAAATGTAATACATATTTTAAAATTATATTTTAATTATTTTGTTTTTAATTTTGTGTGTGAAGGGGAGCACTCACTGCTGTGGTGTGCATGAGTAAATTAGAAGACAACTTGGAGGAGCTGTTTTTTTGCCTTCCACCATGTGAGTCCTAGGGATTTCAGTCAGTCAGTAAGTCTGTCTGTCTGTCTGTCTGTCTTGGTACTGGGGATTGACTATAGGATTTCGCAGGTACTAGGCTAGCTAGTTTTCTGAGCAATATCCCCAGTAAATTACTGACTTTTAATGTGAAAATGCGCCCTCAGTGTTTGTAAAGATATATTCTTTTTGCTAAATACATACATAATACATGTATACTGCTAAGTAAAATTTATTACTTATTATGTATATTATATACATAATAGTTCTTACTAGAACTTAATAAAATAGAACTTAACAAAATTATATATTACACTTAAGCTCTATTTGATATTAGGCCTAAGGGAATAGGGTAACTGAATTTTGGCTGTCCTCCTGTTTTGGGCCCCCCTGAGTGCTGGAATTAGAGGCCCAAGGTAGCATGCCCAGCTAACAGGGTTTTGTTATTCTTGCTATCTTAGTTTATCCTTTAAGGGAAAGTTAAGATAGTCCTAAAAGCCCAGTGACTTGTTGAAGATTTTCCTAGGTCCACTTTTGGTTTACTTTGGTTAGGTGCCTTTTTGAGACAGTTCTCCCCCCCCCCAACACACACACACACACACACACACACACACACACACACACACACACAGTGTTGCGATTAAACACTCAGCGCCATTAAACCATCACCGCCTAACCTGGCACAAAAACCTTTAAGGAAAGACCTAGGGTTTCTCAGAAGTAGATGTTCTTTAGAACATCTAACTGATGGAACATATACTTTTCTATCCTTATATTTTCCATGACATAATAAACTATTGTCTAATCCTTTATCTTCTGACATAGATTTTTCTACTGACCTGGATGTTGTCTGTAAAATGTAGCTTTCCTTGTAAGAAACTTTGAGAGCTGAAATTTACATAGTAAAGAGATACCCCCCCACACACACACACCATAAAGCGACGATTTTGGTTTTAGTGGAGCAAAATAGATTTATCAGGAATGATAATTAGCTTTCTCCCCTTCCAGGTCCTCCTCAACAAGACAGTCACATAAACATTACAGATATTCTTTGTCTACTTGGATATAAATTAAATATCCAAAGAAATTAATGCCTCATCTCTACTGGTGATTGTGTTTCCCTCTATCCCTTTCTTCTTTCTTGTTTGATTGAGTCACTTGTTCATTCAGGCAAGTTCTTAACTGTGTAGCTCTGGCTGTCTTCGAATTTGCTTTGTAGACCAGGTTGGCCTCTAACTCACCTGCATCTGCCTCCTAAGTTCTGGGATTAAAGTCGTGATCACCATGTCAGGTGATGGCTATGTTTCTAATTCATAACTGTTAAGATTATTTCAGGAGTTACTAACTAGTATGTTAAAAGTGATGGTCAAGGTAGCAAGTCCTGCCTGTTCATTATGTGAAGAACAAAGGACAGTTCGGTGGACATTTGAAATGCAGGAAAATGAGAAACATGGTGGAAGGCTCCAGTACAATAGTGTATTCGCTGGTGATAATGTTATAAGTAGAACCACTTAATTTTAAATTAGTCAATAGTATTTGTATTGCAGTATGCCAATTTAAAACCAGTCACCATTATTTGTATAGAATAATGCATCATTTATTCAAATCTTTTGAAAGCCTTTAAAAAGTCCCCAGGGACGCTCACCAGTTGTTAACGGCTTCTTACGTACTGTTCTGTAGCCTCCCTTTTGAAAGAGTGAATGCTCTTTTTGAGGTTATTACCAGAGGATAAGTTAGCTGGTGGTTTCCGTTCTGGATCTTTTGGTTTTTCTGTCTTAATAGATAATGCATTTGTAGATTAAAGACTTTTATGTGGAAACAAGGTTTAGATATAATTATTTGGCAAAAGTCTTTTAGCCAACACTCCAGAGATGTGATTGATATTGTAACTGAACTTGCAGTAAGAATTTTGTAGAAAATAAGATTCTGTGAGAATGTCATACCAAGAAAAAAAAAAAGTCTGGTATGCTGGCCCTTGCCTGCAATTCCAGCAGAGGATCACCTACTACACTCTTCAGCCCAGGCTGGGGTACAGAATGGCACCTTGGCTATATAGCAAAATCAAAATTGAAAACAAAGAGCTGGGAGAATTCCCTCAGTGGTTTGTGTCTGATGCAATTGCATCTTCAGAAAGCAGAGACAGCATCAAAGAATAATATAAAAGGGATCCAGGAAGGTTCCTGATAGCACTTTCCAGGTTTCCCATACTTGTGCCTACCCCTCTCCCCACAGAACTTCAAATTTATACACAACAGTGACTCTATATAGTTCTCCAGCCTCCAACAGAAACCCCATATACACACAACCTTCCACAAACTCACATAATTTCCCCACAACTCCCTATAAAAACTTATATACACATGAAAAGAAGAAAAAATTTGTGTTTCAAATATCTGTATAGAAAGGAGATGACAAACTCTACTCATCTCATTAAATTCAAGAAGCTAATTGATAGTTGTGTTTGCTTGTTTGTTTTAACAATTGATATTGTAACTGAACTTGCAGTAAGAATTTTGAACACTGCTTACCGTGGTTCGTAATCATGTGATACTTATTCACAGGGCTGGGGAGAGGGGCCTGCTATTTTAGAGAGCACCTATATTGGGCACTTACAAACTGCCTACAACTCCAGCTCCTGGGCATCTGTTGCCATTAGCTTCAGAGGGTTCCTACATTCACACAGACACATAATTAAAAAGAAAATTTTTGAAGAAGATTCCTAGCTTTCTTTCATCTGCAATATTCTGATTCAGCAGGAGGCTTATGCAGTTTGCATTTTGAATAAATACTCTATAGAAGATGATGTGATTTGGTCCACAGAAGCATTTTTAGAGTTTCAGAGTGTGCCTTTGAAAAACAAGTAAACCAAAACAAGTCCTTAAAAATAAAAATGAGAGGGCCACGGGGCCTGAACTGGCCCTTCCCTGTAACCAGGTCTCAAGTGGAAGGACTGGGACACCAACCCAGCCACAAAACCTCCAGCCTACAGGCTTGCCTGTAGGATGTGCTGGGATCTGAGCCTAGCATAATCACCATCAGCGAGACCAGAGAGACTTAATCCAGCAACTGATGGGAGTAGATCCAGAGAGTCCCACAGTCAAATATTTAGGCAGAGCGCAGGGCGTCTTGTGGAGGAGGGGGAGAAAGGGTTGGAGGAGCCAAAGGGATCAAGGACACCATAAGAACAAGGCCCACAGAATCAACTGACTGGGACTCTAGTGGGCTATCAGGGAGCCTGTTGCGTATGACTTAGGTCTTCTGCATATGTGTTATGGTTGTATAGCTTGGTGTTCTTCTGGGGTTCTTAACAGTGGCAGTGGGGTATGTCCTTGACTTTTGCCTACTTGTGGGACCCTTTCCTTCATACTGGGTTTCCTCATCCAGCCTTGACATGAGAATTTGTGCCTGGTCTTATTGTGGCTTGCTTTGCTGTATTTGGTTGATGTTCATGGAAGGCCCGCTCTTTTCTGAGGGGAGATGAAGTGGGGAAGGATCCAGGAAAAAGAGGAGTTGGGGGGGGGGAGCTGGGTGAAGGGGGCAAGTTGGGATGTAGTACAAGAGAAAAGAATAAATAAAAAGGAAATAAATACAATGAAACTGGGGTGGGGTGGTGGTGGTAGCGCACACCTTTAGTCCCAGTGTGGCTCTATTTCAGGCCAGCCTGGTCTACAGAGTGAGTTCTTGGAGAATCCGGGCCACATAGAGAAACCATCTCTTAAAAACGAACAAATAACCCCAAAACAAACACCCAACACAAACAAGGCCCCCTCTCACAAAACCCCCAAAAAGGCGCCCAGATGTGGTAGTGTATGCCTTGTGATCTCAGCACATGATTATTTTATAGTAGGTTCAAGGCCAGCCTGAACTATGTGAGTTACTCTTTCACCCAACCTCAATAAATTAAAGAAAAAAAAATTAATGATGTTATCTGAGATTATAAAATTTAATAAAGCCAGCATGCTAAGCACTGCAGCTGGTGCTCAAACAAAATTCTCATGGTAGTATAGTTCAGTGTGTTATACAAACAAAAACCTGGATTTTGAATTCTTTCTTGTTCACAAATATAACATTTTATTTATTTATTTATTTATTTATTTATTTATTTATTTTTTTTTCGAGACAGGGTTTCTCTGTATAGCTCTGGCTGTCCTGGAACTCACTCTGTAGACCAGGCTGGCCTCGAACTCAGAAATCCGCCTGCCTCTGCCTCCCAAGTGCTGGGATTAAAGGCGTGCGCCACCACCGCACAACATTTTTATTATGAAAATATTGTGGCAAAGTCAAGGGAAGTTATACATCAATACAGTCACTGTGTCCAGGTTTCTGTTTCTATCAAAGAAACTACAGAGATGAGACTAAGGCTTTAAGGGGATTTATCATAGCAAAGATGGATCTTGAATGGCAGGTGGAGAGTGAGATTCTCAAGAGAGTTGCTTGACTTAGGGCAAGCCTTAATGGAAAATCAGTTATGAGTTAAGATGGGAAAAGGTAGAGAATTTCAGGAAATGGTTGTGATTCCCTCCCGCGCCCCCTCCCCTACTATTTCCCTTTTCTGTATGTATGCACCCATAGCAAGCCTCTCAAGATATCCTGGGTATGATGGGCTTCAGGTGTTGTGAGTGCAGGCAATTCCCAAGGCTACATGATGGAGATGTCATTGTAATGATGCACAGAACTCATCTCCAGTGGCACAATGTACTGCTGTACAAAAGTTCTGTGATTTGTCATCCTTAACTTCACTTGAAGTTTGTCTCTTTTACAACTATCTAGTTCATGACTTCTTAGACTGTTTCCACCCAGTAAATTTTAATATGACCAGAATATATAAATATATAAAATATATATACAGGCCAAGTATTTACTGTTAATAAACCATAAAGGAATACATTTTAAGACAATGTTTTGGTATACATATATTATTTTACCATTTAGTAAACACAAAATCAAATTTATATGCTAATGAAATTGATTGGCTTGCCTATTTTTACATGATGAATTAGCATTTTTAACCTTACTCAGGTTTGCCCAGTATATCAATTTTCCTGCCAAAAGCAAACTTTTTTTTTTTTTTTTTTTTAAAAGAGATAGGGTTTTACTATGTATGTAGCCATAAGGTGCTGGAACTCACTGCATAAACCAGGTTGGCCTTGGAATTCACAGAGAACCACCTGCCTCTGCCTCCTGAATGTGAGGATTAAGAGAGTATGCCACCATGCCTGGCAATCTTAGCAACTTTTCAAATGAAATTTAAACTGGAATTTAAACTCTTTTTGTTTTGTTTTGTTTTTTTTTTTTGGTTTGGTTTTTCGAGACAGGGTTTCTCTGTGTATCCCTGGCTGTCCTGGAACTCACTCTGTAGACCAGGCTAGCCTCAAACTCAGAAATCCGCCTGCCTCTGCCTCCGAAGTGCTGGGATTAAAGGCATCTGCCACCACTGCCCGGCTCTAATGCTTAAGTTTTAAAGTGCAGATTGGAAGCTGGAATATGGTGGCCACAGTGGTTTGTTTCCCTTTGCTAAGGAGGCTAAAGCAGGAGGTGAATGGGAAGCCAGTCTGAACTACACAGCAGTATTCTTTTTCTCTTGAGATGGGGCACTCAGTGCTTTCCACACAAACACAAGGACATTTGTTTGATATCCAGCACCCAAGTAAAAAGACAGGCATTGTATTGTGGCTTCAGTATCATCTAATGAGTTTACAAATCTGTATATCTGTAAGCCATGGAAGAAAAGGCAGACAGAGGTTGGGCATCAAGTTAGACCTAGTGTGCTTTAAGCTAAGTTTTACATACTTAATTCTACCAATTGGTAATACTATTTTGGGAACTTTTTCTATTAAAATTTCTGTTTGGATTCTTGTAAATTTTGGAAGATGCAGAAAGGAAAAGGGGGGCCCAGAGAGATGGCTCAGTGGGTAAAAAGCAACTGCCAAGCCTGACAACCTGATTCCTTATGACCCACAGGGTGACTGATCCCTGTAGTGGAGGGAGAGAAACCCAAAAAGGTTGTCCTGGCCTCCACATGGGTCACCCACATACATAAGCACATTTAATGAATAAAAACACTGTTTTACTTTGCTTTGTGATGGGGTCTTCCCATGTAACTCTGGCTGTGCTAGAACTTGCTATGTAGGCCAGGCTGGCCTTAAAATCATAGAGATTTATCTTTTTCTGTCTCCTGAGTGTTGGGAACAAAACTGTTTCTGCTTTAAATGAGGAAGAACAGAGACCCTGTAAGTGACAAAAGTTTTGTATAGCCTGTCCAGAATCAGAGGACAAATGGTGAGAAAACAGCTGTGCCGAGAAATCATGATCAAACTCATCCCTGGGAGTTCCCTTTCCTGACAGAGAAGGGAAGTGTTAAGAGACCCTTGGTTTTGCAACTAGAATGCCTAAAAGGAAAGCTTGACTCTGTTGAGCAGTATAACTAACCTTCCTCTCCTCTGCCTATTTATTTGGTAGACTTAGAGCTCTCTAGAGTGAATTCTAGGTTGCCTCTTATTCCTCCCACTCTGTCCCCTGTTTTTTTTTTTTCCTACCTCATTTTATCTTTTTAGGTTAGTGGGCCCCTCCAGCCAGCCATTCCAGAGTTTGTATGGTCTCTAAAATAGGAAGCTCTTGGTAGGCAAGCTGAATACAGGGCAAAATGTATAAATGTTGATATTGGCAGAAAAATTCTTAAAACATTTTGAAATCTGAGACAAGAGAAAACAAATGTTTTTCAGCTGTTTAGTAACAGTTCTATCACCAGAAGCAAGGTTGTTCACACAAGTTGCAACAAAAAATTTATTCTGCTCCAACATTTACCAGGTAGCTTATGTTGGATATAGATCTTGCATCTGCTTAGTTGGTCTCCTATGGAGCTAAAGTCAGTCCCGTATTCTGGTCACTCTTCCATGTTTTTGTTTTGCGTTATGCTTCCATGGTTGATTACAGACAGTGTGGCTGATGCTCATTAAAACAGAGAGTAAATTCTTTAAAAATGATTCTTCTTCTTCTTTTTCTTTTCCTTTTGAGACAGGGATTCTCTGTGTAGCCCTGGATATTCAGGAACTCACTCTCTAGAGCAGGCTGGCCTCAAACTCTGGAGATCTGCCTGCTTCTGCCCTTTAGCTGCCTCTGCCCCTGGACTGCAGTTTTAAAGGTGTACACCACCAGTGCCCAAGAGTAAATTCTTCAGCCACAATATGAAGAAGTGAATAAGCAGTTCTTTTAGATTATAGCTAGTAAGCATCACCAAAGTGGACACAAACCCACCCACAAGTGGTGTTACAGAAATGCTAGTATTGTCTTCTTTATACAAAACTTGACTCTGCTTAGAACTAATCCTTAGAAGAACTAATTAGAGCAAGCTAACGTTAAGCCAGAAATAGTTATTTTCTTCCTATACCAAAATCAAAGCGTTGATAAATTTACTAGAAAGAATGCACTCCAGTTTATTGTATTAGATATATTAAGATGAGTAGAAATATTCTCCCAGGAGGTGATAAGACCTTCATCCGGTAAATAAATATCCTAAAAATAATATTCTACAGAAACACAATATATACTTACTTAACACAAAGAAAAATGTATTTTCTGTTATGATTTGATCTTCTTTGATTTTTTTTATGTATTAAAATTTTATTTTTATCTTTGCTACACTTTCCCCAAGTATATTTACCCTTCAATGTAGTTCTTCAGTTCTCGTTACACAGTATAAATTTCTAGTATAGTTTTTAACAAAACACAAAGGCATTAACTTCATTGAACAAGAGACCTAAGTTAGGACAATGTGTGCTGCTTCATTGTAGGAAGAAAGAGGCAAGAATATAAGGATAGGAGAGTCACAGTTCTGGCCACGAGGAATCTGTTTGATAACAACCGCCACTCCTATATGGGTGTATGCATGTAAGTGTACTGGATGATTATTTGGGGAGGTCTGAAGAGGGGTCTAGATTACCTGGAACTGGAACTAGAAGCAGTTATAAACCACCATGTGGGTCCTGGAATTGAACACTCCCCCAGTCTCAATTCTCTGTATCAAGTGCTTATAACCATCGACTCTCCTCTCCATCCCGAAATAGGATTTGTTGTTTGCCACTGTGTATCCAAGGCTAACTGGCTTAGGATCATTTCCCACCTGGTATGAGTGCTTTGTTTATGGAAGTACTCACCTCATCCAATTTTGCATTGAGTTCAAGGATTCAAGCTTAGGCATTGTAAAGATCTGGGCACTTGGTAAGGCTTAGAGGCTTGTAAATTGCTTTATTTTAATATTTTTTGTTGTTTAAGGATATACTTTTTTGTATACATATGTCTCATAATTAAACAGTTCTTAACAATGCAAACTCACTGTTAAAAGCTTTTGCAGTTGATTTGTAGTTGGTTTCTAATACAACATGGCCTACAACTGTATATCATTTCCAGCTCTGAGTGCTCCTGCACATACCTTGTGCACATAAACTTATTCAGGTAAACACATACACACATACACACATACACACACACATTAAATAAATGAATAGATGTATAACTTATAAAGTAGGCGGATAGTCTTCACAAATCTCATTTGTTACTATGTAGCAGTCTTAACTCCCAGTTGCTACTATGTCACATTCAGGAGTTTCTTATGGGGCAGCAAGATGTCTGAATTTTTTTTTTTTTTTTTTTTTTTTTTTTTTTTGGTTTTTCGAGACAGGGTTTCTCTGAGTAGCCCTGGCTGTCCTGGAACTCACTCTGTAGACCAGGCTAGCCTCGAACTCTCGAACTCAGAAATCCGCCTGCCTCTGCCTCCCAAGTGCTGGGATTAAAGGCGTGCGCCACCACCGCCCGGCGATGTCTGAATTATTAAAGGTGGTTGCAGCCAAGGTTGATAACTCAAAAGTTCAATCCTTGAGACCTATATGGTAGAGGGAGAGAAATGGACCCTTGGAAGTTGTCCTGTTGCCTCTACACATATCCCTCTCATGAACATATATCTTAAGCACATACAAAATAGCAAAATCTAGCAAATTTTTCAAAAGGTCTCTGCAGCAAATAAACTGTGATTAACAAAATAAAAGTCTTTCTGCCAGGAAAACTTCCTTAATGATGCTTCTTCCCCAAATGGATTTTTTTCCCTGGAAATTATGCTCTCTTACTTCGGTCCCTTGAGCCCCCTGATGGCATAAAGACTCCTTCCAAACAGAGATATGACTGAGGCTTCAGCCTCTGGGTCTCATTGTTGCCCTAGGGCCATAGGCTTCTCATTGTACTTAGAACTTTAAGCACTACTTGCCCAACATTGTCACAGGAAAGCAGCTATTGGAAACTTTGGTGGTGTTAGGGCAATGGCAAGTATGAGGGATGCACTTAACAAGCCACACAGAGAGAGTCTAGGTAGGAATCAAGAAATTACTAGTCCTGTTGTCAGATTCTTTTGGGCAAAAATAAAAGTCTGACTTCCACCCTGACATTTAAATGATGGAAAGAGATCTTTTGCTCCTAAGCTTTACAACCCAAGTTTGATCCCTGGGACCAACATGATGCCAGGAGAGAACAGAGTCCTATAAATTATCCCCTCATCTCCACACATGTGCCATGATAGTTACACCATGGTCCATATGATTGATCGACTGATAGATAAGTGGATAGATATACAAATGTAATTTTATAAATTAATGATGATTTATTAGATTCTTTATTAGTGAGCACACACTTGAGGCCTGTCCAGCAGTTCTGAAGGACTGTCAGGGTGAGCTGCTCCTTAGCATTCTTTAAAGACAATTTTGGTGTATAGTTTGCTGTTTGTCTGTTTATTGTTTTGGGTGTAGGAGGTGCCTCTGAATTAAAAACAAAAGCAAAAACAAAAAATCAAAACCAAACCTTTGAGAATTGATTCTCTCCTGTGGAGTCTGGGAATTGAATTCTGTTCATCAGAGAAGTGCTCTTACCCATCTTGTCAGGCTGCATAATTAAGATTATTTGAGGACTTTTTTGCTTTTATGTGGTGTTGGATACGAAAATTACACAGATACTTTTATTACTATTTATATATTCAATGTGTGGCCCAAGGCATTTTTTTTTTCTTTATTGAATGTAACCAAGAGAAGCCAAAAACATATTGGAGAAAACGTTAGCACCTTCACTGAATGCTTGGTAAGTGTTAATACTGACTTTGGAGCCTGGACTTCAGTTGTGGAAACTCTTGTCCTTTCTCCTTTCTTCTTTATGCATTTATATTTTTTATACCAAATTGCACCTTTTTGTTTGCCCTGTGTGCCTCTGTGATGGCTCCACATTTCCCTTCACAAGACAAGGCTATGTCTTGTCTTGTTATGCTTGTTTTCAGATTACTAAATTTAGCCCTCAGCCTGTAGGTTGGAAATTCTGCAACATCCACAGGCCTTGAGTGTCAGAATGACACTTTATATATTTAAAATTACATAGGTCACCATTTATGGCTTTCATGTCCACAGCTGCCATACAGCACACATCAGGTTTTTAACATCAAGATCCACCAGCTAACCCACCCTGGAGGGAATGGTTTGTCCCAGAGCTGATGAAATATTTGTCCCCTACTACAATGTGTTTCTCCCCAAGGGCAAGGTTGGATAAACACTAGCAGGTTCTTTATCTTGCGATTTTGTACTATTGATAGCATGAAGTTTATCCCCTTTGGATTCTTATAATCTTTTTACAAAGAGAACTCATACTATAGGGGTTAATTAACTTTAATATTCTATCTCTCTAACAAGATTCTAAGGTAAATCAACTTAAAAAGTGGAGGTGCCTTATTTTGGTCAATGGTCATAGTCTGTTACTAATTAAAAAGAAAAATTTTAACATTTTATTCTATTTTCTTGGAGTGTCTTGTTGATGTCCACTTGCTCATGAGCGTTTTCATGAGCCCATGTTCATCTCCATATCAGCATTCTGACTGTCCCTCTGTGGGTATCCATCACTTGGAATTGAAAATATTTATTGCATGTCTCCTTTTCTGGACAGATCCCTTGCTACATAGGTGGTAGTAGGGAGCTCTCTCTGTCTCTCTCTTTTTAGCTTTACTATGTTTGTGTACATATGGGTTTGCACACAGAAGGCCAGAAGAGGGCATAACTCTCCATCTTTTCCTCTAAGGCAGATCTTACCGAGTCTGTGTCTCAGCTAATTAGGAAGCCATCAAACACCAACGATCTTTATGCACCGCGTCCCCCACCCCCCATCCCACTGGGATTACGTTATATGGCCAAATGTCACCCAGCTTTTCTACATGGTTGCAGGGGTCAGGAGTATGTAGCAAACACTCTCACCCACTGAACCACCTTTATGTATTGTTGATCAAATTACAACTTATTTTAAACTTAATTGATTTTTTTCCTACCTATACTTAATTGTAAAAACCTGTAGACTCTACTTCTGAAGTGTTTCCCTTTCTTTCATGTCAGTTTTCATCCTTTCAGCATATTATCCTACCCCTCCTTCTCAGAACTCCCTCCCTAACAACAGGTCCTGCCAATTACATCTACACTAACCCTTCGGGGTCGATTAATCTTTCCTTCAAAAGCCAATGTCTTTTTAAAAGGAAAATTGTCTTTTTAATAATGTCTGTGTATTTTTCTGTATCGGGGTATGTACGCAAGAGGACAGGTGTCCACTGAAGCCAGAGAGAGGCATTGGATTCCTTAGAGCTGCCTATAAGCCTCTCAGCATTGGTGCTGGAACCCACTCACGTCTTCTCTAAGAGCAGTTTATGCTGTTAACTTCTGAGCCATCTCTCCAGCCTCAAGCCACAATTTTATCACTATTCCATGTCAAAGCCACTCTATCTAAATGCCTCCTGCTCTCACCCCTACCCATCTCCCCACCCCTGCCAAAAGGGGGCGCGGTCAGTCCTGGGTGAGGATAGAGAAGGCCAATAGTTTCTGATGCCTGAACTGTCATTTGAAGTAGTTTCCAGAAGTAGTTCTCTGACAGTCTCCTGCTTTAACTAATTTTATGCAAATACCTAATTAAGAATACATTCCCCTGCTGCAAGGACCAACAGCAAAAACAAACAAGCAAAGGCAAAGTAAGACTGTTCAGGAAGCTGTGCCTGTGGTTTCCTGTATCCTGCCCATGGATGGTAGGACCCAGCTGCCCCCCTACTTGGAAAACTGACTTCAGTTACGAAATCTAGACAGTCCATCCTAGTGCCTGGTAGTAGAAGTTGGATATGGCTGGCCAGGAACCTGTTTTCCTAGATTTCTTTTCTGCATGGCTATGCTTGCCCAGTACACTAGCCTCCTAGAACATAAGTGGAAAGCTTTTTGGCCTTTCAGTAGTCTGAAAGATCCATGGAGCTGCAGGAATCTCCTGCTTCTCCCTGCTCACCTCCTCTTCCTTTCCCTTCCCCTTTCAGCTATGAAATATCATGTATTTATAGAAAGTTGCACTCTAGGTTTACTTTTGTTTGTTGATATAATTGTTTTCCAGTGAAATTTGTGTTTTACAGTTGTATTCAACTCTGAGGGAATTTTACTTTATTTTAGATCCATTCTGTTTCATGGGAAGTTAAGAAAAAAAATTATTACAGCAAAGCAGCAAAACATACCTTCAGCCTTTGGAAGTACATGGGATAAGCTGTTGGGCCAACTAAAAGTGTTTATAGCTAGTTTCAGGTCCCCAAGCATTATAGACAGTCTATCTGATTTATACTTTACAGTCTAAATTGGCATGGATGGCACATGCCTTTGGGATTAAATTAATTTATACCAAGTGAAAAAGCATCAGCTGTCAAAGTCAGGGGTGCCTTCTGGAGACCAGTGTGCTTTTTTTCTTCCAGCATTCTGAGCTTACACTCCAGGCATTCTCTCTTGGACAGCAGCTGGGAGAGCCCTTCGTGGGGCCTGCTGAGCATCCCTTTTGTGCAGAAGTGGATCTGTTCCCACACAGGAGCAGATCTGACCCAGATCCTCCATCGTCATCCCTGAGCCTATGCACATTAGAAGGATTTTAGCTCTAAAAATGTTACTGCAACAAGCAGAAATCTATTCTTTAGGCGTTTTTGTTTGTTACTTTTTTTCTGTCTCTAATGAACTCAAAGCATTATTGTGATTGATTGGCAATTATGCAAATCTATGATCTTTGTCCTTATTTAGAAGTAGGAGAAAATTTTTCTACCACCTCTTCTAGTAAAATTAAAGAAAATTTGTACAAGGATCAGGGTCATCCCAGCAGACAAAAAATATCAGTGCTGTTTAAGAGAAGGGATTTAGGAATGCCCTATCTTTAGAGTGTCTATATCGTCACATGTTTTTGTTTGTTAAGCAGGCAGGACTCTAGAAATAAGCAGTTAAGAATACTTTTCTGTAAGTGTGCTAAAAGCACCTCTTTGTGTTCCTTTCCATTGCCTAGTGGTGTGGGCTGTCCCTTGCTCAGCCTGAGTTCTTCCCCAGTAGCCACTGCATGGTGGAAAGATTTGTTCTCCAGGGCAGGGAAAGTGGGGGGACATTGATCAGACTTTTCACTAATGAGCTGTGACGACAGCTGCAAGAGGGGCAAATCCTGTTACTCTCTTCACCTACTCTCTGAAGCTGCAGAGCGGATGGGAACAAGGTTCCCTTCTCTCTGCCGATCTGCTGCCTTTTCTGCTGTTGCCTTTCTCTTCCTCTTCTGCCTCTGAGCATCTTGGCAAAGGTCACATTTCGGTGCTCACAGTTCATTGCACACAGTGAAAGGGAGATACAAAAGAGTAGGAGAGAAAGTGAGAAAAGGAAAAAAAAAGGTTGGGGTGGAGGTTTTTAGGAGGCTCCCTTGTGGCCTTAGTCTTAAGACTTAAGCTCTAGGTTGAAACCTTAAATAATAAAGCTTTGAATAACCTGGATTTTCAAGTAGTTCTTTGTAGGTAGCTTTATTAGAGCATGAACATGGTGGGTTGTGAGTTAAAGAGAATTTTAATTTCTGTTCAGAAACTTGTGAATTTTGAAGATGATAGTTTTATCTCTTTAGTGTTTGCTCAGACTGTCATTGTAAGAAGGCTGACCTATAGTATTTACAGTATGTGTCAGAGACCATACTGCTCCATCTTACTTAGTGATATTTTCCTAATAGAAAAAAAACATTTTAAATTGTGGCAACAAATTTTAAAATTGAACTATTAAAATGATTTCTCCATTAACCATTTTTAAGTGCAGTTCAGTAGTACCTTGCTGCTAGCCATTTGAGTACACATTTTAGTAGTGTTAAGTGCAATCACACTGATGTGAAGCACGTCTCCAGAACTTTTTCTTTTCTCTATCTGAGATTCTGTATGATTAAACTAACGTGGACAAGGTTAACCAATCTGGTTCTTTTGTTCAGCAGGACTAAAATGGCTTCTCTGTGTTGCTGTTTTCTTCTATAACATTCTTACTGTCTAGTCCACTACAGAATGAGAAAAAGACATGTTTCACTATAGAGATATTCTACTGGTTCATTTATTAGTACAAACTGCTGGGACTCTTATTACTTATAGGAGAGGGATAAAGCAACTATTTAAAATTTTTGCCTATAATAGGAGGTTAGGGGAGACAAGTTTTCAGTGTGTAGCTCTGGCTTGCCTATCTCTGCCTCCTGGGTACTGGGATTGAAGATGTGGATTGCTGAACCTAGCTTTAATAACTCTTGACCTAGCATTCCCTGGGAAAGGCCTTGTATAAGTGTACTAATAGAGCTATGGGTATATAGAGCTCAGTGGTGAACACATGTCTGTAATGAGGGTTATGTTTGAGTCATTGTGGTGGTCAAGGGGACATATAGTAAATCCCATAGAAGTGTGTTACAGTATGTTAATGTAGGTATGGAATTTTGGTGGTAGGACCACAAAGTGGAAGTCATCTGGGAAGGCTTGTGAAAGTTATAAAGACACGTGTCTTGAACATGACTTAATTACAGTTACAGAGAGGCAGATAGTCAGGTATCTTTTTTTGAATGCATTGTTTACACAATACACCTCAGGAAACAGCATTGCTTGAGTAGAGGTAGCACAAGTTGTCTAGTGCACAGCAAACAACCATGATGTCCTGAATTCACAGGTTGGAGAAGGACTAGAGGGATCCTGGCTCCACAGCAAATGCTCCTTGAGAGCAATGTTCTTTTAGAGCTACACAGGCTGACTGGTTATAGCTAGGTCAACCACTATGAATGTCCAGACACTCAACGTTCATCTGGGTCAGAGGCAAGAGTACTTAGTGGGACACACAGCCTCTAGAAGTGGTTCTTGTGGTGAAATTAGGTATTCTGGGAAACCAATACCCAGTGAGCTGCCTGGAGCCTGGGCTTTTATAGCCCTTCAAAGATTTTTCTCCTCTTTGTAGATGTTTTGGTCCTGCTTCTGATTGGTGTGGGCTGATGGCTTTACTGGCAACATACTACTTACTGGTGCTTGGTTCTGGTGTCAGGACTCTGAGCAAGAGTGCCTCCATTTTTTTATAATGATTTTGTGTGGGTGTGCATGTGAAGAGGAGAGGATGCCTTCACTTGGCTTTCAGAGATAGAATTCAGGTCACCAGGCTTGGGCAGCAAGTGCCTTTACCCTCTGAACTATCTTGCTGTCCCATTGAGTCTTTCTAAAATATAGAATGTTAATAAGGGAGAGGTAGTTTTGTTTGCCCAAGAATACTGTCCTGGGTAACTGGGTCCGTTCCCACCCACCCCCATCCCCTGGCTCTGTCACTGATTTACTGTCATTCTTTGAGACTGGTTTTGGAAATAATATTGCTATTGGAACCCAGATTGGCTCTGAATGTTCTATTATGCTCAAGCATTGAAATTGCAGGCCCAGCTATCTGGTGAGAGAATTGAAGTGTACCTGTAATTTACCTTCTAGCTTAAGCATGCCTGGATTCTGACTTCCTCTCACGTGAATAGCCTGGAACTTTTTTTGCTTCTGGGACTTAGCTACTGTTAGGGCCATTTATTTTGGAACCCCCAGGACTAGGTTTAAACTGTTACCATGCTGTTGCTGCTGCTGGTGGTTTGTTTTGGTTTTTGTTTTTGAGTCTCAAACAGCCCATTACATTTTGAAAAAAATGTTTTTTCAATATAGGACTTTAAAATAATAAACAATTCATTAGATTGCATAGAAAGTTCATTATTTCTCTACACTAGAAACAGACTGTTCACTTTCTGTAACTAACACACACACACACACACACACACCTCTCTATATAATTGAGATTTAAAAAGCCCACATGTCATGCTTTTGAGATAAGATACCCAAAAGTTTAATATATCACTTCAGAGAACATTCTTGTATTGGAGGATTGAGAAGAGAAAAAAAGATTACTGATGTTTTTCACTACTACTTTTTGCTCATTGGCCCATCTCTTAACTTCTAAATTCTGTTTGGAGGACAGCTGTCTTCTGCAGCTTCCACCTGAACTTTCAGGGCAAGTAAATGCTCTTCACTTAGGATAAAACTATTAACAGTCATTACCTCATATTTTCCCAGATAATGTAAGAATAATCTTATTCTTAGCAATCTGCTTTCATCAGTCATCAGGTAGAGCCATACTGCATTCTCCCAGTGCTATTTCATTCAAAACAGTGTTCCTTAAAGCTATCTAAGACTACTATCCAGTAAACAAAGATTAATTTATAATCAGTAGTATGCTGCTTCTATAGTCCTCATTGTCATTAAAATATGAAGCAAGGGGCTAAGGAGGTGACAGACGTACTGTGTAAAGTGCTTTGCTATGCAAGTATGAAGACTTGAGCTTGAATCTCCAGGACAGATGTAAATTTTTGGAGATACTTTGCTTGTAACCCTTGAGCTGGGGATTCAGGGATCCAGGTTCACTCTGGCAATGCCCAGTTTTAGTGAGAGGGAGGGGCACACTGGTATATTTGTTATCAAGTTCTTTGATTATATAATTATCAGTTCATAAAAAGCAATATTAAGTATTTCTTTTGGGGTGAAGAATGTACATAAAAGGGAATGGGGGCTAGAAAGGAAATAAACTATGAATGGAAATAAACTAGAATGCTAAACTCTCATTGTCCTGACAGTATACATGAGAAGAAGGGCAGCGTTGTTTATGACAATCCTTTATTTTCACTAATCATTCTGTTGTTTGCAATCTGAAGATGCTTAGGAGGGCAGACAGTGCATTTAGACAAGTCTCATTTATTTCTTTCTCCTTCCTCTCTCAGGAGTTAGAGGCAGCTCTTCACAGAGATGACGTGGAATTTATCAGTGATCTGATTGCCTGCCTGCTTCAAGGCTGCTATCAGCGAAGAGACATCACGTGAGTAATCCTGGTCTTACTTCTTGCACAAGGAACCTGTTAACCTGCTGTTGTAGTGGCTCTGCTCTCCTGTGACAAGCAAAACCCAGCAGTGCTAGTGCATAATAAAAATATTGCCTAACAAATTAAAATGGGGTTTCAGTACATTCCTGTGACTTGCATGTCTTCTGTTCCCATAACTAGTACAGTAACAGAATAAACTTGGAGCCTGGTTCTTTTATACTGTAGCATAAAAGTAGACAGCTTTCTCATGCTGTTGAGATGTGTACAGTTTGGGAGTAGATGTTATCTGTGTGGATAAGTACAGAGCGCCCTGATAAGAGCTCTTTTTTTCATTTCGCTTTAGCGGAGTCTGAGTCTGTGTTGCCAAGGCTGGCATAGAGCTCCTGAGCTTGTGAGATCTTTGTGCTTCAGCTTCCCAGGTAGCAGGTCTGTAGACACGGATCATCCAGCTTTCCTTTTATTTGATGCAAGTTGAAACAAAGTAGGACAAACTCAACCAAAAGTCAATTACCCTGCTGTGCTCTACCTGTTGGCCTTTTATTGGCCGTTTATATTTTTTCAAGACGGTAAAGATGACTGGAGAGGTGACTGAGGGCTTAAGAGCGCATGCTTACATGAGTGTGCAGTTTGAGCGACACCCACCCACCCACCCTCCCACCCTCTTGTAGCTCCCAGGACTCAGATGACCTCTGTAGACATGTACACAAATCCACACAGACACCCATATGAATACATAAGTTGAGAATACAATATTTTTTTAATTAAAAAAAAAATGGTGTATCACATCATTTTGTTCTAGGTAATCCAGTGTGCTAGACTGGTAAGTTAGGCCTGGTGTTAGTTACTGGCCTGGCCATGAAGTCATGCCTCTACTTCTCTAGTTCAAGGAAGACAAGTGCTAGAATTGCCAGGCATTGGTGGCATGTGCCTTTAATCACACCACTTGGGAGGCAGACGGGTGGATCTCTGTGAGAAACAGTGTCCTTAAAAACCAACCAACCAAACAAATAAATAAATAGCACTGGAATTACAGACTTTCACCATCACGTAGCACTGTTATCTTGAAAGTAGTTTTCTGACTTTTCATGTCAGTGTACATAGCAGATATTAGTGATATCCACAAACAAGCTGTACTGAGTTTTGGGTGAAAGTTTATAGTCACTGGTAAGGTGGATGGTTAATTTGTGGAATGCATTGAGTGTCCTCAGTAGCTCATGTGTGGAAGTTTGGTTTGCTCTGTCTGAGGCATTGCTAGCAAATTTCTTTCAGGAAGTGTGGTAGGGATCAGCTCTTGTGCCCTGGTTGTACTTAAGCATGTTCTCTCCTGGAATTATCCTGCTAGCCCTAAAAACCTATCTCCATAGTACCTCGTAAGTTTAAGAGGGAAGCTTTATCTTTGTTTGGTTGATTGTCCCCCTTGTTTGTTTGTTCATTTGGTTGGTTGGTTGGTTGTTTTGTTGTTTTTGTTTGTTTTTTGAGGCAGGTTGAGATCATCCACTTGCCTCTGTTTCTGACTCAAGAGTGCTAGGATTAAAGGTAGCCATCTTTGGAAACGAGGTAATTTTCATTAGTTTTGAACACAATGCCCTTTAGACCTATCAGTGGAGACTGAGCAGAACACTCCACTGGCTCTCCTGGAGCATACAGTTTTATGCTAGGATGAGGGCAGGGTGTCTGTAGTAATTACAGTATTATTTTTATCATTGCAAGTAGACAGTTACTGTAATGTATACACAGGAATAAAAATCCAGCTGGACATCATGGCTCACATCCATCCGAGCACTGTGTAGACTTGAGAGCTTAAGGTCAGTCTGAGCTACAAAATAAGACTCTGGAAACCCCCAATAGAGAAATCAGTATTTCACTTGGATTAAAACCCAAGTGCAGTTCCCTGTCTAGGTGTGTTCCCTCTTCTGGAACACATCTTCTTGATCAAGAATAAAGTTGCCTTGTCTGGACAGTCTTTTCTTTTTTTTTTAAACTACCGTAAACTAATATCTAACACCACAAATCATTAAATGCTATTTTCAAGAACATAAAAAGCCATTCTTATCTCTCAGGCTGTTTAAAAAACAAACCATAATCTAGACATGTAGTTGTTTTTTGTTCCTTTTGCAGAGTCACATAAAGCTCAGGCTGGACTCCAGCTGGCCCGTAACTGAGAAATCAAGGACTTTTTAACAGCTGTGCTTCACCTCTGTCCTGATACAATGATGTCTGTCTAAATTCCTTACATTGCAAACTCTAGCAACAGGTCTAATTTCTTAGCATTTTGTCTTCAACTGATAATGAGTATACATGTTCACTTTGAGGTACCTGTAATATATATAACATGATGAGAAAACACCTCATTTTCACTGGTGAAATATACTCCGTCCTACATTACTGTTTATTGCCTTCCTTCACCCCTAGCTGGATTGTGTCTGCATTAGAAGGTTTTTCATTCCAAGCTTAACTGCAGTTTAGAATATAGCCATGCAAAGAACTTCAGTTACCATCTAGTACTTTATCTCCCCACCCTCCCATCCCAGAGGAAGCAATTGAGATAGAGTACACCTGGCCGGCCTCTGACTCACTACAATCTTTGTAACTCAGCCTCCTGCATCCTGGATTATAGGCATGAACCATATGCTTGAAAATTGGTTTCTGTAACTGAGGCGAGTGAGGCGATTACAACAAATCAAATGTGCATCATCCAAGTCATCCTGTCCTCGCCCCGCCCCCATGCTTGTAGTATTCTATACCATCTCACTCATCTAGGCTGAACTTCCTGAAGATCACAGTGGAACTTAGTGAGAATCTTCAGTCTAATTAGATTTGTTTTATTTAGAAATCCTTTTTGTCTGAGAGAATAAAGCTTTAGTTCAAAAGTTTTCAGGTCACATCTGTAATGGTCCAGGAGTTCAAGTCCATCCTTCTGCTTCAGGATGTGCATGTCGGGGTATGTTAAGGAATTTGTTTATTGCTAACTAAAAGTGTTGTTTTAAAACTTGAGGGTGTAGCTCAGTGATAGAGCACTCACCTTGCATGTTGGAGCCTTGGATTTGATCAAGAGATTAAAAAATTAGCCCTGTTGAAAAATGGGATTGTGTGGGTGGTTGTTGGGCTCTGAGGGTGGCCCATATAATCCATATAGTCCTTGAGTGTAATAGAACCTACTCCCAAGTAGGAGAACTTGGCAGAACTGTTAGAGATAGCAATGCTCTATTAGCCTCTGGCTCTCTAGAAATCAGCTTTGTCATTGGAATAAGCAGCCATAGTGGCTCCTCCTAGGCACTCCTAGCAGCTGACCATGACACATAAATAAGGTTGGGCAAATATAAAATGAAAACTAGGATACACATAAAAGAAGATTAACATAGTTTTTAAGAGAATCCAGCAAGTACCAGTCAGGAAGAGGGTGGTCAAAGATGAATTCACAAAGTACCATGTAAGAGAATGATCTTACACAGGTTGGGTCATCAGAGTGGACTGGATTTGAGACCCTCACCCACCCCACCCACACACCCTACCACCCTCCAAAACCAAGTTTCTCTTTGTGTGGCTGCCCTGGTTAGTGTTTATATATGAGATGAAATAGTTGTCCTTACTATTTGTTGAAGTGTATATTTTATTATGCAGGGGTCAGATATCTCCTCAAGTTGAGTAGGATAACCTTACCATTCTTGTTAAATGTGTGTGGGTGTTTGGGCTCCATGTAAGTCTATGCACCAAATGTGTGAAGTGTGTGGCGGCATGAAGAGATCATTGGATCCTCTAGGACTGGAGCTGGAGACATTTGTGAGGTGACATGAGGGTGCTGGGAATGAGAGAGACCTGCTTCCTGAAAGAGCAGCCAGTGCTCTTAACCCTTGAGCTATCTCTCCAGCTCTTGATTTTTTTTTTTTTTTAACTTTTTAAGAGTTGGTTTTGAGACTTGAGCATGAGGCTTAGTTGGTAGAGTGCTTGCCCAGCATATACAAGGCCCTCATCTCCCAGAAGTTCAGGATCATCTTTGTTTATAATAGTGAATTTGAGGCAAGCCCAAACTTAAGTAAATTAAGATTCTATCCCCCCAAAGGGGAAAAGATTGTTTTCTTATTGTTAGTCCTCTATAATTGTAGTTCTATATTTAAAAAAATTTTATTTGCGTGTATGTTTATGAGTACTTGTGAATGGAAGTCAGAGAACAACTTGAAAGAATTCATTCTTTCCTTCTACCATGTGGGTTATGGGGCTCCAAAGTCATGTCTTTAGGGTTGACAGCAAGCCAACATAAAAATTTATATTCAGCATGTCAGTCTCTAACCCCTGAAGTCACTTAACCTTCTGGTGTAATCTTTGTTGTTCAGAGTTGTGATTCATACCTAAGGCCTCTCAAATGTTAGGCAAGTGCTTTGGCACTGAGCGTAACTCCAACCCTACTCATTTTTCTTAGGCGCTCTCTCTCTCTCTCTCTCTCTCTCTCTCTCTCTCTCTCTCTCTCTCTGTGTGTGTGTGTTTTAATGTTCTGTCCTCTAATCGTCATTTCTATATTTATATTATATTTTATAGGTAATCTGCATTTTAATTATGTGTGTGTGTGTTACATGTGGGTCATCTTGGAGACCAGAAGAAGGCATGAAATTTTCTAGAACTGGACTTAGAGGTGGTTATGAGCCGTTGGATATGGATCCTGGGAACCAAAGTTAGGTCCTGTGTATAAATAGTGCCTTAACCACTTATCTATCTTTCCAGCCCCAACATCTGCCCTTAAAGTAAAATGTCTAGCCAATTCCCATTTACTATGTGTGTATAAGATAAATATGTAATGTATGTGCAGATGTTTGTGCAGTTATGTCTATAGGCCAGAGGATGACATCAGAGTGTTTCCCCCAATAAATGTATGTTGTTTAAACATCTGTTTATGCATGTGTGTGCACATATGTAAAGACTGTAAAGTTGAGTTCAGGAGCCTTTCTCCATAGCTCTTAACTTTATATATTGAGGCAGGGCCTCTCATTTGAACCTAGAACTCAGATTTATGTTATCCTTTAGTCAGCTTGCTCAGTCAGTTTCTTCTCTCTGCCTCCCATGTGCTGGATATATAAGCTGCCTGCCATGGTGGTAGTGCTGGGAATACAAACTCTGGTCCTCATGTATATACAGTAAAGACTTGTGGGGAGAGTTCCAGACAGGGTTTCTCTGTTCTGGAATTTGCTCTATAGACCAGGCTGGCCTCGAACTGAGAAATCTTGTCAAGTGCTAGGATTAAAGGGGTGCCCCATCACTGCCTAGCATAGCAAGGATTTACTGGGACAGAGTCTCTGTGAACTTGCTTACTCAGACTGCCAAAATAGCAGCCCCAGGATCCTACCTGCCTTCACACTCCTCTTCCATTGGTAAGCTTACAGAGATGTAACACCCTACCCAGCTTTTATGTAGCTGCTGGGGATCCAAAACTTGGTCCTCATGCTTGCACAGCAAACACTAGCCACCGAGTCATTTCCCCAGTGCACTTCGTTTACTGTGATTTGGTTATTTTTCTGTTTGTTGTCTGTGCTGGGTTTCATTGATTTGGGATATAATACAAAATGAGGGAGCCATCATATTCTCAGAGTGCTTTTTCCACACCCAGATGTGCCTTGTTCACTGTTAGTCACTTGGCTCTCCCTCATCCTCATTCCTCAGCATCACTCTTCTACTTGATTAGCATGTTCTATGTGTTTGTATGTATACATATGTGCAAGTGCTTAAAGAGGCCAGAGGTGTTAGATTCTCATAGACCTGGAGTTACAGCTGTTAGCTGTCTAGTATGTGAAATAATTATGTTCAGTATTTAAATTACCCAGTTACAACAGTATATATATATATATATGTATATATATATATATATATATATATATATATATATATATACATATATATATATATATATACCTACCTGTACCTGTATTCCAGATAGTAGGAAACAGTGGCTAGAGGACCACATGAAACTAAGCACTAAGACCAGGCCAGACAACATAGGAGATGTGTAAAAAGAATGACAGGCTAGCAGGAGGATAAAGGCACTCAGGAGGATAAAGGTGCTCAGGATAAAGGCACTTGCCACCAAGCCTAACAACTGAAGTTTGATTCCCAGGCCCTCGTGGTAGAAAGGGAGAACCAGCTGCCACAAGATGTTCTCTGACCTTCACATATGTGCTATAGTATATATACATGAACCCTACCACCACCCCAATCATTCAGTGTGTTTTTGTTTGTTTTGTTGTTGCAGTGGCATGTTAAGATGGTGTCTCTCTACATAGCTCTGGCTGTTCTGATCTGTAGACCAGGCTGGCTTTGAACTCAGGTAGACCTACCTGCCTCTGCCTCCCAAGTGCTGAGATTAAAGGTGTGCAGCACCACACCTAGCATAAATTAATTTTTTAAAGAAAGAAAATTAAGGAGCTGGAGAGATGGCTCAGTGGTTAAAAAGACTCACTGTTCTTCTGAAAGTCCTAAATTCATCCCAGCTTGGCAGCTCATAACTCTGGTGACATCTTTTGGTATGCAGATAGAAATGCAAACAAAGTACCCATACATATAAAATAAATACATAAATAGAGAAATCTAAAAAAAGTTATATAGTATGGTTACACATTAGAGTAACCTGGTAGTAAGATGTTTTTCTATACTTTTGTGTCTTAACCTGAAATATAAGTAAATCCATTTGTGAAGGTATTTTACATATTTGTGCACTGTTTTAAGTCACACCCCAACTTTTTAAAGCTCATATTTATGAGAACTCTATAAGCCTCCTTAATAGTACGGACAAAGGATAAGACTTGTTTGTCTTTTGCATTTTATACTATTGACTAGGATTTCCCATCTGTAGTTTTAACGTAATATAACCAGTTATATGAAAAAACTTTGAAAAGGCTTATCTTTAGGGATTTTATAAAATGATAATACATAATTCTTCAACAAAAGGGTTTTTTTCACATTCTTTTATAAACTGTCAACCTATCCATTTCCTCTCCCTATCTTCTGTTTTATATTAATGTATTTATGCATTTGGGGCCATTTGATTTAGGCCTCAGACATTCCACAGCTACCTGGAAGATATCATTAACTACCGTTGGGAGCTTGAAGAAGGAAAGCCCAATCCTCTGAGAGAAGCCAGTTTCCAAGACCTTCCTCTGCGTACTCGAGTGGAGATCCTGCATCGCCTCTGTGATTACCGGCTCGATGCAGATGATGTCTTTGATCTTCTCAAGGTACCAGTCTAGTAAGCTCCTTTTCTAGAGAGTAAAAAAGCCAACATTTTGAGTGTGAAAATTGATTGAGAAGCAAGAGTTTAGCTTGTTCTCAGTAAGTCTTCATGCTCACAATCAATAGTGACCTATATACACAGCCACACCCACATAGCCAAAGGAATGCCAGACATGTTGGGATATGGCTTTAAAATTTGTTACTTTTTTTTTCCTGAGCCCTTGCTCAGATAGGAGAACCTACTTGTAGGTTCATCTTCTTGTATGTCTTAACATAAAACAACTGTATATACTAGTCAAATTCTAGAGACTTGAAACTAAATATTTTTATACATAGTCCAATTTAAAAACAAAACATTAAAGGAAGATTTGGGCATTTCTTTTGTCCTCCTTACTCTATTGATGTTACCTATTTTAGAAATATATATTCTTGTTACCTATTTTATATATGTAATGAGAATGGAGTTGGAATAATACTTTCACAAATAGTGAAGTCAATTTTGTTGTTGTTGTTTTTGTTTGAGATAGGGTTTTTCTATATAGACTGGGCTGAGCACTCCATCTTCCTCTGCCTCCCAAGCACTGGGAATAAAGGTGTGTGCCACTAATCAGTGTGGGAGGTAATTTCTAATCCAATTTAGTCAGATGATTAAATGTAATAGTTGTCATTTGAGCCCTGTGCGCAGACACATAAAGTCATATAATTTAGTGTAATCTCTGCCGAGCGCTTGCAGTAACAGTGGGAAGGCCAGTGCAGATCCAGCCCTGTAGTACTTTGGGAATTGTTTTGCTGGATCTCAGCTGGAATAAGGTGCTGTGTTGGGTGGAAAGATGGCTCAGAGTCCTCACTGATCTCCCAGAAGACCAGTTTCAGGTCTCTTACACCTACATTGGGTAGCTCACAATTGTTTGTAATTACAGCTTCATGGGATCCAATGCCCTGTTTATCTTCCATGCTCATCTGAACATATACATAACATACACACATAGATGAATGCATACACATGAATTAAAAATAAATATTCCTTTTTTCTTTCTTTCTTTTTTTTTTTTTTTTTTTTTGGTTTGGTTTTTCGAGACAGGGTTTCTATGGAACTCACTCTGTAGACCAGGCTGGCCTCGAACTCAGAAATCCGCCTGCCTCTGCCTCCCAAGCGCTGGGATTAAAGGCGTGCGCCACCACTGCCCGGCTAAATATTCCTTTTAAAGTTGCTGTCTGGTTGATGTGTTTGGAAATTTGAATGGTAGGTGCTCACGCCTGTTGAGCCTCTGTAATACCAGCACTTGGGAGGCTGAACCAGGAGGATTGTTGAGAGTATGAGGCTGCTCTGGACTGTTCTGTCTTAGAGTGAGAGAACTGTATTGAGAATTGTTATTGTACTCAGTGTGATTGTCCTTCGTTTCACATGAGTACAGATAAGGTAGCAATTCTAAACCAAATGGTTGTAGAATTATTTTTGATTCCTCTTCCTGTGTGAGCCAACTGTGGAAGCTATAGTTGGGTATGGGGGGCGGGGGTCTATAATTTCGTCATCTTATTCTTCAAAGAAGATAATACATACCCATTTTGTTCTGCCTGTATTTCATTTGCCTGATAGAAAGTTACATAAAGCACATTGACATTTTAAAATATGAGGTGGCTGAGTATAAATTTTGAGTTGACTGTTTAGTTTTCTCCTGTTTTTTTGTTTTCGTCGTTGTTGTTACTCGTATTTTTCAAAACTGCTTTTTTCTGCACAGGGTCTGGATGCAGACAGTCTCCGAGTTGAACCTCTGGGTGAAGACAATTCAGGTGCACTCTATTGGTACTTCTATGGGACACGAATGTACAAAGAAGACCCAGTACAAGGAAGGTCTAATGGAGAACTCTCCTTTAGCAGGTACTGTCTCTAATAATATTAGTCAGGGCTGTGAAAACTGCCCTGTTAAAAATGCTATGAAAGTTAGTGTATCAGAACAATACAACATTTTGATTTTTTTTTTCAATGCAATAATTAGTTGTATTGACATGCCTGCAGCAGAATGGCAACGAGTTTCATACTGAAATACAAAGGAATTACTCTGTAGCCTCTGCCACAAGACTGGTGAAAAATACTGTGATTGGAACATGGAGAAATTCCTGATAAGTACCTGTACTTATCAGTTCTGCAGACTGTTTAGTACAGCAGTCTTTGAGTACCTTTTTCCTATTAGGATTATTAATCTGCCTTGAGGCTCCGTAACCATATGACAGAATCTTACATGATGCAAAGTGAGGCCTTGTATCACATGCTTCTTAAATAAGCAGTGGCCTCATTCCTGTGGCATCTATAGTGTTGCTCTGGTTTTGAGACTTCCTTACTGTTAGAACAGTACTTGATGTTAGGAAGATGTTAGGTTCTTTTTAATACCGTAAATGTCAGTTTTATCTTATTCTATATTTTGATAATCCTTATGGAAGAGAAATTACTCTATTCCCTGTTTATTCTATTTTGTATAATCCATTTTTGTACTTTTGTGGCAGAAAACACTGTAATTCCTAATACAGAAATCATATTAGTTGTTAGTACTATGTCAGAACATTTCTATTTAATGATACTGTTTCTTAGGGAAAGTGAAAGGCAAAAAAATGTCTCAAATGTTCCTGGAAAAACAGGCAAAAGAAGAGGAAGGCCTCCAAAACGAAAAAAGCTACAGGAGGAGATTATATCCAGGTAAGAAATCTCATTGGTCCATTTTAATAGACTCTTATACTGGTCTCACCTCATCTTTATTATTTTTACTTGTGCATGGAGAGGACATAGGTCATAGGTATAGAGACTGGAGTCAGTCCACATGAAATTATCAAGCAGCCCTGTTTGTATGGCTGCTATCTATCAATTTATCTGCCTGAGCCTGTTACTTTATTTGGATGACGGTTATTCATTTGGTGAGGATTAAACTGCACCGTACAGTACATGGCAGTACAAGAAGATGAAGACCCCATAGTATTTGGTAAACATTCTTTTTAGTGTATATTTTAAAATTTGTTATACAACTAGAATGGGTCAAATTAGTTCTGTGGTTATTTGTGGACTATAGATATAGTGCATTGGTAGAATATACAAGGATACAGGTTTAGATGTGTTTGTTTGTTTGTTTGTTTGTTTGTTTTTGAGACAATGTCTTTCTGTGTTGCCCTGGCTGTCTTGGAATTTGTTTTGTTCATTAGACTGGCCTTGATTGAACTTAGAGATCCACCTGCCTCTGCTTCCTATGCCATCACCATCTGGTTTAATTCCTCTACTGTAGTAAGGTGCTTGAACACGTACATTCCTACAATGAGAAAAAGATAAAATGTAAAATATTTTCTGAATCTTTAATTTTAGGAAAAAGAGAATACATTTTATAATACTTGGGAAATTTAATGTGTCATTATTTCTTAGGGAGATCTACCTTTTGTGGATGTGGATGTGTGGACATGGAAGTCAGAATTTGATGTTGGTATCTTCCTTGATATGGTCTTCTTCCCTAGAACTGTAATTACATGTGTGTACCACCATGCCTGGCTACCTGGCTGTCTTAGTTAGCGTTTCTCTTGTGATGGAACACCAAAACCAAAAAGCAAGTTGAGGAGGAAAGGGTTTATTTGGCTTATACTTTCACATTCAGTTCCTCATTGAAGGACATCAGGACAGAAACTCAAACAGTGCAGGAACCTGGAGCTGCTACAGGTGCAATAGAGGCATGCTGCTTACTGTCTTGCTTCCTATTGCTTGCCCTGCCCGTCTGCCTGCCTCCTTTCCTTTTCCCTTTTGTCTATGTATTCTTATGTACATTTGGTGTTTGTCTTTCATGTATGTCTGTGTGAGGGAGTCACATCAACTGGACCTTGAGTTAAAATTGTGAACTATACTATATGGTTGCTCAGAATTGAACCCAGGTCCTCTGGAAGAGCTGCCAATGCTCTCAGTCACTGAGCCACTCTTTCCAGCTCCTCAGCCTGCTTCCCCCCCCCCCCTTTTTAACAATGTTTTATTTTTGAGATTGTAATTTTCCCCTTCCCTTTTCTCCCTCCAAACCCTCCCTCCCTCCCTCTCTTCCTTTCAATTGGTTTTATTTTTTTACAGTCCAGTAATTACCCTCCTCCTGGTCCCCCTGTTCTCTCTCCCCCCCACCCCCCAGTTTTGATTTCATTCCTCCTCCACCCTGTCTCCAAGAGGATGTCCCCACCTCCCACCTCACCCCCACCCCTCTGCCAGGCCACCCCACTCCCTGGGGCCTCAAGTCTCTCAGGTTAGGAGCATTTTCTCTCACTAAGGTCAAACCAAGCAGTCCTCTGCTGTATGTGTGTCAAAGGCCTTGGACCAGGTAATTGTTCCTGTCTAAAAGAATTGCAGGGACAGAACTGGAGAAGAGACTGAGGGAAAGGAGGTACACTGTCTGTCCCAGCTTGGGATCTATCTCAAGGGGAGGCTCCAAGGCCTGGCACTATTACTGATGCCACGGTGTGCTTATAGAAAAGAGCCTAGCCTCTGAGATGCCCAACAAGCAATTGACTGAGACAGACAGACACTTCACCCAACCAGTGGACTGAAGTTGGGGACTCCTGTGGTCGAATTAGGGAAAGGCTGGAAGAAGCTGAGGATGAGGGCGACCGCTTAGGAAGACCAGCAGACTCAGCTACCCTGGACCCCTGTGATCTCTCAGACACTGAGCCTGATTTATTATAGAACCTAGGACCACCAGCCCAGGGATGGAACCACTCACAATGGGCTGGCAGTCCCTCATCGATTACTAATTAAGAAATATCCTATAGCTGAACCTTAAGGCATTTCCTCAATTGAGGTTCCATTCTTTTAGATAATATTAGCTTGTGTCAAGGTGACATAAAAACTAGGCAGCATGCTGGCTTTTCTTTTTTCTTTTTTTCTTTTTTTTTTCCTTTTTTTAAATGTAGGAGCTGGGGTTTAAACTAGGGCCCTTAACATTTCTACTAACAGAATCAACAGCGTTTTCTCACAAGTTTAGAAGATCTACTTAATTTAGCTATCCTTATAGTAGCAATTTCCGTGATTTCTTTTTCTTTCCTCCCTCTTAACTACAAAGAAATATTCCTAGGCAGAGGCAGGAGGATCCTAAGTTTCAGGCTAGCCTGGACTAGTTAGTAAGGTAGTAATAAAAAGAAGGTGGTAATGGGAAGGATTCTTAGAAATCACATGGCTAGTATGTAAGATCTGTTAAATTTAAGTAGATTACAACTGCCTGTTTCTTCTTTGTTGTATTTTGGAAAATGTCCTGTAGTCACTTGTGATCTATATACTGAGCATTTGTTCAAGGATTTCCTGAGAAGTCCATACATCTTCTATAGAAATCTGTTTTATGCCAACCTTAATGTTGGGGACGTAGAATCATTGTATTGATTCATATGGGCTTATACTACCCTCTACTGGCAAGTGACAGTCTTGAGCAGAGGCAGTTCAACTTCATGTTCTTAGCACCTTCCTTAGATAAGGGTAAAGTAGGCTTGTTTTTTCTAGTGTAGCCCTGGGTCACAGAGAGGATAGCACCAGAATTGTGACTGTATCATTTCCCCCTTCGTTGTGGTGCTACCATAACCTTGATACTTGGCTCTCAGTGCTCCTGTTTTCTGGAGCAAGTCCACCCTCCATTCTAGTTTTATTTCTCTTATAATTATTCTTCCTAACTTTGAATTCTGACAGATTCCAACCCTAGCCACCATTATATTGACTGAGTCCATACCTTCAAGAAAGACCAAACAATTCAGGCATATGAGTATGTTGTTTATTGTTTTCTCTTTTTCCTGTGTTTCAGTGAAAAGCAAGAAGAAAACTCTTTGTCATCTGACCTACAGACAAGAAATGGTAACAGTAATTTTTGTTGCTGTCTCTCAACACGATTTATACATATTATATGACAGTCATATCACATATTAGGATGCTTCCAGTTGTCTTCTACTTTTTGTTCCCTGTTTCATCCTTTCTCCGGCCATCCATCTCACAGACACTTAAGATGAGAACTTGCTCTATTCTGTCACCTGGCACAGTATATTAAGCAGTCAGTGACCTGGTATACACACACACACACACACACACACACACACACACACATTTAGAATTGACTCTATAGAGTAGGCTGACACTGCCTTCCAAGTGCTGGTATTAAAGGAATATGCCATACCTGACCTCTTAATCCTGTAATCCAGATGCTTCAAATTTGGATGGAAATAACCAATTTGTAGTATCATAAAAGAGACAAGGCACACATTTCTACAGTCTCAGTTTCAAAAACCATTTTTCTAGGAAAATATCTTTTTAACCATTTCTAGAATTTTAAAATTTTCTTTAAATCACAATAGTTTTAGCTTTGCTTTTGCTATGCATTTGTCTAGTTACAATGATAGTAATAGGAAAATTAAAAGCACTTGGGTGGCCGAGGTAGGTGAGTTTAAGGCCAGTCTAGTCTATAATGAGACCTTTCCTCAAAAAAAGTGTGGTGTGTGTGTGTGTGTGTGTGTGTGTGTGTGTGTAAAATCAACTAGACCTTGGGTAATATGCTTGTAATCCCAATGCTGTCAAGGGCTGAGGCAGGAGGAGTACTTGGTCTCTGGAGTTCAACACTTTCATGGGCAACATATTAAGATCTTATCCTAAAAAAGATAAGAGTATACTATCAGACTTTAGAAGATTAGCAACTCCTTTTTTCATGATTCCTTTGTTTGAGTCATAACCCGGAGTAATAGGAACAAAACGTCTAGTGTAGTCTCTATTTTAGTGAATCCATCCATTTTTCTGTAGGATCCCGAGGGCCAGGCCAAGGTACTTGGTGGCTCCTGTGTCAAACAGAAGAAGAATGGAGACAGGTCACTGAGAGCTTCCGAGAGAGGACCTCTCTCCGAGAGCGGCAACTCTACAAGCTCCTCAGCGAGGACTTCCTACCTGAAATCTGCAACATGATTGCCCAGAAGGTGAGTCTCCATGCTGCTTGGGTCCCATTCTGTCCCTGACAGGACTGCGCATTAATGCTTATGTGCCTGCTTTCCTTGTCCTATGTCATTTATGATGTTTCCCTTACCTCTGCAAGTCCTATGTCCTAACACCTGCACTCTTTAGAATGGCCTTTTGCAAACTGAAACCAGCTTTCTTTTTTTCCTATAACAATCACTAGGAACCTTGCCCTGAGTTTGCTTTCCTCCACACCCCAAGAAAAATGAGCATTTTAGGACTTAACCTATTTCTCCTTCACAATGTCAGCCTTTGAACATTTGTCCTTATAGATCTGTGCCAGTTCCTCACCAAGCTGTTTGGTTTCTCTGAACCTTTTGCCCCCTTTTTCCTGCTTTGAATGCTGTTCAAAATTGTGGCTTGGGGGTTAAAAGTGCATGCTATTTTGCAGAGACCCCAAATTGAGTTCAGTTCCCAGCACCCATGTTAGTTGACACACAGCTATTTGTAACTCTAGCTCTAGGCTGTCCAAACACACTGACCTCTACAGGTACTTACACTCATGTGCACTCTGTCGTCTCCTCTCACTCCCCCACCCCCAATTTGTTGTTAAGCCCTACTGGCATTCAATGATTCCTTTTTTTTTTTTTAAGATTTATTTATTTATTATATATGAATACACTGTAGCTGTCTTCAGACACACCAGAAGAGGGCATCAGATCTCATTACAGATGGTTGTGAGCCACCATGTGGTTGCTGGAAATTGAACTCAGGAGTGCAGTCAGTGCTTTTAACCACTGAGCCATCTCTCCAGCCCCTCAGTGATTTATTCTTTAGTAATTTACTTATTTATACTATATGTTGATAATGCTCCCTTCTAGTTCATCCTCTTATACTTCTTACTCATTGGAGCCCTTCTTCCAAACATTTCTCTGTCTTCATTCATATTTTTTAGTTTTTTATGGCCACTGCATTAGAGTTCCTTTGTAGATAGAGATTTATTTAATTCAGCAACAGCAATTTATCGCTGATGATTATGACTCTTCTTCCACCAACCATTAACTGCCTTTGTCTCTTCAGGGTAGGGATTGATAAATTCAGTGACACACCCCCACCCACCCCATTGGAGAAAACAGCTCCCCCCCACCTCCCCTTTTCACCAGGTATCAGTTGCCAATTGCTTCTTAGTTAGGAGTGAGACTGTGTTAGGTGCTTAGACCATTGATTCCCATGAATTCTTGTTAATACTAGCATGTGAGAGCTGCCTCCACAACAAATGAAAAATACACTATAATCCATCAAGTCAAAGACTACAATGTTAATAATGCTATTTTGGAAGCCCTTGTCCAATATAATATAACAGCAACAAATTTGTTTTTGCAAAACTAGGGATCAGTTCTAAGGCCTTAAGTGTGCTAGGCAAGTGCTTTCACTGAGCTGCATCCAAAGACACACACACACACACACAAGATTGTAAACTGCAAAAGTGTAGAATGTGTGGAGAACTGTGAGTGTGATTAAAATATAAGATTTCCTGCAGGTGATGAATGACAGGATTAGTTATCAGAACCCTCTGCCATTCTTTCTTAGACAACACATCTCTACCCACCAAATTGTTTACAACCTATCCATGTGACTGATGTGTTTAAAATTTTAAAAATCAGTGAAAATAAATCCATTTATTTTACCAGCAATTTTATCAGTAGTCTTAATAGTTTTACTTAGTTTATATGGGGGGAAATCTTAAAACTTTTAGTAAATATGTATTTTTCAAATTCTTATATATTAAGAACTATCAATTCTTAGAAGGAAAGCCTAAATTTACACCCAGGGGACTTGATAATCATTACAGTCTCAGCCAGTTCCCAGCATTAAAAATTTTCTCCAAAGCAGAATTGAATCTATGTTAATTCTATGACAAACCTAGTGTATTGAGTTCTACCTGTAATTCCAGCATTGGGACTCCAAGGCAGAAAAGAAAGACTATTGAGAGTTTAAAGCCAACCTGGGCTACATTATGAGACCTTGTGAAGGAGAAACAGTAAGCAACTACTGTTTTTAAACCTGAATCAGTGTATTGGAAGCCTCCCAAAGGACTGTCATTTAGTAATTCTTCTGACATAGTCATTTGCTGTGCTTGCCATTTAGCACTTGGGTTGCATTCAGCATTCTATACTATTTTCATGAGCAACTCTGTGTACGTTGTATTGCTTATTGTAATTTTAGTTTTTAGTATAGGAAGCCAGTAAAGTAAAACAATCAATATTTCTTTAAATTTTTTTCAGGGGCCAGGCATGGTAGAATGTGTCTTTTTTTTTTTTTTTTTAAATTAATAATCATTATAACATTCCACCCTTCCATTTTCTCTCTCTAAATTTTCCCACATTCCCCTTTATGGTTTCTTTATTTTTTCATTAACATTTCTAAATCTAGTGTGCTCAGTCTATATAGTGTTACTTGTATGTTTCAGAGCTGAGCATTTTGCACTGGACAACCAGTTGGTATGCTCTTCCCTAGGGAGGACTCCCTTTCTCACTCCTGGCTTTCCTCGTTTGCATGTAGTTCTTTTCTGCTCTGGGTTTGGTATCCAAACAGGGAGGGGAATGAGTATAAAGGAATATGAGAAGAAGCTACCTCATTGCCACGTGGAAGGCCCTGTTAATAAACAGCAGGTAAAAAAGCTCATACTGCTCTTGCGAGATCTACAGTCTACATACTCCAGCCTGTGCAAATACAAACATACACACACACACACACCCAGGTCGTGAATACTGTGTGGCACAATTGTAATTGCTAAAAGTGTGTGGAATGTCAGGTGAGCCCCCAGCCTCATTATGTGATAGAATAGTAATAGGCCACGCACATCTCAGGCTGCTGTTCACAGCTTTTCTGATTTGTTTAAGTCTTTATTATTTTTATGTGTATGGATGTTTTTGCCTGCATGTAAGTCTTTGTGCACCCTGTGTTCAATGCCCATGACAGTTGGATTCACTGGAACTGGAGTTACTGGTGATTATAGCCATCATATGATGGCTATATTAGGAAGTGAACCTAGATAACCTGGAAGAGCCAGTGATGAGCCACCTCTAGCCTCTGTCTTGGGAGTTTGTTTTGATATAGTCTTGCCTTTATCCCTGGCTGTTTGTTACCTTTTGTTTGTCGAGATTAAAAGTTATGTCTCACTAAGCCCAAGTCTTACTAGTATGTGTATACATGCAAACAAATACACACATTATACACAATAAATAATAAACTGTGATTTTAAAAATTTTAAACCATTAGACCATTGAGATTGCTTAATGGGTAAAAGCTCTTACTGCACAAACCTAGCAACCAGAAGTCACATCCTGGAACCTACTGTGGAAAGTCATCCTCTGACCTTTACATGTATGTTCACAACCTCACACACAGTAAGACTGTAAAAATAAAAAATCTATTATAAAAAACGAAGCTGAGAAGCACAACTCATTCTAACCCTTGGGTAACAGAGGCAGGAGGATCGTCAAAAGTTCAGTTGTAGACATCCTGGTCTACAAAGAAAGATGATGCCAGCTAGGGCTCTACCATTGAGACCGTCTTAAAATCTGCTCCAGCCCTCCCCCATGAAAAGTGTTAATCTTGAAAATTTGCCTATGAAGTTGGGGTAAAGGAAACAATTAAACGGGGCTTAACTCAATAGTGGTTTTGACTTTCATGTGAATCCAAGTGATTTTACAAATCAAAACTTGAAGACCGACCAGATGAAAGTCTCTTAAGAGGTAGTTATTCAAATAGGTCACAGAAAACTTCCCTATTTATTTGCTTGAGCTAGCTCTTCATTTACCGTATCCTATCCTAGTTCAAAAAAAAAAAAAAAGTTAACAATGAAAAGTATCTGTCAAGTTTGAGAATTGAAAGATTTATGAGTGCAAAAGAACATGATAAAAATAGTAATTAAATTTACACCTAAGCACTGTGTAAAGGAGACAGGACAGCTGAATGGTGGTCATGAGGAATTGTGAAAGAACTGGCTTGCTCTTACTATTTGGTTAGCTGCTGTACTCTGGTGACCCTGTGTGTTAGCTCTTAATTTCAATTTCAGTTTTCTGACTAGCAAAGTAAACTACTATTTTTATACAGAAGCTTTTATAGGAATTAAACAAAAGACCCCATCCCTCCCTTCCATTGTTTATGGCACTTTAAAGCTAAATCTGTTAAGAGTGGGCCTCACCATATCCCTGACTGGAACAAAACTCAGAGATCTTTCTGCTTCTGCCTCCCAAGTGCTGGGAGCAGAGATGTGAGCCACCATGTTTCTTAACAAACTATAACCAAGTAGAAGGAAGACCTGATAGATCTTTGGATATAGGATAGTAAAGGTTAAATGTGTGGTCTCTGTTTACTGCTCTTAGAGAGGTTCTAAATTGCCTTCCCTACACCCACCAACATCAGCTCACAACCAGTTACAATTCCAATGTGCATAGTGTGCATAAATTGATGCAGGCACACACATCAATTTTTAAAAGTATTTTTTAAAGGTATGTGGAGGTGTAAGGCCTGCTTTGAATATGTAAAAGGTAAGCTTTTTTTTTTTTTTAATTAAAATAAAGCCAGTACGTGGTAGCACAGGCTTATAATTCCATTACTTAAGAGGCCCAGACTAGGGCTGGAGAGACGGCTCAGCGGTTAAGAGCACTGACTGCTCTTCCGAAGGTCATGAGTTCAAATCCCAGCAACCACATGGTGGCTCACAATCCTCTGTAATGGGATCCGATGCCATCTTCTGGTGTGTCTGAAGACAGCTACAGTGTACTCACATACATGAAATAAATAAACCTAAAAAAAATTTAAAAAAAAAAAAAAAAAAAAAAAGAGGCCCAGACTAGAGGATTGTTTGAAGTTCTAGGCCATCCTTAACTTCATAGCAAAAAAGAAAGAATCTACTGTTGAGATTACAAACTAAGGTGAAGTAGGTACACTACAACTGTAGTGTCTATTTATATAGTGTCTATTGACCTATTTATTTCTGGTAATGTATTCTCCTATTATGTGGGGGGCTATGAGGCGCTACAATGATAAGTACATTATACAGTTACTGTATAAATCCCTGCTACTTCATCATACAAATGCTCTGAGAATACTCATTGTTCTAGCTACTTATAGTCTTTAATACACTGATGATATATGACATCTTCCTGAAGCGTCTAATGTAGATTCTTACTCCTCAACTTTTGCTGAATGAATATTATGGCATAATAGAACTTTACACAAATATAATCAATAAAAGTCAATATTGTCAATAAAAGTAAATGATGGGATAACCTAATGATAGTAAAAGATTGCTTTGGAGAACATTCAGAATTCAAACATGTATTTTTAATTATATTCCAAAGATTAGAGGGTTTACATGCTAACCTGTTGAGACATAGTTTTTTTAGAGTTGTAAATTATTTTGTCCAGCCAAAAAACCAGCAACTATATTTATAATCTATAGTGTTGCTGGAGATTATCCAGGGATTTATCCTAACATTGACTAAAATGAACCAGTTTCTCTAAGCTGTGTTTGTCACTCACCTTTTTTGATGTTGTTTTTTTGTTTTGTTTTTTTAATTTAGTTCAAGAAAACATTTGACACATGTTCACTTTAACAAACAAAACAGAAGAGAGGTAGACTACTGAAAGTGTTTGGTGAATAATGGCTTATCAACGTTAGGAACTTAATAATTGCATGTATGTACACTGTCTCCACAAAAGCTGATAGTAGATGGGGGTGGTGATGCATTCCTAGCATTTGAAGTGCAGAGGTAGTCAGATTTCTGCAAATGGGGGCGATGAGCTGCCAGGAATGTATGCAGGAAATGATCACCCTTGTATCAAGAATAACATCCTTCATCTAACAAAGTTGGAGTGACAAAGTAACTGGTGTTGGCTTCTTGTGATATTTGCATGTTAAATTGGCAAGATTCCTTTATTAACAGTGACATGTTGGGTTTATATCTTAAGTATGAGAGATAGTCCTTCCAAAAATGAGAGCTTTATGAGCTTGTTGTGGAACAGACTACCTAGGGACCTTTGAAAACTTACTTGAAAAGGGGTAGATCATGACATCTTTGGTACTTGTTATTGTGTTTGCGCTGCAAACTGCTTATTCCATCTTAGAAACAGAAAAGCTGTATTTGCAGTGTCTAAGCTGACTGAGCCAGGCCTTGTTGACAAATTTGTTGTTTTCGATCGTTCCTTACTTTACTTATTCTTGAAGTTCAGACTTGATATTAAACATTTCTGGGACCAAATCCACTCCACTCCCTACTCCAGTGTTCATGGATGTATGCAAGTGCATGTGGGCCCAGAGTTTACTTACTTTTAAATTTCTCTCTCTCTCTCTCTCTCTCTCTCTCTCTCTCTCTCTCTCTCTCTCTCTCTCTCTCTCTCTGTGTGTGTGTCTGTGTGTGTGTCTGTGTGTGTGTCTCACAGTGCATCATGAGTGTTTCAAGGATCAAACTCAGTAAGAGTTGCTATCAAGTGTTTATAGCCTCTGAGCCAGGTATCTCCTGTCTGCCTTTTAGTGGATCATCTGACTTCAGGTGTTCCTGATGCCTGGTTCAGAACCATTCCCTCAGGTGAATGTGATAAAATACAATGTTTGCTTTGTCTTGTTGTCTATGGGTGTTTTGAGACAATGCCTTGCAATGTACCTAGGCTGGGTTGAGACTCAGAACCCTCTTCCCTTATCCTCTCACATCCAGTCAAATAAAGATTTTGCCTAAAGTTGGGACATCTTTTGCTAGTGATGAGGATTTTTATAGGAAATGCTTGGTTGTCAGTGGCTTTTGAGTTGTTACTTGCTACGTACCGTACCCAGCTGAATAGTTGTTTTCCCTTATCATCCTAAAGGATAGACAGCTTTGGCCCCCCCTACTAGATAAATTAGTTACCGGTGTGCCTCAGTGGCCATTCTGCTGGTTGTAGTTGCAGCAGCGGTAGCTTAGAACACCCTAATCTATCTTTTCCTTTCTTTTCCTCACTTCTAACTTAGGGAAAACGTCCACAGCGCACAAAGCCAGAGTTGCAACATAGGTTTATGTCTGACCACCTGTCCATCAAATCCATCAAACTAGAGGTGAGTGTGCTTGAGAGTAAAAAGGTGTATTTGAAAAGGATAGTTCCATTTCATTTCACGTGCTTTTATTCATATTTATTATCCCTTGCCCTTAAAAAAAATTCTGTATTTCAAATATTTGTTGACTATTATATGTAGTCTTTTCTCTTTCGAGAAAAAAATTTAGAGAATGGGAGACTAGGGCACATTACTTTTTATCTTACAGTGTTCTTGGGTGACAGACAGGTAGAGGTGAGTGATAAGATCTGTAGTAGATACAAAAAGTTTGTGACTACAAAGAGGGGAGAAATTGAAGCCAGGCAAAGAAGCTGGGTTTAGGCAGCCAGAGATGTTTGGCCTTAGTATGTAGGGTGGAATTAAAGCCTGAGGCCTTCCTTACAACAGGAGGCGTGTAAACAAAAGCTCTAAGGGAAAACGTGGAACAGTGTGTATATGTGGACGGCATGATGAGCTATGTTGTGATTTATGGTGGGAAAATAGAGAGACCTGGTTCTCCTATTGTCCTCAGTAGGAAAGAAAAATTAGGTGGTTATGTGCACCTGGCTCAGGCAAGATCAGCTGATGAAGAGGGAAGGTCTTGTCCAGGAATCTAGTTAATCACTGTTTCCTAGAGTAGGAGGGAGTTTGTGTTCTGTCACAGGGAGACTCTGTCAGATGGGAATCTGGGGTGCAGTATTAGGTGTCACAAACGTTGGGGCAACAACTGGATAAATACTCCTAAAGGTTCTTTCAAAGAGCACCTAAGAGCCAGGTTTGCTTGAGGTTTTTACTGTGGCACATGTTAGGTACTCATGGTTTGAGCTAGTGTCCTGCTTTGGGAAATGACAAGTATATTTTTTTATTCACTGAGCTGGCTGGTGACCATGCATGCATGACAAAGGAAGGTGGAGAGTGAAGTCAAGGGCTACCTGCTCAGAGAGGTGGCCAGAGGCTTTTAGGGCATGTTGCTAGCCTACTTTGTCTTCGAAAAGCCTGGCTAGCTATCGTATTCTCTCCCTTCCCAGCCGTTTATCTCCTTCTGACACTATGCTCCATTGCATTTATAGTCTGGTGAGTGGTCACACAAAGCTTTATTACATCAGGTTACAGTTGCTTTACTCTGTCACCATAGTCACCATACCATGTGTTCCTTTGTGAATTTGGGACATTCTCTTTTGCCTTGAGATTTATTTATTTATTTATTTATTTTGCACTTAATGAAAGTGCCAACATGAAACCTTGTGCTCTTTGTAAGAATTTATTAGGGATAATATAGTAGAATATAGTCCCACTGCTGCAGAAAGGAAGTTCAGGAGGATCATAAATTCAAGGTCAACCTGGAATGAAATTTTCTCAACCCTCTCTCCCCCTTGCATAAGTAATGGAGAGGCATTCTTGAGTTTTTACTACTCTGTTTTGGTTTTTTAAAAACAATGTATTGCTTATGTATGCCAGGCTTGTTCAAACTCACAGCTTTGCGTTAGACACCTGAGTGCTTGGAGGTGCAGACCACTACATGCCTCCATTAAGACCTTAATATGTAAGGTTCCAACCTTACATATTTTCTAGTTAACAGTTCTGCAATGACTGGCTTGCTACCTCCTCCCTGATATTCTTTGCTTTGGAGTGGCCTTCGTTGCTGGTACCCACTTTGGTTCTGAGTAGTTTCCAGCTGCTCTAACTGGTTCAGTTTGTTACCTTGAAAACAGCTTTCTGCTTACTGCTTTAGGAGTCCTTCATGCCCTAATTCACACCTCAGATTGCCTGGCAATCTTAATACCAGTAAAGCCTCTGCATGATTGCAAAAAAAAAAAAAAAAAAAAAAAGTTTTTCTTTTCCTTTTTAGAGGGGTTGATTTCAAATTCTGTTGTTTAATTCGAAGTAAACGGAACTGCCTGATACAGGCATTTTCGAGTTTGTTTTGTAATTAATACCTCCTATCCTAGAGAAACTCAACTGGCTTATTTGGTCTCCAGAGCAGAAAATCTTTTTGTCTTTTGATGCCTTTTATGTGTGAAGGCATCAACTACCTAGTAGTTCAATGTTAATCGCCTTTTAATTAATTTTTAATTAAATTTGAGTCTTTTCATTGTGACTTCTGGAGGAATATTAGTGCAGACATTGATAAACTGGAGACAAAGGCTGCTGAGGTAGGCGTCTCTGTCTCGTTAGTAGACCCTACTTGGTGTCTAGCTTAGGGTGGTATGGTCTCAAGTGTGCTCCTGGTGGCAAGAGTCAATCTGAACACATGGTCCAGATACAGAACTTGGGCACTGCTTCAACTAGAGTTTTCTAATAATCTCTTGGAGGATTTCACAATGGCTCCTTGTTAGCATCTTATTAAAATTTCTTCATCATTCTAATAGGTCTTTTTATTTTTTTACTTGTAAGGCATTTAAAGACTGATCACTATAGTATTTGTAGCAGAAACTTTTGTTTTTATGAGACAGAGTCTCATTAGGAAGCTTTGGTTGGTCTGGAACTCAAAATATAGCCCATAGTGGGTTTCAGCTTTGAATGATTTTCTTGCCTCAGCCTCCTGTGCTACCACACCTAGCTGACCTCTTTTACAAGGGAAAATATTATAATCTAAGACAGAAAGGCTGGAGAGGCAGTGTAGCCAAGCACTTGCTGCTCTTCCTGGAACCAGAGTTTGGTTCCCAGGACCCACACTGGAGGACTCACAACCACCTCTCTCCAGCTATAGAGAATTGGATGCCCTTTTCTGGCCTGCACAGTCATCCACTTGCATATATGCTTACTTACAGAGAGACACATTAGTCAAAATAAAATCTCTGGCTGGGCATGTTGACACACATCTTTCAATCCCAGCTCTTGGGAAGCAGATTTCTATGAATTAAAGCCAACTTAGGCTACATAAGAGAGTTCTAGGCCAGCCATAGTGAGACCCTGTCTTAAATAAATAAAATTTTCTGTAGGAAAGACAATATGAGATTCACACATATACACAGTGGTTCACATTTTGTTGTTTTTGTACCAGCTCTTTTTTTCTTTTATCTTTGATTGATTGATTGATTCATTCATTCATAGTAAATAGAGTAGGTGCTTGCCAGGATACACATGGAGATGAGAGGGATAACCTACCATATGAGTCACTTTTCTCCTCAGTCTGTGAGTTTAACTTGCTGTTAAACATCTTGCCAGCCATGTCATAATAATGACATTACAAATTAGTAGTTAAGGCACTACCTCTGTCTTCAAGAAGAAAGTCCTGAGAACTAGAGAGATTGTTTAGCAGTTCAGAGCTTGTTCAGAGCACTGACTGCTCTTCCAGAGGTCCTGGGTTTTAAAGGGCCTGACTTTGGTTCCCAACATTGGTTCCCAACATCCACGTGTCAGCTCCAGTTCTGAGGTATCTGATCTGATCCCCTTTTCTGGCATTCATAAGCATCAGATGCATATATATACATGGAGGTAGCCAAACCCTTATGGAAAAGGAAAACAAATGAATAAATCACAAAGGAAATGAGTCCTGACAGGGAGGGGAAAAAAAAGTAAATCCTTTGGTCATGTTGTTAAAAAGTAAATCCTTTGGTCATGTTGTTAAAAAGTAAATCCTTTGGTCATGTTGTTAAAAAGTAAATCCTTTGGTCATGGTTACCATGTGCTTCACCTTCCTTTAAATGGAAGCACTCTGAAATAAGCACAGGAATTTTCAGTCAGGAATTTTGGTGTACAACGTGGATCTCTCCTCCCACCCCCTCACCCCCACACACCCCGTATGTTGTTCAGGTGTCATGTCTGTGATGTAGTTGGATATGTCCACCATGGCAGTTCTAAGTATGGAAGTAATTACAGATGAAGTGATCTGAGAACAGAGGGAATGAAAAATGGAGTTCGAATTCTTCCCAGGTTCTGCCTGTAACCTTAACATCAGGGCAGAAGTGGGATGCTCACTGAAAGTGGGAGGCATCATGGTCTACATCTTGAGTTCCAGGCCAGTCAGGATCACATGGGGAGACTCTCAAAAATACTAGAGGGAGGGGTCATAACCATAAGACAGAACCACAGGTGAAGGCATGAAAGCAAAGTCAGGTGTGGGTTCTTAACCTCAATTGGCAAAAAGATTTGGAGAGCTTTCAAGTTTGGGTTTAAAGATGATTTGTTGTTGTTGTTTTGTTTTGTTTTTTGAGACAGGGTTTCTCTGTATAGCCCTGGCTGTCCTGGAACTCACTCTGTAGACCAGGCTGGCCTCAAACTCAGAAATCCGCCTGCCTCTGCCTCCCAAGTGCTGGGATTAAAGGCGTGCACCACCACTGCCCGGCTTAAAGATGATTTCAATCCAGATTACTCAGTTGTTAATATCCATTATGCATAGCATATATATTAATGTATTCTCCCCGCCCCCCTTGTTGGCAACAAAGTCTCACTCTAGTTGGGCTGGCCTAGACCAGACTGGCCTCAGATTTACATAGGTCTTTCTGCCTCTGTTTCCCAAGTGCTGGGATTAAAGATATGCACTACAATACTTGGTGTTTATTTACATTAATATATTTTAAAGATAATGCCATGTACCAGGCATAATGAGTGGGCTTGTAACCCTATCGTTTGGTAAGTAGAAAAAGAATTAGGAGTTCCTGTATTTGTCTGGTAGATCTAATCTTTTGTGACTTAATATTTATTTTTTAAAAAATAAAATGCTCTTTTTAAACATTTATTATTGAGTTCTAGTGGTGGGTTGTTCATGTGCTACAGCATCATTGGGAGATCAGAGGACAACTTGAGGGAGTCCATTTTCTCCTACCATATGGGCTCCCTAGGTTGACCTCAGATTGTCAGGCTTAGTGGCAAGCATCATTACTCACTGACAGTAACTTGCGTATATCAGGATGACCTTAAAATCTTGCCTCTACCTCCTGAGTACTGTAATTACAGGCCTGTGCCACTAGGCTTAGTTTAAATTTCCATTCTTTCCATGCTAGTCACTTAATGTCTTACACATAGCATTGCTTTGAAGCAATCAAAGCAATCAGTGGTGTGATGTTACTAGGAAGTTAAAATAAGAACCCAGGAAGGAGGCTAGCAATGTAGGGGTTACTGGTAGAATGCAGTAAAGGCTGTTAGAAGTTTGCTTTCTATTGCTGAGATAAACACCATGACCAAAAGCATTGGAGAAGCAAGGACATTAATCTTACAGCCTGTAGCCCATCATAAGGAAAGTCAGGGCAGGAACTGAAAGTAGAGGCCATGGAAGAGTGTTCTTTACTGACTTACTTTTTCCTTGTGGCTCACTCAACTTGTTTTCTTATACAATGCAGGACCACCACCCCAGCAGTGGTACTGCCCACAGAGAGCTGGTCCCCATCAGTAAAATGGCCCTGTGGACTTGCCCACAGGCAGTGTAATAGATACAGGGTTGCATCCCACTTCCCAAATGATTAGCTTATGTCAAGTTAACAAAAAACTAACAAGCACACCCATGGGCAGTGACCAGAAATTCAGTATTGAAAGACTTGCCCCAGCCAGTTATCAGGAGGCAAATTGTTGTTTTGAAAGCCTAGAGCACTTTGTTTCTTCTGCTGAGGCTCTTTATCAATACAATGTTATGTGAAACACCTGTGGGCTCTTTTCTCAGGAAGAGAAAGTACACACCGTTATTTTGGTTTGACCTTTATGAGATCAGATCTTGTGTGGCCCAACTGGCCTTGAAGTAAAGCTAAAAGAATTTAAGTTATAAAATGACAGTGAACTAACAAGATGGTCTATTGAGTAAAGGCACTTGCCACCAAGCTAGTGACCTGATTTCAGTTGCTGGGACCCATATGGTAGGAGAGAATCAACTTCTCAAATCCCACATCCACACTTCGGTGCAGTTGTGCCCTCACACACATAATAAATAAGTTGATAAATAATTGACGGCAAGCCAAGTGTGGTGACAGGCCTCTTAACCTAACACTTGGGAAGTGGTAGCAGAAGTTCTGGGCAAGCCTAGACTGTGAGACTTGATCCCAAACAAAATTAATAAGACAGCCTTTGAAAAAAATCCATTCACTCCCTGGTCAAAATCATATCCAAATTCTGAATCAATTGTGAATCTAAATTTTTTTTTCCAGGGAGCTCAAGATATGGCATAGTAGAGTGCTTCCTGCTCTGCCATGAGGTCTCAGTTGAGTTTCCAGCACGCATGTGAGGAATACTAGCTTTGAAACATCCAGCACTCTGTTCTGAGGGCACCCTGTGCACATGCATTCACTCACATAGACATAACGCACATAAGAAAAAGTAAATGTAAATCTTTTAACTGAAACCACAAAAGAGGACATTAATAAAAAAAATTGAATCAAAGCAATTCAAGTGTTAAATTTTAACTTCTCTGACCAGCAACCTACATTCATTTTTGCCCTCTGGACAAAGCCCACTTGTAGTTTCCACAGTCTAAAACGTGAAAGAATTGAGTATAGAAGGTTCTTATGTCCAAAACCAAGCGTTACGTTCCCAGTTAGTTCTTCTGTTGATTCTTAGGCTATTCTTCTGTTGCTGTCATTTGTCATGACCACACACTCTCACTATGTATTTCAGGATGGCCTTGAACTTCACACATGCTTGACCAGGATACAAGAAGGATTCTATCCCCACCACTGCCTAAAACCAGGCACAGTAGCACATGCTTATAATCCTAGCATTTGGGAGGTGGTTACAGGAGAATCAAGTTCAAGGTCATCTTCAAATGCATAGTAAGTTTGAGGTCTGCCTGGTCTAGAGACATAAACTGAGGTACATAGGCTGAGAAGATTGCTCAGTCAGTAAAGTGTTAACTCCATAAACACAAGGATTTCTCTTTAATCCCTGACATGAGCATGGTGGCATGCACCATAATTCCAGCACTGGGCAAGTGGGAATAGGATTATTTCTGGGGCTCCCTGAATAGCATGTCTAGCTGGCTGGCGAGCTCCAAAACATGAGAAACCCTAACGCAAAGAAAGTAGATGGCATCTCTGACACACACATGCGTATACTCTAGACAGGGTGGCACACGCCTTTATTCCCAGCACTCAGGGGGCAGAGGCAGGTGGAGCTCTTGAATTCAAGTCAGCCTCATCTGAAGAGCAAATTCCTGGACAACCAGTAAATAGTAGAACCCTCTTGCTGGGTTATAGGTTGTGGGGAGGACAAAACTGAGATATATCATTAGATTGAGGACTTGGACTCCATCAAAAGTAGGTGCTTTTAACCACTGAACCATCTCTCCATCCCATTTTGGTTTGAGATGTGGTCTCATCATTGTATAGCCCTGGCTGCCCTTGAACTCTATCTCCCAAGTACTAGGATTAAAGACATGTACCACTATGTATATCTTGTTTTGTTTTGTTTTGTTTTGTTTTGTTTTGTTTTGTTTTTTTGAGAAAGAGTCTTTTGGTAGCCTGGGCTCTCCTCAAACTGATAATCCTGGGTTCTGTGTGGTATGTATTTCCCATTATGTTTTCATATGTGTGTGTTTTTGTACATTGATGTACACATTTCACAGATAATAAAATCAGCCAGTATATGAGGTATAAATCCTCTGTCTACTAGTATATGTTGTAATCTATAAACCAGCTCTCAACTCAGTGAAGAAGCCTTGCAATTGCTGTCTGTTAACCTTCAAGCACTTTTTGCTCCTTACAAGGAAACTCCCATGCTCACCAAGATAGAAAAACAGAAACGCAAGGAGGAAGAGGAGGAACGACAGCTCCTTCTTGCAGTGCAGAAGAAGGAGCAAGAGCAGATGTTAAAGGAGGAGAGAAAGCGGGAACTGGAAGAAAAGGTCAAGGCAGTGGAAGGTATGTCATGGTTCAAGGGTGAGAACACAAGGCCATCATCCTTCATCTCAGCTGTTCTTGCCATTTCTGTTTAAATGTTTTGTAAATTGTATTCTGTCATGTTTACTCATCTGAATTCATTCAGTCTTCCCTTCTTTACATTCTGTCCAGAGCCAGTTGTATTTGTCATTTTCGGGACCCTGCTTTTTATTTGGATTTCTGTTGTGTCCTATACATTTTATATAGAATTAAAGAAAGGAAAGACATTAAGACATTGGCAGCTACTTTCATAAGTGCAAAGGTATACGCTTAAGAAATGTTTGGTTTTGGTTGGTTGGTTGGTTGGTTGGTTTGGTGGTTGTTTTTTTGGACAGGGTTATCCTGTATGTACCTCAGGCTGACATTGAACTGACTTCACAAAACTTCCTGTCTCTACTTCTCAAGTGCTAAAATTACAGATTATGTGGTGCTTCATGCCCAGGACTTCCTACATGCTATGCAAACAGTCTGTAAACTGAATTATATCCCTAGCCCAGATCTTTCTTTCATATGGAATATCAGAATGTTGCCATTGATCTTATTAATACCAAGTAATTTTTTTAGACTCAAACTGCAGTCTTGCTATAGTAAGATTTTTTTGTTTGTTTGTTTGTTTGTTTGTTTGAGATGGGGTCCCCCTGTAGCCATAGCTGACATGGGTACCACAGTGTAGACCAAACTGGCCTTATACTCACAGAGATCTGCCTGCCTCTGTTTTTCAAGTGCTTATTACAAAGCAAACAATAACAACCTTAGTTGCTTTCTTGGATAGGGGTAGCATTTACCAGCTGAACATGTTTTGATGTTTTCTCTCGGTGTGCCCTCCCAAACCCTTTTCCCTTTCTCTTTTCCTCTCCCTAAGACTTTGTGTGTGTGTGTGTGGGGAGGGGTGAGATTAACAACACTTAAATTACAAAACACACACACACATGTGTATATGTCTACATCTGTATCTGACATGGTCTCGTTATGCAGCCCAGGTTGATTTAGGATTTGCAGCAATCTTCCTGCCTCAGCCTCTCAAGCACTCTGCGTATACATGTGACCACACACCCAGCTGAAGCAGTTTTTGAAGTGACTTTAAAAAAAAAAAATTGGGGCTGGGCGGTGGTGGCGCACGCCTTTAATCCCAGCACTTGGGAGGCAGAGGCAGGCGGATTTCTGAGTTCGAGAGTTCGAGGCTAGCCTGGTCTACAGAGTGAGTTCCAGGACAGCCAGGGCTACTCAGAGAAACCCTGTCTCGAAAAACCAAAAAAAAAAAAAAAAAAAAATTGGGAGGCAGAGGCAGGCGGATTTCTGAGTTTGAGGCCAGCCTGGTCTACAGAGTGAGTTCCAGGACAGCCAGGGCTACACAGAGAAACCCTGTCTCGAAAAACCAAAAAAAAGAAAAAAAAAGAAAAAAAATGTGCAGTGGTGTTTTGCCTGTATGCATGTCTATATAAGGATATCTAGTCCCCTGTAAGTGGAGTTACATTTAGTGGTAAGCCAGACAGGTACTGGGAATCAAACCCAGGTTGTCTAGAACAGCAGGCAATGCTCTTAACTACTGAGCCATCTTTCCAGCCCCCAAATTGATATTGTTTTTATGTACCCATTCTATATTAAGCACTGTTTTAGATTTATAATAATGAAAAAGGCTATTCCTCTTTTGAAGACTCAGACAGGAAAATCAAGAGTTCAAGTACATAGTGAGGTTGAGGCTTACCTGGGGTATATGAAGCCTGTCACCCCTCCTCCCAAATGGAAAAAAGTTTTATGGCTAAAATGACATTTTACTGGGATTATCACAAATTCTGTCTGATATGGTACTTGAATAAAATGAATGAAGTTGCTTGGTGTATGACTGATGGTGTGCTCACAGCAGTCCCAGGGATTAGCAAGTACAGATGCTCACTTGGTCTGTTTGTGTGTTGATTATAGATCGAGCTAAGAGGAGAAAGCTCAGGGAAGAACGAGCATGGCTATTGGCTCAAGGCAAGGAACTACCTCCAGAACTTTCCCATTTGGACTTGAATTCTCCTATGAGGGAAGGAAAGAAGACCAAGGACCTGTGAGTAATAGCAACAATAGCAGCTGGCCATTCTAAGCACTTCTGTCTGCAAGCACTTGCTGCCGATCATGATGACCTGAGTAGTGTCCTGGAACCTACATGATATAGGGAGAGGACTGATACATGGACCATAATGGCTAAGGAGTACACACACACTAAATAAGCATAATTTGTAAAAAAGCATCTCAAGCTAGGCAGTGGTCAGGCAGGTATCTGTAAGTTTAAGGTCAGCTCTGGTCTATAGAGCTGTTTCAGGACAGCCAGAACTACACAGAGAAACCCTTTCTTGAAAAAATAAAAGGCCCAATAGTTAACACTTTCTAGTCTTTCAGAGTCACTGGAGTTTGATTCCCAGTACTCATGTGGCAACTCACAAATGTCTTTTAGCTCCAGGGGGATCTGACACGTACACATGGTTAAAAATAAGATTCTTAGTTTTAAAAAGTTATGTCTCTTGGGCTGGAGTGGTGGCTCAGTGGTTAAGAACACTGACTGCTCTTCCAGAGGTCCTGAGTTCAATTCCCAGCAACCACATGGTGGCTTACAACCATCTGTAATGGGATCCGATTGCCCTCTTGTGGTGTATCTGAAGACAGCAACAATGTACTTACATGTTAAACATATAAATAAATAAATCTTTAAAACAAATTACATCTCTCATTTAATCCTTGTAACAGAAAAGCATGTTTTGGAGGCAGTGGCTTTGACATTTTAATGTTAAGAAAGCATAGCAAATACTAGTGGTAGTTCTTAAAAATCAGACCTGTACATACATACCCTTTCCACTATTAGAATCCTGCTGGCACAGGAAAAGATAGCTCTTATTATCTCAACATTTCAATGACATCAGAATTTATTATTAATGGGAAAGTGTTTCTTGAAAGCATATAGAACATTTTACATCTGCGTGTGTGGCAGTGCTAGGTGTTGAACCCCCCAATACTGGCGTGCCATGCATGCGTGGCAGTGCTCTAGCACATAGCTGCAGCTCAAACCTGTGTTTTAAGACTAGAGCTTGCCATCTTGCTCCCTCAGCTTACTTACTGCTGGGATTACAAACGTGCACCACCATGTTTACTAAGTATTTTACATTTTATAGTAGTTACCTTGGCTGTTGCACACAATAACAGCAGAGCATGAAGGTATGCCAGAATAGAACCATGGCAGGGAAGGCAAGGTTCAAAAGGGAAAGTGCACACCTTTAATCTCACCACCGAGTAAACAAAGACAGGTGGAGCTCTGTGAGTTCCAGGCCAGCCTGGTCTAGATATTGTATTCTAGGACAACAAGGACTTGTTTCAAAACAACAACAACAACAAAAAACCAACAAACCCAGTTACTTCCAGCCAGGCATGATAGTAACCCAGCTCTATAGAGACTGAGGCAGAATCTGAAATATGAGTCAGCCTAGACTATATAACAATACTTTATCTTCCTAAAAATAAAAATATAGTTAATATTTTTATAACATATTAATAGTTTCAAAGTCATAATAAAGTCCTGGATCATTTAAACCAGTCTTTCATTTTAGATGACTTTGTTGTAGGGAATGTGATAGTCCTCCTTTTATACAGTTACCATTGACCATCTTTATATTGTTTCCAGTGAGTTGGGAGCAATGTTCAGACTTACTGCTCAATCTGTATTTGAACCAAGAAAGCTAAGGAAAAATGGTGGTCAAATTAATGTTAATGTTAATTAATTAATGTTGTGTTAAATTAATGTTGTGTTTTGTGGTTCACAGTTTTGAATTGGATGACGATTTCACAGCCATGTATAAAGGTTAGTTACCATTCTCAGCTGTGGTTTTCCTAATGAACATCTTTTCCTAGGAAGTGTGTCAGTTATATTCTCCTTTTTGGCTTTCAGTTCTAGATGTGGTGAAGGCTCACAAGGATTCCTGGCCCTTCTTGGAACCTGTGGATGAATCTTATGCCCCCAACTATTACCAGATTATTAAGGTATCTTTTAAATTGTACTTAAGCATCTGTATCTTGCTTGGATTATTATTATTAGTCATTTTCCATCATAGTGACGGAGTACCGATGGTGACAGGCAGCTCTGTGGTGGTAGGAGTTTGTTTACATCTTGGTGGCCAGCGAAAACTTAGGGTTGGAAAGTCACCACTGCTTTTCTTTATAGAAAGTGCTTTGGAGGCGGCATACAGTTCATTGGTTTTATCTTGTTTTGAGACAAGGCTTCACTCTGTTATGATGACTAGCCTGGAAGTCACTGTAGCACAGGCTACCTTCAAACTTGTGTCATCCTGAGTGGGATTAAAGCCACTATGCCACTTACAGTGTTGCATGTTCTATTTTAGATCCCCATGGATATTTCAAGCATGGAGAAGAAATTAAATGGAGGTTTATATTGTACCAAGGAGGAATTTGTAAATGACATGAAGACCATGTTCAGAAATTGCCGAAAATACAATGGGGACAGTAGCGGTAGGTGGCGGAGGGCCCTTTTGCTGGATGCGTGTCTTCTGTACTGTTGGAGTGGGGATGAAATGCCCTCTGTGGCTGTGTATCTTGTCCTCCAGACTTTTCTGTTTTGAGATGGAATTTCAAGTTTACCTTGGATTTAAAAAAAAAAAAATGTATGAGTGTTTTATTTTGCTTGGTACCCACTCAGGTCAGAACAGGCTATTGGGTCCTCTAGATCTGGAGTTATGAATGATTGTCAGCCACCATGTGGGTGCTGGGAACTAAGCCCAGGTCCTTTGTAAGAGCAACAATTATCTTAACCTCTGAACCTCCAGCCCTAACTTGAACATTTGTCTTGCCAAGTGTTGGAATCTCAGGTGTGCCACCATGCTGGTTTCCTAATTTAGAACTACAGACAGAATGTATACTAACAATCATGGGATTGTGGTTCCAGTTTCTTAAACAGTGCCCTAGGAGTTCTCATTCAGCCTTGTGCACAGAGTCTGGCAGAGAGGTTTGGTCTGTGTTGTACTGGGCCTCTTTAACACAGACAAGTCTGAGCCCACCTTGAACATAGGAGATAGAATCTAGTGCTTCCTGAATGCTCAGCAAGCATTGCCCCTGAGCAACATCCCCCAGGCTTCTTCTCTCTTAAATCACAAATCAACACAAAAATGCTACAGTTTATCAAATAAAGCAAATTCAATTATAGTACATACTAATTTCAGTAATAGCCTAAAGAATTATAATTTCACTAATTTGAGGTAACATACTATAGCTAATCTGTCAGTCATACAGCCTTGAGCAGAATACTTAGAGAAACCAGATCTTAATATTGTATCTATAGCTTTGCAGCGTAATGTTTTCTAGAAGCAAATTAAACTCAAGAGTGTAGCCCAGTAGTTTTCCTTATTATTTTCAATAATTGTCTTTTGTTTCTAGTAAAATATGTACTCTGATGGTCAATCTTCTTGTCTTCCTTCTAGAGTATACCAAAATGTCTGACAATTTAGAGCGGTGTTTCCATCGGGCCATGACAAAACATTTTCCTGGTGAAGATGGAGACACAGATGAAGAATTTTGGATCAGAGAGGATGAAAAACGGGAAAAAAGGAAGAGTCGGGCTAGTCGAAGTAGTGGAAGCCATGTTTGGACGCGCTCCAAAGACACTGAAGGGTCCAGCAGGAAACAGCCACCAGTGGAGAATGGAGGAAAGTGTTTGCCCTCTGCACGTCGAGCTGCCTCCTCAGGGGATGATCAGAGTAGCAGCTCCATACAGCTTCCTCCAGAGGTGGGCACATCAAATGGCCAAGGCTTTTCCCGCCCCCTGCACTGTGGTAGGGTGCCTAGCCAGGCACCCCCTTTAAACCAGATGGTAAGAAAAAACTCACCTTCTATGGTAATGTCTCCAAGCCACTGCATTTGTAGGAATCTAAGGGCTAGTAACTTGTACAGTCTTCAGCTAATCATAGAGCAGTGATTCTCAACCTTCCTAATGCTGCAACCCTTTAATATAAATTCTCATGTTGTGGTGGCCCCCAAACACAAAATTATTTTCATTGCTATTTCATAACTGTATAAATTCTGCTGTTATGAATGATAATGTAAATTTCTGATTAGGCAGATGGTGACCCCTTAGAGGTTGAGAACCACTTCCATAGATGGTTTATTTTGGTTTTGGTTTTAAAATTTAAAACTCTTAGTTTTAAAAAGTTATGTCTCTTGGGCTGGAGTGGTGGCTCAGCTGTTAAGAGCACTAACTGCTTTCCCAGAGGCCCTGACTTCAATTCCCAGCAACCATATGGTAGCTCACAACCATCTGTAATGGGATCTCTTGCCCTCTTCTGGTGTGTCTGAAGACAGCTACAATGTACTTAATTAAACAAAGAAAAGAAAGCCACTGCCATAGATAGTTTATTTTGTTTTTTGTTTTAGAGACAGGGTCTCATCTAGCACAAGATAACTTCAGACTTGCTTTGTAGTAGAGGTTTTAGCTGGCCTTGAACTTCTGGTCCTCTTGTTTTTACCTCACAAATGGGATGGTTTTTCTATCTATACCCTAGCCCCATGGCCATTCTCTCTTCATTTAGACCCTTCTTTTCTCTCAGTCCTTTGAACCATGTATTCCCAACGTGGGCAAAACTTGAAATTAGAAAGACTTGATGATAAGGGTTCGTATCAGTATTCCTGGCTACTTTGGAAGGCTGCATTTTTGAAGTTCATTTGAGTCCAGCAAGTTTGAGACCAGCCTTGGGCCACATAGAACTCCATCTCAAGAAGAATTGCAGAAGAAATAAAGCACAGCAGCATAGTATATAAGCTACATATTATGTTTAAAATGTTGAAATTTCATTATAAAGAGCTGGGTATGTAGCTCAGACGGTAGAATCCTTAACTAGCATATATGAAAACATTCATTTGATCCCCAGCTCAGCATAATAGTGGATGTCGGTGCACACTTAAGAGTTGGAGACAGGCCAGATGGTGATGCATGCCTTTAATCCAAGGACTTGGATGGATGGATGGATGGATGGATAGATGGATGGATGGATGGATAGATGGACGGACAGACGGACAGATGGACAGACAAGCCAGAGGTAGTTCAGGATTAACCTCAGCTATACAGCAAGTTTGAGGCCAGCCCGACTTCATGAGACCCTATCTCAAACATATATAAATAAATAATTATAGGGTGTACTTGGATCCTGAATGCCTAAAATTGCTCTCATTGTGGTGAGGGAGGTGATTGTTTTGTTTTTTGAAATGATAAGAGAACTAGTCTTTTTTTCCTGGAGAAAGAAACTGCTTTGAGACTGGAGGCTGTTCCTGGCCATGGGGCACATTAATAGCAATCCTTAGGGAATCCCTTGTTGTCCTTGATGATTCTTCCCTCACCCCTTTCTGCTTTACTCACTGCCTTCAGAGGCCAGCAGCATCAGGAACATTCGGCTCTCTTCAAGGATCAGATCCCACCAACTTACATGGCTCCTCTCGAATCCCAGAGGCCCCCCTGGGAGAACCCTTGCAGCACCCACCCTTTGCTATACAGGTAAGCAGTCTCCAAGGAGACAGCCGGGAAGGTTCTGCAGCAATAATTAAGAGACAGCATCTTTCAAGGTTTGTTTTGTTCTGTGAATTCACATTCTTCTCTTCTTACCTTTTCTGTTGTCAGGCTCCAGTTGGAATTAGTAACCATCGGGGACCCCGACTCAGTGCTCCAGAAGAGAAGATGTGTGGGGGGCTAACACACCTTTCCAATATGGGGTCACATGTCCCATCCTTGCAGCTTGGGCAGATGAATTGTCCCAGTCAAGATGGAAACATGTATCCACCAGCTCCATTCCAGGCAGGATTTATTCCTTCTAGGCATGGTGGGACTCCAGCCCGGCCCACAGACTTTCCTGAGAGCTCAGAAATTCCTCCTGGTCACATTTATCATTCATACAAGTATCTGAATCGAGTACACCCTGCTGTTTGGAATGGGAACCATGGTACTACAAACCCTGGACGTTTGGGGCCAGATGAGAAGCCAGGACCCTCTCACCACCCTCATACCCTTGGTCATGTGATAGATGGCCGAGTGATTAGACAACCTATCCCACCAAACCAGTGGACTAAACAGTCAAGCTTTCTACCTCATGGAGTTCCTTCCTCGGGGTATATGCAGCCACCCTGTAAGTCTGCTGGACATCGCTTGCAGCAACCTCCAACTTCAGCACCAAGTCCTCGGTTCAGAGGACCCTCTCAGGCCCTCCGCGGGGCACAAGGAGGGGAATCCATGATGGACAGCCCTGAAATGATTGCCATGCAGCAGCTCTCCTCCCGAGTCTGTCCCCCGGGTGTGCCTTACCACCCCCGCCAGCCCACTCCTCCCCAGCTACCTGGTCCCTTTCCGCAGGTAGCTCATTCAGCATCAGTATGTGTGTCAGCACCAAAGCCTGCATTGGACAACCCTGGGAGTACACAGGAGATCAGTGAAACACAAGAGCCTGAGGAGGACCGAGGTAATTTACAGGGCCTTTTTATTTTTGCCCCTGACTTTTGTAATCTTTTCATATTGAATATGAAGATAACATAAAGTGATGTCAAGCCTCTCCCCATAAACTATTCGCATTTGGGATAACTGAAGTCCTTTTGGGTATAGAGTCATCAAAAGCATAATTTATGAATTTACAAGAATTAACATACAGCCAGAAGGCATTTACATGTGAGACACTCTTTTAGGTTTGTTTTTGTTGTCATTTCTTTTTTCTTTTTTCTTTTTTCTTTTTTCTTTCTTTTTTTTTTTTTTTGGTTTTTCGAGACAAGGTTTCTCTGTATAGTCCTGGCTGGCCTGGAACTCACTCTGTAGACCAGGCTGGCCTCGAACTCAGAAATCCGCCTGCCTCTGCCTCCCAAGTGCTGGGATTAAAGGTGTCCACCACCACCACCCGGCTTGTTGTCATTTCTTTTGTTTGATTTGTTTTTAAGATAGGATCTCTCTGGCTCTGGCTGTTCTAGAACTTTATAAAGAACAGACTACTTTCAGACTCAAGGTTCTCCATACCTCTACTCTACTTCTGAGGTGTGCCCACCCAGCCCAGCCTCTTTTTGAAGCTTTTTTAATGTAAACTCATTTAATTAGAACCTGCCTTTGCACAAGCTACTACCAATATCTTTGAATTTATTTTGTTTGTTTTTAATTAGATTCCTTGTGAGGAGTCAAAGTACATGTTGTAAAGAGTTAGTTTTCTCCTACTGTGTTAATCTTAGGGACTGTATTCAGATTCTCAGGCTTGGCAGCAAGTAAGTGCCTTTACCAGAAGAGTCATCTTGATTGCCCTAGTCTGGGCTCTTTCTGTATATCAAGCTCATTCATGGTAACTCATGGGAGCACCTCCCACGTGCTGGGATCACCATGCCCATCCTATGTGTGTGTCTCTGTGTGGTATTTTGTTTTCAGTTCAAGGATAATTTTATAGTCTAAAAGAAAAACCACAGACCAACCTAGCTTTAAAACCTTAGCTGCTGCCCAAAGGAAGAGATTGGAGGAGAGAAGGAAAATTTTCATTTAAACTGGTATAGAAATTATCAGATACATGGCAACAAGTGGTAATAATGTGAGGAGGGAAGCTTTAGAGAGGAAGGAAGCCCTGAATATTAAAAGTGTACTCAGAGAAGAGATAGAAGAGCCTGCAGTGCTGGTGGCTTTCCAGGTGTGTACCTTTAATTCCAGCACTTGAGAGGCAGAGGGTAGGTGGATCTCTGCAAAGTGAATTCTAGGATACCTGGGTCTATTACACAGAAACCCTATCTTGGGGAAAAAGAAGAAAGAAAGAAAAGAGATAAAAAGAAAAGTTACACTTTTCTGAGTAATTCAGAAAATCTGGCAGATTGATAGCCCTGGCTGTTGTTACTAAGTCTCTACCCAGTATCTTTGTTTAAAGTTGAGAAATTGAGAGCACAGTGGTCTGCTGTTGGATAACGAGAAAGTATTAGTGCTGAGTTTGAGCTTGCACACACAGACCGAGCATCATCATGTTCTTTGTGTAGTTTATGTGTTAAGTTATGAGCCTTCGTTACTATGTGCTCCATGTATATGGAGAAGCCTGTAGAAGCCAAAAGGGGGCATCAGATTATTTGGAGCAGAAGTTACAGATTGTTGTGAGCTGCCATCTTGGTACTAGAACTGAATTGGGGTCCTTTGCAAAAGCAGTAAGCCCTCTTTACCCTGCACCATCCCTCCAGCCTCAGCATTGTCTTAATTGATGCTCCTCACAGTGCGTTGTGAACATGATGATCTCAAAAGTGATGAGTATGAAGTGCTTTCAGTGTCTTAGTTTTTTTCATCTGTCTTATTATATAACTGTGGAGAACAGTGAATTCTAATGGCTGAAACAGTTTTTCAGTAGTTTTGTTTTGTAGGCCATAAACTTGAAAGAGAGAATGAATCCATTCTTTCTTATGCGTATGTCCAGTATCTGATTTTGTTTAATAGTTTGCTGGGGAATGGACTCACTTGAACTTTCACGGAAGATGATGAAAATTTCACATGAAATTGATACTGGATCTTAAATTTAATTTTTTTTTTTCCTGGAAAAGGACTACATTCTTCTACTCTTCATTTCAGATTCCTCTACCCGGAAGTCTGGAATTATGGGTTATCTCTTGGCCTCTTTCTAATGGGACTGTCACAACACAGGAGAGACAAGATGTATCTTTTTTGGGAGGGTGGGGGGATAGCTTAAATGTGTGCAGTGTTCTGCCTACAAAGGCATATACTTACCCCTAAATCATTACTGTGGCCCAGTATCTAGCTGAGGTTTGTTTGTCTCAGCCTTGACCCAGTTCATCTGGCTGCTTACCATGTTCTTTCCATTACTCTATCTGTTGATGTCATTTCAACGGCCAAGTTACTACTGTTTTGTTCTTCCTCCCCAGCTGAGCCTTTGCCTGGACTTGAAGAGAAAGCAGCAAGCATTTGTTCTTCAGAGGGGGTATATCTCAAACAGCTACCTCACCAAGCACCTCCCGTGCAAGCCACCTGTACCAGGCAAAGCTCACCACATGAAAGGGAAACAGAGGACACCCAACTCAAAAGTGATGCTTCAGACTCTGCAGACACTTATAAAGCATCAAAGAACAAGAATACCTGGCCTTTGGACAGTAGCTACAACAGCCCAGCTGTGCAAGGCTGTTTGAGAGACGTTTCCATAGTGGCAGAGAGAGGGAATCTACCTGAAAATGGGGTTGTTGGTGAAGCATCTCCCTGTAGATCAGAGGGGAAGGGCCTTGGTGGTAGTAGTTCAGAAAAGCCACTCTGCCACAGGGGTAAAACATTGCAAGAAACTGTTCCATGTACAGGACCGAATGCAACTACACCTCCTTGCACAGATCCCAATTTGATGGCAGGCACTGTGAACCAGTTTTCTCCCTTATACATGCCTGGCATAGAATACGCTAACTCAGCTACACATTACCCTATGAATCCAAGTTTGCAAGGCTTGGGCTCTGTGATGGGAGGAAAGTCCACCGGATCACAGCCTCAGTCCTTTTCTCCCAGGGGTTTCCAGGCTAACGGTCCCCACTCTGGACTCTTTCCCCGGTACCGCCCCCAGCAGGGAATGAGATATTCCTACCAGCCTTCTTCTCAGCCTTCCTACCACCCATATCAGCGGACTCCTTATTATACATGTCCACAGGGCTTTTCTGACTGGCAGAGATCTCTCCCTTCCCAGAGAAGCCCAAGTGGACCCCCTGGGAATCACTCTTCACACCCTCTCTTCCCAGATAAGAATGCCTTGTCTAGTCTGCAAGGTTGTGAGACACTAAATGCTGCCTTAACTTCTCCAACTCAAATGGATGCAGTGGCTGCTAAAGTTGTTCCACCTGATGGACACAGTTCTGGTCCAGAAGAAGAAAAGATAGATGAATCTGTGGAGAGGCCCGAGAGTCCCAAAGAATTTCTAGATCTGGACAACCATAATGCAGCTACCAAGCGGCAGAGCTCACTGTCAACCAGTGACTATCTTTATGGAACTCCACCACCACCTCTAAGTTCAGGAATGACTTTTGGTTCATCTGCTTTCCCACCCCACAGTGTGATGCTGCAGACAGGGTCTCCATACACTCCTCAGCGATCAGCCAGTCATTTTCAGCCCAGGGCCTACCCATCCCCTGTGCCTGCCCATCCACCCCCCCATCCAGTGGCCACCCAGCCCAATGGCCTCTCTCCAGAGGGTCCCCTCTACTGCTGTCCGGAAGAGGGCTTAGGTCACTTTCAGGCTGCAATGATGGAACAGACTGGCACTGGAAGCGGAATAAGAGGCTCATTTCAAGAAGTGCACAGACCGCCAGGGTAAGGTTACATTAGGTTTCTCTTGAGAAAATAACCATGGCTTTAGGAATGAAGATTCCTAAATTGATTGTCTAATACCAAGAAACACATGAATTACAGACTTGACGGGGACTAGATAACAGTTGTGTCTTTGCCATTTTCTTCCCCGATGAAAATGAATCAACATCTGGACTGGTTTTTGGTTTTTGGTAGTAGATAAGTACCTCCGTGAATTAGTACTTAAATGATTAGATTTTTGTTGTTGCTATTTTTTAAAAAATAGAAAAGATTGGTGGAGGTTGGTTTTGAAACCAGGGCTCACAGTACGACTTCTGCCTGGCCTTAAACTCTGAGGAGCCATTGTGCTTTAGCTTCGTAAGTACTAGGACTATAGGAGTGTACCACTGTGTCTGGCCTGTCAGGAAAGAATTGATATTGGACACTTAATACCTACAGTTTGAAAGCTGTGGGCAGAGGCTGGTCAGCATTGCTGGCTAGTCAGTTGACTTACTAGTGACCAAAGTAAAAGAGGGTCTGCTTTAGGAAGCCTGCGTCTGCATGGCTAAACTTGTGCTTCTCCCATTCTTCCCCTATTGCTGGATTTTAAAACAAAAGAAAAGTGGAATAGATTAAATGTTCTTGTGGAAGTTAGTGGTGATGCCTTTAAGAAACATATTAGGAGCCAGGAGTTACGAAGGTGTAGCCAGGCAGATCTCCAGAGTAGCCTGGTCTATATAGAGGCAGTTACAGGACAACCAGTGATACAGAGAAATGCTGTCTTAAAAAATCAAAAGAAAAAACCAACAATAAAAAAGAAACTTATTAGGGGTGGGATGTATTGGAATGTCAGGGCACTAGCCTGTGATCCCATCCATAGCACCACCCAAAGCTGTGGGGGGTGTGCATAGTAAAATGATCTCCCTGCTATCCAAAGTAGTAGTTCACAGGGAAAAACCAAGTTAATAGTATAAAAGATAAGCCTGGCTGGGGATACAAACCTATAATTTTAGCACTTGTCTGAGTCTGAGACAAGATCAAGAATTCAAGATCAGCCAAGTACGGTAAGTGCACAGCTCTGACCCAGTCAGGCAGGCGGATCCCTGAGTTTGAAGTCAGCCAGAGCACATAAATAAGAAGAGAAAAGCGTTCAAGGATGTCACCTTACAATGTCCAACTGAACTACATATAGCTATCTAGCCGGGCATGGTGGTGTACACCTTTAATTCCAGTGCTTGAGAGGCAGAGACAGTTGGGTCTCTGTGAGTTAGAGGCCCGCCTGGTCTACAGAATGAATATAGGACAACCAGGGCTCTGTTACACAGAGAAGTCCTATCTTGGAAAAACTAAAAAGAAAAAGATTATAAAACCTAATTACCCTGCCATTTCATTTAAAAGCTGGTGTGCCCCATGCACTGCCTGCCCATCTTCTTAACACCAAAATCAGTCTACTTACTTTTGACTTGTTTCTGAATGTTTTAATCTGTTTGAGACAGGAGTTTGCTGGGTAGCACAGTCTGGTGTAGAACTCAAGTCTTGTTTCCTCAGCCTCCCTAGTCCTGGGACTTAGAGATTTGGGCCACCCTTGCTCTCACATTTTATAGTTTGCCTATTGCTTTTTGCATTTGTTTTGGGGGGCTTTTTGTGGGCGTAGGCGCAGGTTTGTTTGGTTTTGTGTTGAGGGTGTTTTGTTTCATTTTGTTTTTGAGACAGAATCCTGCTGGCTATTCTGGAATTCTCTAATTTCGTGATGGCCTCTGAACTCACAGAGATCTACCTGCTTCTGCCTTCCAGATGCTGGGAAGCCAGCTAGTTTTTTTGTTTTGGAGGCAAGGTCTTACCAAGTATGCTACCACTCTTGGCTTGCAGAGGGGGTTTGTACGTCTCTCAGTAACTGCTTGTTTTGCTGCTTTTTTTTTTGGTTTGGATTGATTTTTTTTTTTTTTTTCAAAGCAGGATTTTTCTGTGTAGCCCTGGCTGTCCTGGAAATCACTTTGTAGACCAGGCTTGAACTCCCAGAGATCCACCTGCCTCTGTGCTAGGGTCAAGGGCCTGTGCCACTGCGTTTGGTTTTGGGTTCTTTTTTCTTTTCTTTTTCTTTTTTTTTTCCTTTCGGTAACACCCTGGAGCTTACATTATAAGCATACAAGTATCGTAGTATGTGTCATTGAGCTTCAGGAGATTGCCATGTCCTTAAATTACCTCTGTCCTTGGAATCTCTTTCAGAGATTTGCTTTTTCTATTTCTTTTGGTTTCATTCTGCTCCATAATCTAGTCAAGGATAGGGTATTTGTTTTCGTTTGGTTGTGGTATCTACTTTTAGTCTCTGTGTGCAAATTTTTTGTATCTTTAATATCTTTGACTTGTTTCTCAATTCAGGCTAGTTTTTCGGGGAAAGTTCATTGGCCCCTTTGTTTAGGCTGTGATATGTTTGGTTTAGGTGTTTGCTGCATCACCCCAAGAGGCATATATATTTATGACATTTTGTCCCAGTATTGATGTTTCTAAATTTACCAGCTTTACCGCAGTATCTTCGTGATTGAACACTGTGCCTTTCTTCTGGCTTTAGATTGCAAATGCATCCAATCCAGTCACAGTCTTTATTCCCAAAGACCCCGGCACCTGCAGCATCACCAGAACAGTTGCCACCACATAAGACCCCAACACTTCCTCTGGATCAGGTAAAAATTACTGAACACGAGAGTAGTTCCTAACACCTGACAGGTGTAAGCAATAAATGCAGGTTGAGTAGCTTGGGCCCCCAGGGTACTCAGGTTTCAGGTTTCTAGATGTTGAGCTATTAGCATAGACTTTACTAGTTGATATACTCAACCTGAAAACCTGAGCCCAAAATATTGCAGAATGTGACTTTTATTGTTATGTCTAGGCTTTAAAAGTTTTGGATTCTGTAGACAGGTGTTTTGGTGCACACCTACTGGCACATCCCAGTGCTTTTTAGTTCAAGGACAGCCAGGGCTCTGGTTGTTGGGGGTAGGGGGGTTGGATTTGACTGGGGGATGGTAGTACATGCCTTTAATACCAGGACTGGAGAAACTTGAACCCGTGTGCTCTGATGAGCAACCAATGCTTTTTTTTTTTTTTTTTTTTTTTTTAATTTGTGAGCACACTGTCTTCAGAAGAGGGCATCGGATCTCCATTACGGATGGTTTTGAGCCACCATCTGGTTGCTGGGAATTGAACTCAGGACCTCTGGAAGAGCAGTCAGTGCTCTTAACTGCTGAGCCATCTCTCTAGGCTAAAGGAGACCTTATCTTAAAAGAAAAAATTTGGGGCCTCAGTACTAAAATAAAGAGTCTTCAACCTGTACCTGACTTCATTTTTCGAGGGAATAGTTTTGTACATACAGTTATATGAGCCTGGGGAATCCAACTCAGGAAACCATGAATCTCAGCTAAGTGTTCTGTTATCCCTGAGTTATACATAGCCTTTGAGTGTGTTTATGGCAATGTGTTTTGGTTGGTAGTTTTTTTTTGTTTTTGAGGCAAGATCTCAGTGTGGCCTAAGCCACTTCAAATTAACTATGTGATTCTAAACTTCTGGCCTTCTTGCTCCACCAAGTGCTAGGTTTACAGACGTACATAACTGCACTGGGTATTCTTTTCTTTCTTTCCAGCTACTAAGCACTGAAACCTGGATCCAGATTAGCCTCTGGGGGTAAACTATTGCCCCCATAAGCCTGTGTGGTGTTTTTTTTGTTGTTGTTTTGTTTTGTTTTGTTACATATTCAACTATTGTTAGGCTAGGCAATTGATGTAATTTAAAATTTTTGTACTTTCAGAGCTAGTCCAGGGAGAAACAGAAGCCCCAAGGAAATGGACGGCTGCATGTGAAGACAGAGGCAGGCCTGGACAATTTGGAGGAATGACTATTATATGTCTCTGTTCTGTCATCCTGCTCCGCCTCTTCGTTGTGAATCAAGCCATCCTCAGAGCTGAACTGCATAGGCCTTAGGTGCACGCTCTTTAGATGACTGACAGGCCTGTAGCTGGGATCACCTGCACAGCTGACAAACTTACTAACAAGAGCAAGTGTACCTGGAGTTCTTGCTGGCTTCTCCAAATCCCAAGACTCTTGTTCAGGGAAAATCACTTTTAACTTGGGTGGAGGGTACATGTAAGGCTGGAGTGGTGCTTTTAAACTTTCATGAGCAGCTAATTCTCAGGTATATATTTGGAGAAGGGACTACATGTAGTATTAATGTTTTTGGAGCTGGGTCCAGTTTACAAAAGTTTCATGTTGCCTTTTTTTATTAATATTTTTAATTTTTTTGTGGTGAATGTATTGTATATAGAGTGGAGCAGTCAGGTGGGCACACGGAGGAGCTGTGAGGCCTTCCCACTGTGGCCAGCACACTGTACAGCACACTGTACTGGAGTAGTCTCTCTCTTTGTACAGTCAGGTCACACCGAATGCTTGTGGAGCTGGGAAAAGAGACCCAGGAGATTGCAGCTTCTGTGTCACTGACTTGTTTCCTGGTAGCCTCCTTTCCATCTAGCCTCAGAGACTATGTGTCCTCCTCAGCATTCAGTTCTCAGTTGGTTGGGTGGTGCTGTCATGTGATTTACTGGGTGTTGGAGCCAGAGTAGAGGCTGCTTTCACTCTGGTGGCCTAAGTTCTGGACTTGGGAAAGAATGTCCCTTCCTGCTTTTACCACCAGCTCTACCAGATAGTTCTAAGCCAGGAATTTGGGCTCTCTAGAGTGTTGTACTTACTAGAATATAAAGTGGCTTCTTCATGGGCCTGTCAGGCCTGTGATCTAGAAGGCATCATACAACGCTTTCTAGCACAAATCACGTTTTGTGAAAGTGACTACTCAGGTTTGTTATGTATGTTAGTCTCAATAAAGAAATTGCACAGGTTTGAATAAGGAAAGTATATCCTATAGATTTAAATTTGAAATTAGGACTATTTCAGTATGTGTAGTTTTTATCCAGTTTAAGTGAATAATAGTAGACTCAGTCATGTTGATTTAAAGTAGCTGTCAAGGGCTAGTTCTTGGGAATTATTTACCGTGTCTGTGATAGGAAACAATTTTACAGTATTAAATTACGTTACTATGGATTTAGAAGTGAATTACACTGGATTCTCCCTGTTTAGACTTCTGTATTTTATTTTAGCTGAGATATTACCAAAGTTAGGATCTATGTTTAAATTTTTGAATATCCCACACAGAATAAACCAAGGGAAATGCCCTGGAGTTGCAAGTCTTTGTAAAAGAATGTGAGTTTTAAATATGCTTTGGGGTAATTTTATGGAGTTCTCCATAAAATACTAATCTGCCCTAGTATCTTAAGAGTATAGGTGTGGGGAGGAGGTCAGAGGAGATTTCCCTCCAGTTCCAGCATCCTCAGGAAATACAGACTAGTCTGCTAGACGTGTGAGGATTGCAGGAACATCCAGGCTGTAGAGAGAATTGGACCCTAGGACACCTGCTCTCTTGATGGAAGTTACTGCTTACTAACCTGATGATGTTGCTGAGGACCCAGAGAGTGTCTTCCAAGTGTGGCACACACAAACAGGGAGTTTTCTTTCCCGTTTGTGTTTGCAAGTCAGCTGAATGAGAAACCAGACATCTCTGCAATCCAGTGTAGAAGAGCAGCGAAGTCAGACTTGTGCTGTTGAGCTGTATAAGCCAGCTTAATCATCTACTACAGTTGTTGTGTCCACTACTAATAATGGAGGCCTGTAAATCTCACTAGGACTGCTACAACATCAGGTCTCTTTCAAGGTGCTAAAATTAGAGGTTCCAAGCTGCTTCCACCTCCCATGTCACCCCCTTTACCTGTTCCTAAACAAATGCTGTGAACAATACGAGGGAGAGAGGAATTGGTGACTTCCTTTATCCTTTCTTGGTTTATGGAAGAAATTAAATAGGAAATTGAACTACTGAATTAAGTTCTAACACTGTAAGAAGAGCCTGTTGTGTCCTTTGTCTAAATTTGGTGGTGCCTAGTGCTTAAGGGACCTAGTACTTCCTCTCCTAGTCTGGCCCCACCTTTTATTGGACTTTGAATTGCTAGGTTTCCTGGAGCAGTCAGAACACAGTGTGGAGCCTCTGTGAGCCCCACAACCTATTCAAATGCAGACAAGATCATTGGTTTTTTAACTTTTTTTTCCAGCACTTCTCATCCAGGTATCTTAAACAGATGCAAATAATTGTGTTTGCAATCTTCTTCAGTAGGAAAATGGTAGTTATGGAAGATGGAATACTTAGAAAGTAGTATATAAGGGTGTCTTAAAAGATTCACTTTTAGGCTAGGACCTATATTCACTGGTCACTGTGGCCTTGCTAATATGCTGACTCAGTGGTCCCCAGGAGGACATAGTTGTGCATAATTGGAAGCACTCTTTTATTTAGTGTTAGACTTAGCTTTATCAGACTTAGTCATAATTTAGAACCCTTAGGACTTAAAAGAAATAAAAGATCCAGAAAGCAAAGTAGAGCTTTTAGAAGGCTTAGGAGTATGTGTCTTTGTCCCCCAACCCCAGCCCCACTGTGAAATATTTTTTTTTAAGGGGGGGAAAAACAATAGCAAGAGCTGTTAGCTACAATTTTTCACCTTAGAAGAATGTGAATAGGATAGACTATGCAGGGCTCTTGTTCATGTCATTTTCCATCCTATCTCTTAAAAATAAATGTACAGCCACTCTGCTTTCTGAGCCAGATTGGTTTTGGGTCACCTGATAGGGCACCTATCTGAGCCTCTGAACCGCTCTTCAGTTCACACTGAGCCTAGGCCCTAGGCCAGCTGCTCTCAAAGGGTAAACCTCATAGTAGTCCATATTATAAACTATATGGAAAACTTTTAAGACCTGTGGTCTCCACCTCTCAGCTCAATCAAATTTCAACTTTAAGTGTCAGTTATTCTAGCCTGTCTCATGACTGGCCATTTGGTGTTATTGTCCAATGGCATTTGTTGGCTGTATGATTGTTTTCTATGTTAACTTCTACTGGCATTAAAAGGTGTGCATGTTGAATGTTAGACTTAAACACACAGATGTCCCAATGTAGTTCTCACCAGGTTTGCCACCAACATGACTTCATGGTCAGACTTTTCCTTTTAATGAATGTTCAAATCTATAAATGATAAACTGTTCTTAAGGCCTGATCAGAGGTGGGGGAGGTACTGAAGATGCAGTTCTATAGTAGAGCACTTGGCTAGCATGTGCATGTTCAAATAAGGTAGGTCTGGTGGAGTAAACCTGTAACCCCAGCTCTTTCAAGTCTGGGGCTGGGTGATCACAAGTTTAGCCTTGCCTGAGCAACTTAGTAAGATGCCGACTCCAAAGTGAAAAGGGGGGGTGGGATATAACTCAGTAGTAGAGCACTTGTGCAGCATACTTGAAGCCCTAGCTTCAACCCTTAGTTACCACCATCACCCCAACTCTCAAAAAAAAAAAAAACTAACTTGAAATTCACCGGAAAGGTTTAATCTGGGGTCAAGGTCAGGTGTCAAAATCCTCGGGTTTGAAATGACCTCATTTGATCTTCTAGCATTCTTTACAGTTCCTTTCTTGGCCTCCTTCCATATATATATATACTTAACCCTGTTGTGTTCCCTTCACAACAGGGTATCGATGAGTGTTGAGTCCTGAGGGTTTCTGGAATGTGGGCAGCTCTTGTCAACAGCTATAGCAAAGACACTTGGCATTTGGGTGGAACATGCAGAGAGGCATTCCCCCTTCCACCATGAATTCCACCACAGCTTTAGTTCAAATGTGAGCTGAGTGTTGTGGCACAGGCCTTTAATTCCAGCAGGCAGAGGCAGAAGGATCTCTGAGTGCAAGGCCTGCTTGATCTAGCTTCAGGCCAAAGCTTAAGTAGTGAGACTCCCATTAAAATAGCAAACAACCCCCAAGAATGAATGTGACAGATATGATTGATACTTGCTGGTGAAAGGCACTGTCTACCTTTTTCTGTTTGAGCACACTAAACTCCATAGAGGCTTAGGACCTGACGTAGACCTTCCCTTTGATGGGTTGCATGCCCACACACAGTAGGCTGACACAAGCTTAGCCTTGGTGCTAAGCTCTGTATCTCTCTCTGTCAGTCTTGGGTTAAACATACTCTCTAAGTGAGGTGGGACAACAAGCCTTCTAGTTTGGCTTAAGTTAGCTGCTCTTGTTTCATCCTCCCCCTTGGGGTTCAGTGGGGACAGCTGTATGGATATTGAGTAATTTATTGAAATGCTGCCTTCCTCCACCTCATTCTGGAGCCTCTGTGGCCCCCTCATTTCTCTAGGCAGGGGATACTTCTCTCGTTTGACTTGTGGGCAGCTCCTCGGGGCCCTAGCCCCGAATTGCCAGTCTGCACACAGTATATGACATTGGACTCTTGCTACGGAAGTGAATGCCCTATGAACTGTCCTGGCCAGTATCGGAAAGGGGGAATGGTATTTATTTTTATATTGTATATATTTTGTCATGGTCTGCTGATTCCCGGCTGTTTCACTGAGAGCGACAATTACCTCAATAGTTAGCTTAATACTGTGTGTTGGATAATTTTTTGAAAGAACATTTTAAAAAGCTTTTTTGATCTTTGGAGATCTGTAGATTTATTTCCATATGAACTGGTTATTTTGTATAAAGTACATTGTTAAATTAGTAAGGCTTTGGTGTGTGTGCTGGTGTGTGTTCATGTGTCCCTTTTGTCATCAGGCCAGATTCCTATTTGAGCAGTGCCCGCCACTTGTAAGGATTCTTCTGCATCTCACTTAGATGTCAAGAGTCTTCACAGTGCTACAGTCTTAATTATGGCTAGAACAAACCCAACACAGCTAGTCTATGTGCCTCTATCCTCATCCCAGCTACAGTGGATGGCTGGCTGCAGGTATCTTCTTCCTAAAAGTGATGGCCATGTTGGCATTGGCTGCTCTCCCTGCAGAGCCTTTGGTGGGCAGTCAGTCGGTTGACAGACAGATCCATAGATATCTGCAGCCTGCAGTCATCCAAGTTGCAAGTATCCAGAAGAGGGAGCTGCAAGCCCAAGGAAGGTTAGGCTAACTCAATTGTTTTTACTTCTAGTTCCTGGGAAGTGTTTTTGATTAAGTAGCTAGGTTCTTTTAATCAACTGTAGTCTTAGACCAAAGCTCCTAACTGCCTTTATTCTTTTTAGACTTTTAAGTAGTCGTCATTCCATAATAATTCAACCATACATATACCTATACCACAGTCTCTGAACTCTGAAGATTGAAGGACAGTTAGTAGCTTGAGACCACCTAATGCAAGGAGGACTTGTCTCTTCACCTTCACATGGGTTCTGGGGCTAAAACCCAGATTGGTGGGCTTAAAAAGGCAAGCATTTTCATCTGCTGAGCCATCTATCCAGCCCCAGGCCCCTTCAATACAAAACAAAAAGAAAAGTAAAACACCTAGTTCTGAGAACATTTACATAAGAGAAAGGGGCATCTCTTGTATAAAATATGCCGTGTCTTTGTTTTCTGGTGTGGTAGTTGCAGGTCTATGTGACTTCTGGACACCCAGTAAGCTATAGGATAAACACTGTCACACACCAATGAGACCTAGGTCTGCATTATGCTGGTCACATTGTTCTCTCTAGTAGTGCTTTCTGTTTGCCTAGAGTGGGATGGCAAGACACTGGCTTCCAGCCCCATGTGCTAGCTTCTCAAAAGAGCCAGCCCAGCTGCATCACTGCCTTACTCATCCCAACAGCTGCTTCCTTGTGCACACTACTGTCCCTTAAAAAATAGGAACTTGGGTTTCTGACTTAGATATTCTCTACCCCAAACCCCCATATTACATACTTCCTCAACAAGGAAAGCCAGATTACTAAGAATTTAGCTCTGGGCCTGGACGAATGACTCAGGATTAAAAGTACATGCTTCTCCCAGCACCCACATACCAACTCACAAATGCCTGGAATTCCAGTCCTAAGAGTGTTCAGTGCTGACTTACATTGTGCACATAATATACAGGCAGTGGTTTAGAGTGTCTGTACCATAGGTGAGGCCTCAAGTTTCAACTCCATCTCCTGATACAGCCAGATGTGTTGTTGTGTGTCTGTAATCTTAGCACTACAGAGGCAGAGGGGCAGAAGACCAAAGGTAAAGTTCTCTTGTCTACATGTGTCACAACTTAGGATCCACAAGATCCCATCTCAAAGAAAGCATCTATTATTCTACACAAATCAAATCATCTTGACCAAACAAACAATGCTAAATCCTGTATACAACAAAAAATAATGTCTTCTACTAGTCAGCTTGATTTTAAAACTCGCTAGAGCAGACAGTTAATTCGGCCTCTTGGAAATCGTTTCTAGATAACTTTTGTTTTTCTGGACAGTTTCTCAGTGTAACAGTCCTGGCTGTCCTGGGGTTCAAAGATGAGGCTGGCCTTGAACTCAAAGATCGTCTTGCACTCTCTGTCTAGTGCTAGAATTAAAGGCCTACCTACAGCCACCCAGCTCTGGATAACAGTTTTGGTCTAGCAGGTAACATGTAAGATCCTGTGTTATGAACTTCCTTGTTTAAACTGGACCAGAAACAAAGAAAATACAAGCAGAATAATGTGGCTTAGGGAAGAAAGGAAGCTGTGAGGTGTCCATGAGCCACTCCATTTTGGCCATTGGAGACACTGAAGGTAAATCTCAGAGATTGTCTTGTCTGTGATGTCCCTTTCAGGAAACAAGGCACCTTTACTTACAAGCAGCCCCTGTCTGGGTGGTTTTGCTCTAATCTCTCCCTCAAAAGTATTAATAGTTGGGGAAATACCTAGGTGGAATCTTCTGGATGGGGAATGGCCTGTGGTTATTATGTACAGTGGTATCATTGGCTGTGAGCTCTTTGCTCCTGGGTGGCTGTAAGTCCTTCCAGCTCAGCCAAGGGTGGCTGAGCTCTGAGCACTGATGTTGCTGCTGCCTGTCTAGGCAGAATTCACTGTCCTCACCCCCCCACTTCGCTCTGGTAGCTTGGCCTTGCTGATCTGTTGCCCTGGATTCAGTTCCTTGAGCTTTTGAAAGAACAGTGTTTGTGCATTTGTTTCAGTCTCCTTTGTGCTTACAAGGCTCACTCCTCTAGTTTCCTGAGGCAGTTTTACCAAAAGCTTTCAGTGCAAAGTGAACTGTGCGGTAGCAGCCAAGAAGGCAGCTGGGAAATGCCCAGATTGAGCTATTGTATGCTGGAGTCCCTGCCCCTCTGCCTCCATGATGCGAATTTTAATTCAGGTGCCTTAAGACCATTTGAGGAGTGGAAAACCACAACTTGCTTGTAGAATCCTGTCAGCTCATTTCTGACCGCATAGGACCATCCGCTCTAGTCTGGCCAGTTAAAGCTGGGCAGAGTTGTTTGAAGCAGGGAAGCCAGCTCCTTAGATTGTATCAAGAGTTTTCACTATAAGAAGGAGTTAAGTCTTTATAGGAAGGCAAAGACAAGATCCAGCACAGCCTGGCCTGGAGTATACCAAAAACTGAGATGTGGAGTGACTCCTAACCACCTTGTCAGTAAGTACAGTTGCCCTGTGTCATTAAGGGATTGGTTCCAGGATTCCCGTTTGCAGTTGCTAAAGTCCCTGTGTAACCTGGTATTTGCATATCATCTAAGTGTCTTATAAGAACATATATATATATATATATATATATATATATATATATATATATATATATATGTTCTTGGAGTTAGTAAAGAGGGGAAAGCATTGAAGGAAGCAATTGAAGGCCTACAGCAATGTGCTGGAAGGGGCAGTGCTTAGCCAGAATTGAAGGGTATGAAGAGCGGTTTGTTGCTTATTCATCAAAGCAGGATGGTTCTTGGTGTGTTCACACATTTGACTTGGACAGACATCAGTGCACGGGCCAGGTCTGACCTGTTGTGTCTGTCAGACGGGAACCTACATTATGAACAAATGAGCATCATCTAGAAACTGGTTAAAATGTAGGTTCTGACACCTTCCTCATTCTGCCTGAGCAGCTCATGAAGGGCCCTGACCATGTGGGACACCCCTGTGGTAATGTGCCTCAGAGTTTAAGAGCACACCCACAGAGGAAGGGCCTGGCATCTAATCTAGAGCTTCACACCTTTCTGATCTGAGCTGAGTTTTACCTTCATACCTTGTGGATAGATAGCACTACTGTCTCCTGAAGAACTGTGGAATCCAGCTTATGCTGCTGGCTAGATGGTAACATGTCCTCTGTTCTACACCTGGGAAGAAATCAATGCTGAGGAACTCCCTTAGCATCCACCCTGATCTAGGTCACTCACTTCTGTCTGCCTGCCTTTTGTTGATCTCAGTCCAGTTCACCTTCCTACTTTCCCTGCACCTCAATGTTTTGAAACTGTAGCCCTAACACATCAAAACTGTAGTCCTTTGCGCTAACAGCCTAGTAATACATGATAGCCCATCAGCTGCTGCAACATTTTAGTCAAAAAGCTCCTGCCAGTTAGACTGCCTCTTGATGGTTTTCTGGGCTATACAAAACCTGCCTTAAAGAGATTAGTTTAGCTGATGCACTCAAGATTGTAAACCAGCCAGAACAGTGGTTGGAAATCTTGACTATGTACCTGTGTTGTTAGGGTATCCCAGTAACAAGACTGGTTTATTGGGCCTGGGGCATCGGAAATACTGCCTTACTAGCTGACTTGGGATCTTGCAGTGCTACTCTGGAAGCAAGTGGGCCTTTGACCCTGCCTGGAAAGTTGCTTAAAGAGTTCATATGCATTTCCTTCACCCTTCTTTCTTTCTGCCTGCAATGGAACCAAAGCTGAAGCTCCCGTCTGCCTTGGCTTTCATCTACTATGGGTCCTTCCTAGCTGGTGATGTCACCCCAGTTTTTTTGTTTTATTTGATTTGGTTTGGGGTTTTGTTCATTTGAGACTCTCATGAAGCCCAAGCAAATCTAGAATTTGCTTTCTAGCCAAATACACTCTTAATTTCCTGTTTTTCCTGCTGCTACTTCCTGATTTCCACTTATACTGTGCTCTGAGATTTGGGTGGACTTCATAGGTTCTAGGCAGGTACCAACTGAACTACATCCCACTCCTCCTTTTTTATTTGGGGGTTTTGGTTTTTCGTTTTGAGACAGGGCCACTCCGTAGTGAGGGCTGGCTTCAGGCTTATGACAATTATGTAGTCCCACTATTTGAAGACTGATGTTTCAAGTCCTGGGATTACAGGTAGAAGCCACTAATATCCACTGAATTCTCTCTCTTTAATTTATTGGTTTCTCTTTTATGTGTATGGATTTTTTGACTTTGTATGCACCATGTCCTTGCCTAATGCCCACAGAGGTCATCATCAAATTACACATAGTTATAAACTGCCATGTCAGTGCTTGAAACCGAATTCCAGTTCTTTGCAAGAGTAACAGTAACATTTACCTACAGTTATGAAAGTGTATGAAGCTGGTGTGTAGCTCCATAGTGGAGTGCTTGCCTGGCAGTCCATCACCTGCAAAGGGAATGCATTAGCTGAGTGTGGTACTGCATGCCTGTCATCCCAGCACTCTGGAGGCTGAGACTTGGGGATTGTGAGTTTAAGACCAGTTTGGTCTACATAGTAGGTTTCCAGGCCAACCAGGCTACAAAGTGAGACCCTATCTCAGAAAACAAAAGGTGTGTGTAACCAAGAAGCATATACAATCGGTCACAGCGCATATGAAATGGTACACACCCTTCTTGTACATCACATCCCCCAGGTCAACAGCCACACTCATCTGGCCGGAGCACTGACTTAGGATCCCATGCTGACCCTCTCCTCACTTGCTGTCTGCCCCAGTGTGTCCAGCTGGCTGACAAGGTAGTTGTGTCTTCACGGAAATGGCTGCTCAGGTCCTGCCACTTGTAGTCTTCACCACTTGTTTGTCTAACTTTCTGACATCTGAATGGTAGGGAGTCCCCAATTACCCTGCGCTCAACTGTATTAGTCCTAATACTTCTCAGCTCTGTTTCTAATACCCTACTAGCAACCTCTGGCCTGGTGTGTGACCTCCGAAGTTTGATCCAAACTTGGACTTAAAGTGCAGTGTGGCAAGGACTGAAGGAGGACTTAGTGCCTGCTGGCCCATGTGAAAGAGCTGCAACAGGGACAAAGAGGGAGGGACTGAACTCTGATAAAACCCAAGGACAAAGCAGCTCCTGCAGACAGCATTGTAAGCCAGCTCTGCCCACAATTCACTGGAAACCCAGGCTCTGTCCTTTATTCCAGAGAAGGCAGAAAGAAGGTCCTTCCTGAAAGCTGGTAAGAGTTGTCTTGTCTGTTCTTGTCAAGCAGAGTTTGTAGGGAAGAGACGACAAGGAATCCTGGGAAGCGGGCTTTCCGTGTCACCCACTGCACGCAGGGTTAAGAGGAAGTCTGTCATCACAGGTACACCCCTCAAAAAGGGGTACTTCCTAGGTAATGGGTTAAGACAAAGTTAATGGCCTCTCTGGTAGGAGGTGCTTAGTCCTGGGAGAAAGAACCATGTGCTCTGCTAGGAGGAATCATCCCTAGTTCTCACCCACCCCTTACTCAGCTTCTTAAAAATGTGAAGAAAGAACAGCTCAGGAAAGCTGTCTGTCTTATGCTCACATCAACTGCATGGTAAAGGCAGTGGTTACCTTTGTGGGTTACTGAGCAGTCTTTGATAGTTGTCTCTTTGGGGCCTGGAGATATAAGGATATAGGTCAGTAATACTATGCAGGAAGTGCTGAAACTCAATATCCAATTTGGGAGGCTGGGGCATAAGGATTACCTCTAGTTCCAGAGGAGCCTATGCTACAAAGTAAAAACTGATTTTAAAAACAGAAGCTGAGAATAATGGTGTCTGCCTTCAATGCCAGCACTTAGGAGATCAGTGGATCCCTGTGAGTTTAAGGTCAGCTTGGTGAGCTTGGTCATCGAAAGTCCTGGGACAACCAGGGCTATATAGACCCTGTCTTTAAAACACACAGGCACATACACACATACTCTTAGTTTTGAGGAGAAGTGACATTGATTTAGATATCACTGATTGCCAAGCAGTTTGTAATTTACTGGCTATGTATGAGCAGAGTGGATCCTGGGCACATTGCCAGTGTGTGCAAGGCTTAGGTGCAAGACATCTTCCATGCTCCCACCCTGGAAGATGAACCTGGACCATAAGGCTGAAGAGCAGATGTGGAATCCGCTGCAGTGATGACATTTAGAACACGGTTTTGTCGTTTATACTTAATTGCAGTGTGCATGCACATCCTTACCAGGGTGCACGTGGGAGTCGGTCCTCTCCACCATTTGGATCATAGGATAGAACTGAAGTTGTCAGCCTTGGCACCTTCACCTACTGAGTTCTTTTCTCCTTCAAGCCCTGCCTGGTCAGGGTTTTTCTATTGATGATAAACTGGTTTTCTCCTGGTCCTTCATGGAGCAGTACCTTTGAAATTTTACTATGTGAACAAATTGGTGCAGAAATAGAATTAAATCACAAGATAAATCAGGACCAACAAAATGGCTCAGTGAGCAAAGATGTTTGCTGAAGAAACCTGAGGCCCTGAGTTCAGTCTCTGGAACCCACAGTGGAAAGAGATAACCAGTTTCAAAAGCTGTTCTCTGACCTCCCCCCTCACATAACATCAGACTCATAGTTTCATAAAAGAATTTTATGTGTATTTTACCTACACATGGGTCTGTGAAACACATGAACAACTGTTGCCAGAAGACGATGTCTGATCCCCTGAAATTGGCATTGTAAGTGGTTGTGAGCTACCATGTGAGTTTTGAGCCTGGGTTCTTACCACTAAACCATCTCTTGGCCTCTCAAACATAAAGGAGTGTCAAGGGGCTAGACCATTAGCTGAACCCCAGACAGCCTCCTGCTGTGCCCATCTGTGCAGGCAGCTTGCTTTCCTAGGTGCCTTCATCCACCAGTCCTTCAGGTCAGACTTAAGCCCTGGATGGCTGCCATATTTAAGTACCTTTTCCACCCTCATTCTTCCTGCCTCTGCCACCCCAGCCTCTACGTCTTACACATTGCCATGAAACTCTCCTAAGACCTATGCCTACTTCTTCCAGAGTAACTAGTCTTACAGCACATGGTGCATCCTCTTCAGAGGGTCACACTGTCTTTTACTGTCGCAGACGGGCTCCTTATGCTACACTCACAATAGCCTAGCTAGGGCTGTGGAGTAGCCCTACAATGACTGCTAACTTTGCTCTCTGCTCCTTCACAAGCTGGCAGTACCCTTTATCATCTCTGGCTCTTTACAAAATTCACTAAGGCAGTCAGCACTGTAAAATGAAATCTGAGGAGTACTAAGTGTTAAAGACACTAGTAACAAGTCAAAGCTAGACAAAGGACCATTTGGTTCATTAGGAGGAGGCTGGAATGTTGCTTTGTTGTCTTTGGTCAGGAATGAGGTAAGCACTGTACCCTTACAGAACTCTTCCCTAGTGCTTAAGACTGAATGGAAGGCCTCCTGCATGAGGTCAGAACAACTCCACTGAGCCACACTGCCAGCCTTGTCCTTTCAAAGTCTGTTCCTAGTGGCATTGGAAGCAGTACTATCTAAATTCCCTGAAATTAAAAGGGATCTTGTCAGTCAGCTACCACCCAGCTGCCTGTAATACTGAATATTGTAGGCATTCAGCAGATTACCTAAATGACTGGACAATATGGGCCCTGTTGCCAAGTTTAGGACTTTGCTGATAAGATTCCTTTAAAACCATGGCTATCTAAATTTTTTAAATAATTTTTTAAAAGGGGGGGGGTGGCTCAGTGGAATACTGGCTGCTCTTCCAGAGGTCCTGAGTTCAAAATTCCCAGCAACAATAGTGGCTCATAACCATCTGTAATGGGATCTTGTGGAGGGCAGACCCAGTCGGGGGTCCCACACCCGGGGAGAACCAGTAATAGGAGGGCAAGGAGTTGGTGAGTGACAAACAGACACAAACACAAGATGGTGCTGTAATTCATATGTGCAAGCATCAGACTTTTAAACAGAAAAAAGGGGAAGTTAATCACTATACAATAGCCGAGATCAGTCGGGCCACACATGGCCAGTTTAAACATCAAACAGAAAAAATAACTTTTCATGAGACCCATCAGGAGTCAGTCGGTGAGTTCACAAAGATGATATCAGTATTGTCTGAGGTCAGTGTATTCTTGGACTTTGGTGTCTAACAACCCCCACAGGCCTTGAGAGGCACTATCCCAGTGTTCTGCAACCCATTGCCTAACACACCAACATCCAGACTTTGAATAGTGTCCCTTAATGCTTTCTTATTATAGAAGGTACCAGGGTGATTATGCCCCAGCGACCCTCTCTAGCCAATTCAAAGTTTGATAAAGAACTCTGGCTCTACCCACCTATTGCCTTGTCCAGCATACACTCCTGCATATGGTACTGGAACAGCTAGCCCTAACCCTAAGTACTGGGGGCAATTTTCCTATATAAGTAATCTAATCCTTTATTCCAAAGGTCAATTTAAAAACACCTTGCTATGAATTTACTAAAGCCTCTTATGTGGCCAAATCTGGAGTATCCAATCTGATAAACCCTTCAATCATACCCTGTTTTCCAAACTGAGTATTTCCAAAAAGATTAGTAACACAAAAGATATGGCACAGAACCCTCTCCTGGTAATAGCAAGAACAAATCTGGAACACATCCTTTTCAGGGGCTGCCAGGACTCTCCAGGAGACAAGCTTCCTTGAAGCACTTGCCTCAGGAGTCAGCATCCAAGATTTTACTCTTGTCACACAGACTTCACTGGAGGTGCAGTGGCAGTATCTGATGCCCTCTTCTGTTATACAGGCACATATGCAAATAGAGCACTCATATACATAAATCTTTAATTTTTTGCATGGTACTAAAAGAGAGGTTTTAAAAGAAGAACCTGGGTTCAGTTCCTAGCACCCACATCAAGTAGTTTGCTGTGTGTATCAGGGTCCAACCACCTGTTCTGGATTCTATGGACACATGGCCATATACAGATAGGCACACACACATACAAGTTAAAACAACAAACAGCTAAAAACCTTGGCTGCTATCTGTTTGGTCACAGATTTACCTATGGCTGGAATCTTGTGAAGTCATGTTCTTTGAACCTGGGGCTAGGATTTACAGAGTGGGGAATGCACCCTTCCAGCAAGTGCTACATAGAGCTGCTGTGGCATGTCCAGGCTCAGTGTGTTCCTTGTTCTCTGAGTTATCTCAAATGTGCTCATTCCCGTTGCCAAACAGGGCAACACTGATTTTTGACATCTAATTTGGCTCTAGAAACACCAACAATGTGGCCCAAAGGGCTGCCTTTACTCTGCCCTTTGACCTCATAGAAAAAGGTTAAGTTCTGTGCTTCCTAAGTAGCCTCTTGGGATTTGATTAATGATAACTTACAACCTTGAAAAATGGCTGACACTTTAATATGACATTTTGCCATCAAGTTTCCCAAGATTTGGGCTTTTAGAAAACCCACAGGGGTTGAGCTTTAAGAGGAGGCAGGGAAAGGCTACTCACCAGAATGAGGACTCTGCAGCTTGAGCCTGTCTTCTCTCAGACAGGCTGCGAGTCCAGGTTCACACTGCTGACTTTCAGTATTAAACTTTTGATTAGGGATATCAAGAAGCAGGGGATGGAGAGATGGCTCAGCGATTAAGAGCACTGACTGCTCTTTCAGAGGTCCTGAGTTCAGTTCCCAGCAACCACATGGTGGCTCTCAACCATCTGTAATGGAATCTGATGCCCTCTTCTGGTGTGTCTGAAGACAGCTACAGTGTACTCATATACATAAATAATTCTTTAAAAAAAAAGAGTTAAGAGCTCTTCCAGAGGATTAAGGTTCAATCCAGTTCCCAGCACTCATGGCATCATACAACTGTAAATCCAGTCTCAGGGACTCGGACAGCCTCTTCCAGCCTCCTCTGGCAGCAAATATGTAGTGCAAAATCAGATGTGAACAAAACACACTCAGATGTAGATATGTCAGCTACAGAGCTGAAACATGGCTCTGGTTAAAAGTACACGCTGCTTTTGCAGAGATTCCATCACTTGGGGCTCACAGTTTCCTCACTTCCAGCTTCAGAACCTTCATTGCCCTCTTCTGGCTTCCTTAGAAAACTGCATTCTCCACACACACAGACCAGCAAATCATAAAAATAAGACAAAAAAAAAAAAAAAGAGCTGAGAAAGTTTAGTGTTTTCCTTTAACAAGCCTTAACTCTAGGTTTCATTTTCAGCCTTGTATAGAGCCAGTTGTGGTCATACAGGCCTATATTGCCAGGACTTAGGAGGCTAAGGAAAGGATTGCTACAAGTTGGAGGCTAGCTGGGGCTACATAGTGAATTCTAGGTGAGCATGAGCTACAGAGTAAGATTTCTCAAAAATAAAAACAAAACTGGGTATGGTGGCACATGCCTTTTATCCCAGCATTTGAAAGGCAAAGGCAGGCAGATCTCTGATTTTTGAGACTAGCCTGGTCTACAGAGTGAGTTCCAAAACCCTGAAACCCTGTTTCAAAAAAAAAAAAAAAAAAAAAAACCACACATATACACAAATAAGATGGGCAGTGGTGGTTCATGACTTTAATCTCAGCACTCAGGAGGCAAAAAGCAGACATGTCTCCGAGTTCAAAGCCAACCTGGTCTACAGAGTAAGTTCCAGGACAACCAGGGCTACACAGAGAAACCCTATGAAAGAGAGAAACCGAGAGAGCGCACCAAATTCTGTGGTCTGATAGCATGGCTCCAGTAAAAGAAGTTGCCATACAGCCGGGCGGTGGTGGCTCACACCTTTAATCCTAGCACTTGGGAGGCAGAGGCAGGTGAATTTCTGAGTTCGAGGCCAGGCTGGTCTACAGAGTGAGTTCCAGGACAGCCAGGGCTACACAGAGAAACCCTGTCTCGAAAAAAAAAAAAAAGTTGCCATACAAACCCAACAACCTCACATAGTAAAAGGTGAGAACCAACTCCTGAGGGCTGTCCTCTAACCTCTCACAGGAGTGTGCACCATAAATAAAATAGTATGATTTTAACTACAATTCTGGTAAGGTATACAATGAGGTCAGTTGAGTATCTCAGAATCTAAGTACAAGAATATAACTGACAATTAGGTATGAGCTGGAAACGAGGATACCATTAAGGCCTGCAGTCTTAATGCAGGGAGTCTAAGGCAGGAAGATTTTACAAGTTGAGGGCCAGGGTTGTACACGTAATGAGTTCCAGGCCATCCTGGGAAAACTTAGCAAGATCTTGTCTCCAAATAAAAAGTAAAATAGGGCTCACTGATAGAACAAGGCCCAGAGTTCAATCCCCAATGTCAAACAGCAAAATAAAAGCCTGCCACAGGCCGGGCAGTTATGGTGCATACCTTTATTCCCAGCACTTGGAAGGCAGAAGCAGGTGGGTCTCTGAGTTGGAGGCCAGCCTGGTCTACAGTGAGTTCCAGGATAGCCTGGGCTACACAGAGAAACCCTGTCTCAGCAACGATGGGATAAAAGATGCTCCTGAAACAGAAATGGCTCCACAAGGCCTCCTCTAAGTTGTGTCCGATTCTTACCTGTCCTTGCTGTAAACCAGCTTTCTGTTTAGATACCTGATCAGTTCCCACACTGCCAGCCTTCTGCTTCTCCAGTTTCCCCTGACTGCACTCTTAATCTGAGCTCTAGACTGTCTCTTGCTGAGTTACTAAGTATTCTCCTGCTGTCTTCTGATTGGCTTCTGTCTCTTCCTATGGCAGCTGACATGGGTCTGTCTTGAGCATCTCACCCTCTGTTCAGTGTCCCCATCTCCATGTATGACTTTGTCTTCCGAGCTTTGCGGCTGACTAGTGAGCTGAAGAGACGGCAAAGCTGTTTACCCAGAGTGATTTTGTTTTGTTTGTTTTTGGCTATGCCTGGGAGGAATCTAGGGTCCAGGCATAAGCTTGATAAGTCACATCCTTCTTCTGGAGGCTCTGCCTGGTCCTCACACCCACATGGCTGCCTATACCCTGCCTAGAGAAACCCTGCTCAGACCTCAGTGACACTGTAGTTGGCTTTTCTCTTCTAAATCTGCCCCCTCTATCTTTCATATATAGGGCTAGGGGGCTAAGGTCAAAGCCAGGTGACTTCGTCCATCTTTGCTGTTTGAGACAGTTTCTCATGTTTGCCAGGCTTCCAGGTGCTGGGTGACAGGTAGGAGACCCTGTTTTCTTCATAATGTTTCTTACTCTTATGCTTCAGGCTTTCCCGTGTATTATCTGTTGCTTCTGGAATTTAAGTCTCCAAGAGAGACGATCTTATAATTTCTTTACTAATACTGTTTCAGAACTGGAATCAGACCTGACAATATTACTTTTAAATGTTTTTCTTCTCGTATTTATTTTACATTTGTGGATGTTTTGCTTACATGGATGTATGTAAACAGACATGTATGTAATGTATGTTGTGTAATGTATGTTGTGCGCCACATGGGTGCCTGGTGCCTGCAGAGGTCAGTATATTGCGTCAGGTCTCCTAAAACTAGGGTTACAGGTGGTTGTGAGCCACCATGTGGGTGCTCAGAATTGAACCAGGGTCTCCTGAAATCCCAAGTGCTCCTAACCATCCAGCCATCTCTCCATCCCCCTCAAAAATATTTTTTTTTAACTGAAGTGATTATCATATCTCCAGAGAGTCACTTTCTTCTTCCTCTTCCTTTGTTTCCTTTCCCAAAACAAAAATACCCTGAGATGACTAAGACTTTGCCTCAGATAAAGCAAAGAAGAGAGAGGAAGGGGACCCCCCAAAGCAGCACGCAAGCCAGGAGCACTGGGGCCTTCCCTGATGCTTTCCACTGGTCTGGAGGTAGGACCGAGACTCAGAAGGTCCAATCTTTTTATTTCTCTAGGCAGGATCTTATGTTAGGCTGACTTTGAATTTGCTTATGTAGCTAAAGATGCCCCCTGCCAACACACACACACACACACACACACACACACACACACACACACACACA
>NW_021621449.1:1034455-1061955 GCF_004785775.1 Grammomys surdaster
ACACACACACACACACACACACACACACACACACACACACACACACACACTGTAACACTTTGTAACTCAGGCAGGCCTTGAACTCAGATCTTGTGCTTTAAGTCTCCAATTATTGTATTCCCCATTCAGTATTTTCCATTTGTGACAATGATCAATGCAACACCAGTCATGGTGACACATACCTGTGACCTCAGCACTCAGGAGGCTAAGATAGATCCCTGGGAGTTCCAGGTCAGCCTGTCCTACAAGGAAGTTCTTGTCCCAAAACAAATAAACCAACCTAACTCAGGAAATGCAGAGCACAGCTTGGGTTCACATGAAACTTCAGAATACTAAGTGCCAGGCAGATGGCCAGTACCCATAATCCTAAGCACTTGGATGGAAGCAGGAAGATCAGTCATTCAAAGTCATCGTCATCTATTACATAGCCGGGTTGCAAGTGTCACGTCTACCTTCATTCCTCAAACTCCCAAAACAAGCTACTTGAGACCAACTGAAGCATTGCAGGCCTCGTCTGCTGGGAGAGGTGCTCTGGGGAAACTCTTCATAGCCCATGTCTCCACTACTCCCATAACTCCCCCTGGAAGCCTCTGGGAACAGCTTTTTTAGTTTAGGTATCTACTCTCTCATCTCCCTTCCTTTTCTGATTCAAAGTCCAAACAAGGATTTCTGTCTGGATACACATTTCCAATAGCTATAGGAAGTGGGGACATGGAACACACAGGGGCATGAGGAATTCCATGTCTTGCCAGTTCTATGGAAGGGTAGCGTCAAGGACAGACCATTTCTTCCCTCTCCACTGGCCTCAACAGCAGCTGCCTGTGAGGGCCCCACAGCCTGTGTCCTGGGAGCTGTCGTGGATGATCGCCCACAGGATGTCCAGCCAAGACCTGAGGTAGGCACAGGGGGACAATCAATTTATAGAAGGGTTGCTATGGCATCAGCCCATCAGTGTCAGCTCTAGATGATGAGAACAGAGTGAGTGAATGGGGAGAGCAAATGAGGCCCATTGCCCAGAATGTGCGTTTCTCCAAATAAACAAGCAGAGCGCCCACCCCCCAATATTGTTAAAATGGGGTTTGCAAGCTGGCCATACTATAATGGTGTATGCCTATATCCCAGCTCTGGGAGGTAGAGCCTCAAGGATTAGGTTTAAGGCCAGCCTTGGTTACGTAGTAAGATTGTGGGCAGCCTGGGCTCCAGGAGCTCCTCCCTAAACTCTCCTCCCTGGCAACATTGTTTTCAATCGTTTTGACTCTCACAGGGAAGTTTAAGCCATGCTTCTTTGTTGCTAGTTATTCTGGTTTTTTTTTTTAAGATTTATTTATTTTTTATTTATGAGTACGCTGTAGCTGTCTTCAGACACACACTAGATGAGTATTGGATCCCATTAGAGATGGTTGTGAGCCACCATGTGGTTGCTCAGAATTGAACTCAGGACCTCTGACAAAGCAGCCAGTGGTGGTCTTAATAGCTGAGCAATCTCTCCAGCACAGTTATTCTGTCTCAAATATTTTCCTCATGTCTGCCTTTGGACTGAAAGACAAGAACATTTCACTGTTTTCCAAGGCGTCTGAGGAAACTGTTTTCTATTCCCAGACTCCTATCCTTAACCAGGAAGAAAGTCATGTTACCTAAAGCAAGTGGTTACTGAGCTGGAGTAGATAATATACTGCTTACTAGTCCTAGGTATCTCTCGCTAAGAAGCACACAAGGTCATAGTCAGGGTATTTTATCCTTTAAAAGAGTTTTTTAGGTTTATTTTATGTGTATCTGAATGCTTTGCCTGGATACTGTATGTGTGTGTATGTGTATGTGTGTGCATGTGCATGCACACACACATGCCTGGTGCCTACAGAGGTCAGAAAGGGGTGTCGGTCTGCTGGAATTGGAGTTACACATGGTCCTGAGCTGCCATGGGGGTGCTGGGAATTGAACCTGGGCCCTCTGCAAAAGCAAATGCTCTTAACCGGTGAATCATCTCTCTAGCCTGGAGGATATCATCTCCTTAACAATATCTGTCATTTACCTGATGCTTATTTAGTCCTCATACAGTCCCTAGAAAAGGGTAATGACGTTTCAGAGAACTGAGACACCGTGCCCAAGTCAACAGTCAAGATCCAGCTGCACCACATTGTCTTCACATTTCAACTGAAAATAAAGTTGGAATTTGTTTGAAAACTTCCTCACAGGCCTCCAAGGGTGAGAGGCTGGAGAGCCAACCTTGATGGCAGTTCTGGAGGGCATCTTTGAAGGCCAAGCTAAGGCCTGCCAACTCCCTGGTGGGCTCCCTTCCCAGCAGGCCTGCAATATCTTAGCTCGGTAAACCCTTCACTATGGGTTAGTGTGAGCCGATCAGGCAGGTAAGCATGGGCTTCCTGGAGAGAGGTTCCTAGCCTGTGTGGAAGGAGGGTGCTGAGGAGGGGGCACTCTGGAAGCTTAGCAGCTGCCAGCCTTGATTTTCTCTGCCTGGCCCCGCTCTCGTGTCCCCTACCCAAGCCGGCTGAGGGGGAGAACCTTCTCACACTTTCTCTTTTTCTCTTCCCCATGGCCTAGCATCACTGCAAAACTCCTCAATGGAGGTGTAGCAGGTCTCGTGGGGGTGACCTGCGTCTTTCCCATTGACCTTGCCAAGACCCGACTGCAGAACCAGCAGGGGAAAGATGTGTATAAAGGAATGTAGGTATTGGTGGGAGACGTGAAGGCAGGGAGGGATCTGGAGAACAAGGCCATCCGAGGTGTGCCCGGGAAGGGGAAGAGGCCCACTTGGACCCGGCTGACTTCCTCTCTGGCCTCTGCTTCTAGGACAGATTGCCTGATGAAGACCGCACGTGCTGAGGGCTTCTTGGGCATGTACCGAGGTGGGCTTCTGAACATCCAGAATTCAGACTCCTCTACCCAGGATGATGGGGCAGTGTGTACAACCCACACTTTGTGAGCTTGTAGCACAGAGGTATCGGTGTTCATTCCACCCAGAGAGCTGCTCTGGACTACACCAACTTTCAAGAGCCTTCAATGTAGAGGCAGATGCTTCTAGCTAAGGCCTCTTTCAAGGTGCCTGGTTGTGCTATGTTAAAAGCAAGTGCCCCAGTCTGCCTCTGCCCCGCCCCCTTACTCTCCCCAACATAGACAATAACCCATAAAGCTATGAGCAAGCAAACAAACAAAAAACCAGGCTGGTATGGTGGTGCACATTTTTAATCCCAGCACTTGGGAGGCAGAGGCAGATGGATCTCTGTGAGTTCCTGTTCTCATAGTGAGATCCTGTCTCAAAGTTTAAAAAAAAAAAAAAAGGAGGGGGTGGTGGAGAAGCTTCACACTGACACACCTGTCACGCTGACACTAAGGAGGCAGGAGGATTGTGAGTTCTGTGTCATCCTGGGCCATGTACTAAGACCCCCAACTCCCAAACCAAGCCACATCTGGCTAAAGTGCTGTACACAAGCCTAGCAACCCGACTTTGATTCCAGAACCATGTAAGGGGAAAGCTAACTGCGCAAAGTTGTCTTCTGGTTGCCACTTGTGTGCCCGGGCATATGCATGTCCACAACACAATAACAGACTAAAAAATCAAAGAGGAAGATGTGTTAGGGAGAGAGAATGAAAAATGAATGTTTTTCAGGAAGCTAGACTGTGTCCCCTTGCCTGGCTCCCCTAGCCATGTTTATCCTGGAGCTGTGTCACCTCCACAGCAGCCGCAGCTCCTCCTCATTTCTCTCCTCCAGGGGCTGCAGTAAACCTCACCCTGGTCACTCCAGAGAAGGCAATCAAGCTGGCAGCGAATGACTTCTTGCGGCAGCTGCTCATGCAAGATGGGTAAGAACAAGTGATGGAGGGGAGGGGCTTCACTATGTGCCTACCTTTTGGGTGCCAAGGGTTGCAAGCATGCTTCAGTTTACCTGTATGCATCTATATGTCTGTACATGCACATGTGGCTGAGGCCATTGTGTCTGACATATAGAAAGTGAAGGGAGAGGGTGAGCTGGTGGAATGTGGAAGAGACTGTATATTCAAGAGAATACAGAACATACAGTATATACCCAGATGTATTTAGCAACTAGCTGTTGAATTTTTTCCTGTTTTTCATTGTTTGTTTGTTTGTTTGTTTGTTTTGAGACAGGGTCTCCCTATTTAGATCTTGCCTGGCCTGGAACTTACAATGATTCTCTGGCCTTTTACCTCCTGAGTGCTCAAAATTATAACCTTGAGTGGTCACACCCAACAAGCTGACAAAATTTAAACATCAGCCCCCAAATCCTCTCTTCTTCTGTGTTCCCCTCTGCCCCTTGTCCTAAGGGATGGTACTTAGGAGGCTGGAGCAAGAACCTGACATCACATTGGTGTTGATGGTTTCTGACTCCAACGAGGATACACAAGCTGCCTGGCCATAGTCTCTGATAGAAAGGCGCTATCTGTAAGTCTAGCAGCCAGGAGATAGAGGCAGGAGGACTACAGCAAAACTCAGGACAGCTTGTCTTACATACAGTTTCAAAAACCAAAAAGAGCCAAGTGTGGCACATGCTTTTAATCCCAGCTCTCAGGAGTCAGGAGCAGGCAGATCTCTGTGACCTTGATCCCAGCTTGGTCTACAGAGCAAGTCCCAGGACAGCCAGGGTTATATAGAGAAACCCTGCCCTGTTTTTATTATTTTAAAAATTTATTCAATGTATGAGTGCTCTGTTGCATATACATCCTCAGGCCAGAAGAGGGCACCAGATCCTCCTCGTATAGATAGATGGTTGTAACCCGCCATGTGGTTTCTGGGAATTGAACTCAGGACCTCTGAAAGAGCAGCCAGTACGCTTAACTGCTGAGCCATCTGACCAGCCCAAAACCCTGTCTTAAAACAACACAAACAAACAAATAAACAAACAAACCAGTTCCAACCACCAAGGAGGGTGAATGGGCAGAATGGGGTAGGGCTGGCCTGAGACTAAGAAGGACCTTCTTGCTCCTGGTTCCACAGGTCACAGCGGAACCTGAAGATGGAGATGCTGGCCGGGTGTGGGGCTGGAATATGCCAGGTGGTGATTACCTGTCCCATGGAAATGCTCAAGATTCAGCTGCAGGATGCTGGCCGCTTAGGTGAGGCACATCCCAACTCATGGCATCAGCAAGCCTGGGTCAGTCAGCACAGGTCATGCTGCACACATATTCCCAACCGGCCAGGTTCTGTGTGTACTTGGCTTCTAAGTCAACAGAACTGTGTTTCATGGTGATGCCTTTAACCCTTTCAGCTCCAGCCCAAGGAGCAGAAGCAAGAGTCTGGATTCTGGAAGACGGAAGCACATCTCATACTTCCATGATAATGCCTTGATGCTCAGGCTGTATTTCTGAAGCTTCTTTAAAATGGGGCTTAGTGGGCTGGCGAGATGGCTGAGCAGTGAAGAGCACTGCTGTCCTTCCAGAAAACTAGGGTTCAGTTCTAACACACATGAGAGCTCACAACCATCAATAAACCCTGTTCCAGATGCCATATTCTGGCCTCCTCGGGGCAATGCACACAGGCAGGCAAAACACACACACACACACACACACACACACACACACACACACACAGATATATATATTAATAAATGTTTTAAATTTCAAATATGGAAAAACAAACCAGGATGCTGACAGTGCCACACATACAGTACAAACAAGGAGACTAGGCACTTAAGGAAGAGCCAGGGGCCCCGAGGTTCCTCAGGGATAAACCCCAGTGTCTGGCTAGAGAAGCTACTGTGTGACACACCTAACACCACTACCACCAGCTCAGCTGTGCTCGCTTGTGCTGCAGTACAGCCAAACTCCAGGTTGGGATAGCACCAGTGGCTTCAGGAAACCCTGTGTCCCTGTCTGCCAAGAGGAGCCTGCCTTGTCATCTTTTCAACCTGGATAAGCAATAAAGCTCGTGTGGCGGTGCGAGCCTTTGATGCCAGCCCTGGGAGGCAGAGGCAGGTGGATCTCTGTTGAGTTCCACGCAGCCAAGACTACATAGTAAGACCCTGTTTCAAAAAAACAAAAATAAACAACCTCTCAAACCAACCATCCAAACAAGGAAAACGAGTATAAAAGTAAGAGAGGCTTTTTTTTTTAATTTTTATTTATTTATTATATGTAAGTACACTGTAGCTGTCTTCAGACACCCACAAGAGGGCATCAGATATCATTGCAGATGGTTGTTAGCCACCATGTGGTTGCTGGAATTTGAACTCGTGACCTCTGGAAGTGCAGTCAGTGCTCTTAACCACTGAGCCATCTCACCAGCCCCAAGAGGCTTTTACCTGTCTGTAATCCCGAGACTTAAGAGGTAGAACCAGGAGCTCAGAGCCCAGGCTAAAGAACCACATGTGCACAGGGCCCTTGGTGGGGGATTCCCTCTGGCTTTCTCAGGCTTACAAGCTTCAAATAATCGGCCGAGTGAGCAGGAGTCTGGTTTCCCATTTGGGACTTTCCTTCCCCCACCCCCATAACTTGGGGATGGAATTTTAGCAGTGCACATGCTAGGTAAGCCTTCAGGCATTGAGCCGTAACCCAGGTCCTAGCTTCTAGCCTAGGCTATGTGAGGCAACCCTGCCCTCTCCCCCCAAGAAGAGAAAAAATGAAATGTAAGCAATGAATCACCTCTGTTCTTGCATTACAGGATGGATGCTAAGGAAGGCTGGGATGTGAGCCATAATTACTTCCTGTGGGCAAAGAGCCTGAACACTTGTTTCATTTGACCAAACCCAGGGTCTTCTAGCCCATTTTGATTGGAGGCGGGGTTTTCCCATACTGCCCTAACTCACCTTGAACTCTTATCTTAGGCTTAAGCCATAGTTTTGCCTTAGGTTCTTGACTAATTAAATGCATGGGTACTATGTCAAAGCAAATACTGACTTTTTTTTTTCCCAAGACAGGGTTTCTCTGTGTAGCCCTGGCTGTCCTGGAACTCACTCTATAGACCAGGCTGGCCTTGAACCCAGAAGTCTGCCTGCCTCTGCCTCCCAAGTGCTGGGATTAAAGGTGTGCGCCACCACTGCCCGGCTAAATACTGACTTCTAAATACATAGTTTCTGTACATTAAATCCTGTGGTCTTTAGTGGGACCCACAAGCTCTACCATACCAATTATCAATCGCCTATGTAACCATCCACCCACCTACCCCCTCCAACCATCCTCCCATCCTCCCATCCATCCTCCCATCCATCCTCTCATCCCCCATCCATCCTCTCATCCTCCCATCCATCCATCCTCCCATCCATCCATCCTTCCATCCATCCATCCATCCTTCCATCCATCCATCCATCCACTCATCCTCCCATCCATCCATCCATCCGTCCATCCTCCCATCCTCCCATCCATCCGTCCATCCTCCCATCCTCCCATCCATCCATCTATCCATCCATCCAGTCTTCCAGTAAGACAGCCTTGATGTGATGCAGCCCAGGTTGGCTGACATTGAACTCACCATCCTCATGTCTCAGCCTCCCAAATGTTAGGATTACAGACATAAACCAGCAACACTCTGGTCACTCACATTTACATTTGGTTCTGTTGGTTGAAACAGGCAACCCTAGCAGACAAAGGCATTTGCTGGTTGCTTCTAACTTTAAGCGGAACACAGGTTGTTTCTGTCCCAAAGTGCTAGCAGGGTGTGACTGCGTGAAAACGGCAGGCCATCGAAGGGGTTTAATCAGGCTGGGTGGACTCTAATTGAGGTGACATCATGCACACCTGGGCTCCTGTTGGCTTGGTGCAGATGCGGCTGCCTTTTCTCTCCAGCTGTCTGTCATCAGGCCTCTGCCTCAGCCACGCCCACCTCCCGGCCCTACAGCACTGGCTCGACTTCCGCCCACAGGCGCCCATCGGCCACCCTCATTGCCCGGGAGCTGCTCCGCACTCAGGGCCTCTCTGGTCTCTACAGGGGCCTGGGTGCCACTCTCCTCAGGTGAGCCCTTCCTTCCTGGGCCCCAAGGCCTCTAAAAGTCTTACCAAATTGCTTCCCTATGGAACTGTAGCTGGTTCCTCGGCAGGTTACAGGTGCTGGGAGTGTTTGTCGGGGTGGGGAGGAGAAGGACAGGGGAAGAACTTCCTCTTTGGCAAATGGGGGTGTTTCTCCCATCTGCCACACCCCCACGGGTCCTGGGGAGGCTGTGGAGAGGGCTACCCAGAGGTCATCCTTCTCCTCTGCAGGGACATTCCCTTCTCCATCATCTACTTCCCTTTGTTTGCAAACCTGAACCAATTCGGGGTTAGCGAGCTCACCGGCAAGGCTTCCTTCACACACTCCTTCGTGGCAGGCTGCGCAGCAGGCTCTGTGGCAGCGGTGGCTGTCACCCCTCTGGATGGTAGGTGTGGAGAGGGCTAGGGTTTGGGATTTAAGGGTCATCCTGCTTTATGAGTTAGGCTTCCAGAAAGCCCCAATCCTCAACAACCTTAGTGTTCAGTCACTGGCATAAACTCCCCAAAGGCCCTGAGCAAACGCTGAGGTGTCCCCAGTGTTCCTTGTCACCACACAGCCCCTCCCCTCCCCTCCCAGAGGCCTTTGCTTCCAGGTAGTCCTGAGTCTTGCATGTGAGAGCTAACACTGGGGACCCTATGTGGAAATGCTCCCCCTGTGCTCAGGGCCACTCCCAGTCCCTCACAGGTTCTGCTAGAGGGAGGCTGAGGAAGAAGGCTGCTCCGCTCCCAGCCACACCACTGGCCCTCCCAGGGCCTGGTCACAGGGCCACCCACTTAGTGTGCACAAAGACAAGCTCGGGAGTCGTCACTTACTCTAGCTTCCGCTTCGTTCAGTTCTGAAGACTCGAATCCAGACCCTCAAGAGAGGCCTGGGGGAGGACACCTACAGTGGAGTCACTGACTGTGCCAGGTGAGTCCAGTGTCCCAGACACCACCCAGCTCAAGATGCAGCTCCTGGCAGGACTTGGCATTGCTTTGGAATGTGTTGGCCCTCACTTCTCGGAGAATGCTACAGAGAATCAGAGCTTCTGATTCTCCCATGAGTCTCTGCTTCTCCCCACTCCTCCCACCAGATTGCTAAGTAGCTTCCTCTCTAACAACAGTCTAAAGAAGGTGCACAAATACTTGGCCAAATGGGGCTTAATGGCTCCAGTCTTCGGCCTAGTACCTGAGAGGACCGCAGGTCAGCCTAACCTACAGTGAGCTCTGGTCTCAAAGGAAGTGTGGAGATGCTGTGTGCTTGCAGCCTCAGGGTTTGTAATCCTATAGTCCTAGCACTCAGGAGACTTACGGCAGCCCAGAGACAGCCTGGGCTACACCTAGAGACCTTCTCCCCAAATCCAACAAAAAGTCCCGAGTAAATGTGAGTGTAGCCTTCAACTACCAAGCTCTCCCTTCTTCACAGGAAGCTCTGGACGCAGGAGGGAGCAGCAGCCTTCATGAAGGGAGCAGGCTGCCGTGCGCTGGTCATAGCTCCCCTCTTCGGGATTGCCCAGGGTGTCTACTTCATTGGCATCGGAGAGCGCATCTTAAAGTGCTTTGAGTAATCTAATGCATCACCTCTTGCTGTCACCTCTGGCCCTAGGGAACTGGGTGGCAGTACTGGAAGATGCCCACCCTGATACACATGGTCTCTAACTTGTAGTGCTACCTCAGAAGAAATGACCCATTTTACTAAGTGAGTAGAGCCCTCATCTTCCTTTATGAAGATTCAACTTTGTGGTACAGGGAAGTTCAGAAGGCCTTACCACCTATGTCTAATAATAGAACTGGCCTGTGTACTATGACAGGACCATGTGCAGTAAGACAGAAGGGCTGTTCTACACTAACATTCCCACTGCAGGCAAGCGCGGCACAGAATCGTCCTGTGAGGGTTTAGTGTCAATCCTAGCCCTGATGCTCTAACAGATCAGAAGTGCACCTGGGCTGAACCTACACCCAGATACCCAGCCTCAAGTATGGACCCAGATCCCTCCTCACGGATGCTGTGGGTCATGATCTGAAATAAAGCTGGTTAAATCCTTGTCCTGGAATCAGCATAGCAGATGACTGGCAAGGGATTAGCTTCTGCAGAAGCCAGCTGTGGCTTGTAGGGCCCACAGCAGCTCACTACCATCTTCCAACTGCTGTTCAAGAGTGGAGAGTGGATGGCGGGGGAGGGGGGGAATTTTACACTGAAAGAGTTTGGCTTTTTAAAAATAACTATTTACTAATTGACATGCATGTGTGTCTGTGTGAGTACCCTGGGAGACCCCAAGACAGCGCTGGATCCCCTGAAGCTGTGTTACAGGAAGTGGTGAGCTGCCAGACACGGGCACTAAGAACTAATTCAGGTCCTCAGGAAGAGCTGGCCACCGCCGAGCCATCTCTCCAGATCCTACACTTGAGTTTCGCCTCTACCTGTCACTTCATAACCATGCCAACTCCAAGAAGCCCAAGTCTCAAGGACCTCAATTCCTTCCTCTGTAGCCTGCCATACAGAAGTGGAATAATGCGCCGGGCAGTGGTGGCGCACACCTTTAACCCCAGCACTTGGGAGGCAGAGGCAGGCAGATTTCTGAGTTCAAGAGTTCAAGCCCAGCCTGGTCTACAGAGTGAGTTCCAGGACAGCCAGGGCTACACAGAGAAACGCTGTCTCGAAAAAGCCAAAAAAAAAAGAAAAAAAGAAAAAAAAAAGAAGTGGAATAATGCCAGACAAATGAAGAACAGGAACAAGGGCTGGTACCTAGTCAGTCAGCAGAGGGTTCCATCCCCAGCACCAGATAAACAGCACATAAACTTAGGCTGGCACATGCCTGTAGTCAGCACTTAGGAGCTGATGACAGGAGGATAGGAAATTGAAGGTCACCATATGCCAGTAAGCACGTTCTAGGCCAGTCTACACTGCACGAGACCCTGACAAACCCCCAAACTGAAAAGCACCTCCATTAGTCCCACCTAACGTAAAATTCGGGTCTGGGGGAGTAGGCAGATGTGCATGCAAATAATCCATCTGAATGGCCTTATTCACTGTAAGGCAAGGCAGTTAAAACCCCAAAGACACACTGCACGGCTCAGTGGTGCAGCCCCTGCTTACTCCTAGCACAAAGCTGTCCAGCCTCCAGGACAGGAAGACTGAACACCTGGGTGTGGTATTCATTTGGTCACAGAGCTGCAGGAAAGTCTAGTGAGGGAGCCTCTGAGTGGCTAATACATGGCAGGAATTTGGGATAGTTCCTCTCTGGGTTCCTCAGTGGGGTCTTCTTTGTTGCCCAGGCTGGCCTCAAACAATCCTTCTACCACAGCTAGGATACTGATGCGTGCTACTGTGCCCAACAGAACTTACTCTCAAATCACAAACTCGGTGCCTTACATACAGAATGACAACCAAATCGACATAAACCTTTTATTTTAATAAATAAAGAACATCTGTGGCTTAGATTTTTAAATCACATTTACAGAGAAGGAAGACTAGACCTAAACAGTAACAGTGAAGCTAGTGTTACTGGCGGAATGTGAGCCTCACGTGTACCTTACGCACAAAGAGCACAAACAGCATGCACAACTCACTCTAGACTAGAGCAGGACAGAATGGGTCCTTGGTGAGGCCGCGCAGCGCATCTGACCCCTCCCATCCCGCTGCAAACCCAGTGCACAGCTGTGGCATCAGATGAGCTAGGGCTGGGTTCTTGCCCACACCAAGTGGCCCTTCTGTTGACACTGAGCCAAGGGCATTAGCTGTAGAAGGTGTTCACTGATTACCAGTATTAGAACAGAAAGAGGAAGCCACACAGATAATCTGCTTCTCCAGGAGCACAGCCGTGGGTGAACTGCACCTTCTGAGGTTCAGTCCAGAAACTTCCTATTGGCATTTGCACCAAACAAGGCTCCGCGGACTTCTGGCATCATCTGTAAAGAAGTAGTCAATCAGGACCTCAGTCAGGGAACTTGTAGACAGTCTTAACCACCATGTGAGGAAAGGACATCAGAGCTAAGCACATCACACCTGCCCTATCTGCAGTACTGTGCCAGACACTTAAGCCGTCATACTATGGGCTTACTGCTTACAAAAGGGACAGGGAAAAAGAGACCAGAAGTCATTACTGTACACAGCCTGTGACACAGAGTGTGTGAACTCCTGGCTGTCCTGAAACTCACTCTGTAGGCCAGGCTGGCCTTGAACTGAGCTCTGCCTGCCTGTAGGCATGCACCACCACACCCTGTTCTATACTTCTAAGTCAGGGATTAGACAGTTAACAGAAACTGCTTACCACCATGCCTACAAGATGACCAGCACTTTAGGCTTGTAGCCTTGGGTTCAGTGTGCAAACGTGGAGACATGAAGACAGCGGCCCTTGCACTCACTTTGAAGGGCCTGAGTTCTCTGCAGTATGTGCCAGTCGGTAAGTAACCAGAGTCTGCACTCACTCACCTGCTGGGCTATGAGGTCCAGGCGGCTTTCCAGAGTGTTGGAAACCTTTATCTTGCGATCCCCATTATAGATTTCAACTCCACCAGCTCTACAGAGAACACAGAAAGTCACAAAGTAGTGGGCTTGAGAAGGAAGGTGTGCATCCATGACAACTACCCTCAGCACAAGACAGCCTAGACATGTAAAGTGTAGACAGGGCAACACTATCCACAGCCTCAGAGCCACCTTACAGTGCTGTCCCTCACACACGGTACAGTGAGTGCTGAGCATAGCCATGGGGTTACAGCATGCTGTTCAGTTCTAGCCAGCCCTCCCCAGCAAGGTGGGAACAGTTTCAATTCTCTGAGCTATCAACAGGCAGCCTACTGGAGACGTGGCACCTACATGCTGCTGACAAAGGAAGGACAGTGACTCAACATGCTTGACGGCCTACTGGCTGCCTCTAGCCACCCTCACATGTCCCCACTCTCCTCAAAGCCTCTCAGCACTCAAGAGCCATACACAGGTCAGTTGTATTTCAAGGAACCATGGGGAACAAGATTCACCTACAAACGACCAGTTCTGTCAATTACCAAGATAAGCAGACTATCAGACAAGGGCCTAGATACTGTTTGAGACACACCTCACTAGGTAGCCCAGGCTAGCCTGGGACTTACCATCTAAAAATCCTCCTGCTTCTGCTGAGATTTCAGGCACATGGCATTATGCACAGGTTAGAAAAGGATTTGTAATTTCTACTAGGGATGTTTCGGTGGATGGTGGCCATAGCCGCAGCCATCTTCCCCTTTCTGTGCCTACCTCTTTTCCTCTCCAGTCTCCACAGCACTAAAGATGGTACTCTGCTGAGATCCTGACTCCTGGTGTGTTTTGTGGGGGATGTGAGGATATTGAGGGAGAGAATAAGCAAAATCGACCTCGGCAAGCACTGGATGTCAGCTTAAGCTGACATCTTTCCTTCTGTGTTCTGAGACAGGGTCTTCCTGTGTAATCCAAACTGGCCTCAAACACGCTATCATTGCTCGGAGCCAAGAGGCTGAGAAGTAATAAGCTTTAGCTATCCTGCCTCAGCCTCCTGACCAAGCACAGCACTCCTGATGAGCCTCCAGCCTTCTGTGGCTTCCTAACCTTCCCAGTAACCTCTGAGTCTTATGTAAGAGACTTAGTGGATAAGGAAATGCACTCTGAGAAACTGGAAAAGGAATATTAACCATATTAAACAAACACCACTTAACCCAAAACAGTAAGTCTGCAATCTTGTAACTGTAATACTAACCCTCAAAAGGCTCTGAAAACAACATTTCTGAAAACAACATTTAACCCATGCATCCTGCAGACAAGAACTGCCTGTCTCCTGTCATCTGTAGTTATGTTGCCCAGTTCGGCAGCTTCACAGTTGGCAGGATTTGCATCTTCATGTGGCTGGCCATGAACTCCTGACCATCTTTTTGCTACTACAGCATTCTAAGTACTGTGCTTACAGGCAAGTGCCACCATGCCCAGCTTTTTCTGTGTTTATTGGGAAATACTAGTATACCTGGGCATGGCAGTGCTGTCTCAGACCTGACAATACCACACAATGGGAAGCACAGGCCCTTTCTCTCTCTTTGGTGCTGATGATGGCATTCAGTCTCACACCTGCTATGCACACCCTCAACTACCGAGCTGCACCCCAGCCCATTTCATTGCTATTCTCCTCTCTGACAAGGCCTCAGGGAGGAGCAGCCCCTGTACCTGATGTCTTTACACTCAGTTTCCATAGCACATCGGCACCACTGAGCGCTGCCTAGACATGATCTCATTTGAATTGATTGCTTCAATTTAATGAAGTCAGCTGGGCATGGTGAGCCATGCCTGTGATCCCGGCCTCCGGATTAACAAAACCAACCTGGTCTACAGAGTGAAATCCTGTCTCATCCTTTCACCACCAGAAAAAACAAAAACAAAAAACCAAAAACAAACGCTCAGTGAGACAAAATACATATTACAACACCTCTTAGACAGCCCGTGACAGAGTAAAGCAAACCCACATTTGACTCATGATTTCATGACATCCTGAGTTCTACTTGGTGTAGCAAGAAATGAAACAAAACCCCAAATCCCCAAATCTAATTTTGATGGCCAATGTTCTCAACCATTTCACATCCCCAAGCCTAAAGTTCTTTCCATTTAGTTCAAATTTCCCCAAGATCCTGCTCCAGGTTAGACAGTGGTAGCAATGTGACAGCAGACAGAAAGCTCTGGGCATAAACGCTAGTTTCCAACAGCTCCTAGGATTATGTTCCACACTCCCATGGAAAAAGTGTTGCCGCCCTGACCTCAAGACCAGTTTGAAGTAATGACAGGAAAACAGACCCAGGTACCTGGAGAATACAACCACATCTTTCTCCTGCAGCAAAGACCTCACCCAAGAAAACAGTGTTCTTAGTCAGGGCTGAGGATTAAATCCAGGTATGGGCTTTCCCATTGTACTGGCTGATTTTGTATCAAGTTGATACAAATAGAACCAGAAGAAAGGAAGGAGCCTCAGTTAAGGAAATGCCTCCATGATATCCAGCAGTAAAGCATTTTCTCAATTAGTGATAAATGGGGGAGGGCCTACCATGGTGGGTGGTGTCACTCCTGCGGTAGTGGACCTGGGTTCTATAAGAAAGCAGGCTGAGCAAGCCATATGAAGCAAGTCAGTAAGCAGCACCCTCCATGGCCTCTGTATCAGGTCCTGTCTCCAGGTTCCAGCCCTGCATAAGTTCCTATCCTGACTTCCTCCAGTGATGGACTGGGATCCGGAAGTGTAGGCCAAATAAACCATTTCCTCAACTTGCTTTTCTATCGTAGTGTTGCAGCAATAGAAACCAACTGAGGCTATACACCCCCAAAATAATAACAATAAAGGAAACACTTTCTAAAAGGCTCATCACCAAGGCCATTCCCATAACAAGAAGCAGATTTAACAGAAAGATTCTTACATCTCCTCAGGCAGGTAGGCCTCCTGGTCAATTTGGACATCAACGTCTTTTTTGGTGGCAATTTTATACATAGGAATTGCTTTTTGTACTGCAGCCTGGTGGAGGGGTGCAAACAGAAAACAATGAAAGATTTTCAAGTAAAAGCAAGCTTTGCTGAGGAGGTCCTAACGGTGCCATTCCTGGATCCTGAGGATGAGGGGGAAATGGGAGTCTGCACACGGGTGAGAGGAAGAGACACAGGCTTGTCTATGAAGATTCAATGGGCCTGGCAACAGAGTGGACATACCAGGAACTCCAGGGACAGTCCACAGAGCTCAGGTATGAGGTGTGGGCAGCAGACAGTGTAGTATCAGCTGCATGGTGGGGGTGGGGATCCAGCAGCTCGGAAGTAAGGATGGCATCTCTTACTAAGAGAGGCTTCACTCCCCTTATAACAGCCACTATAAAGAATTCCCTTGGCTGGAGAGCTAGTTAGATTAAGAACAAAGGCTCTTCCAGAGCCCTGAGATATGATTCCCGGAACCCACAAGGCAGCTCACAACCATCTGAGTCCAGATCCACAGAACCCACCACCCGTTCAGGCCTGGGAGGACACAGGCACACAGATGGTACACAGGCACACATGCAGGCAGAATATCCATACATATACACAATTTTTAATTAAAGTACTGAAAAAGTACAAAAAGATACAAGAACCTTCTTTGCATCGTGGGAAGGTATGCAGAACAACATAACCACCTAGAAAACTGTACAGCCCTTCCTCAAAACCCAGCAGACGGACCTTCCTTAGGCACTCATTCAGCTCACAGAAGCCACTTCAGAGACGGTCATTGTGAGTCTCAGTGCTAAGCATGGCCCTGCAATATCACTACCTCTCAACTGTGGCTGCTCTACTTGGAACAGCAATAAAAGCTAACTTCCAGGTTCAAAAATCTACCTGAGAGCCAGGTGAGTTCAGGGCCAGCCTGGTCTACATAAGAAGCCCCAGACTAGACAGACACTGAAAGAAGATGCTACTGTTACAACGGAGAATAAACAAGTGAAGTGTGGACTACTTTTAAAAATGTATGAGTCCACTGTCACTCTTCAGACACACCAGAAGAGGGCATCAGATGCCTTACAGATGGTTGTGAGCCACCATGTGGCTGCTGGGATTTGAACTCAGGACCTCTGGAAGAGCAGTCGGTGCTCTTAACCCCTGAGCCATCACTCCAGCCCTGTGGACTGACTACTTCTGCTTTTACAGTATTCATTTATGTATGCACAGAGGTCAGAGGAGGATGTGCAGGAGTTAGCTCTGTCCTTCCACAGCTTTCCTGCTGGGCCATCTTGCCTGTGCCCAGTCTATTTTATATACTGGACCCTATTATATGTCATGGGCTTGGCTAGTTTTATGTCAACCTCACACATGCTGAAGTCCCTTGGGAAGAGGGCTATCAACTGGGAAAATGTCCCCATAAGACTGTCCTGTAGATAAGAATGTCTGTAAGGCACTGTCTTAGTTAGTGGTTGATGCAGGAGGGTTCAGCCTACTGTGGGTGCTGCCACCACGGGCTGAGCTCTACAAGAAAGCAGGTGAAAGCCGGCTACGGTAACACATGCCTTTAATTCCAGCTAGGTTCAGAGGTAACAGGATCTCTCTGAATTCAAGGCCAGCCTACTCTACATAGCAAGTTCCGGTCCGTCAGGAGTAGATACATAACGAGACCCTGGTTCAAAAAGAAAAAACAAAAACAACAACAACAAAACAAAGGGCAGGGTGAGCAAGGCAGCCAGCAGCACTCCCCACAGCCTCTGCAGTAGTGCCTGCCTCCAGTTCCTGCCTGCCTTCCCTCACTGATATCATTCTACCAACTGAATCAGTCTCTTGATACTTTGTTCCCTTTGCTCAACAGCAATAACTACTGCTAATAATAATAATAATAATAACAACAACAACAACAAAGGTTTTTACCTTCACCAAAGGGAAATCTTGTTTTCTGCAACGCACAATCATTCGAGGCTCCAACAGCTGGTACAAGCCCTGTAAAAAGCAATCAGAGTCTATAGTGGAAAATCCAGCACAGTGTCCTGCAGATCTTTCCGGTGTCACCAGGGAAGCTCTGCAAAGACAACAGGCAGCACGAGAACACAGAGAACACAGCCTGGTATTAAGACTGACACACTGGAACCAGAGACTTTGAATTCCAATGGAGTCCGATTAGCCGGACTGAGGACAAACACTCTGGACTAACATGAGTAAAAGAATGGGATCATAACCCAGGAGCAAACAACTGCCTGACCTTTTCTCTAGGTGCTAGGGTTGGACCTGAGGGTCTCTCACATGCTAAGCAAGCATTCTACCCTTACTACCAAACTTTGTCCTTAGCACTAAACACGAGGTTAAAGCGAAGTATTTTAAAGGTCAAATCAATGTGGGAAACTTCAAAACTGCAGGCAGGTGGATTTAACTAGAAAGGTACAAAGAACTGTACAATCATAGGAAATAGCAGTAACACCTTCAAGTCTTAGACAAGAGGTGTTGCCATCTTGTGCGATACACCACAGACACAGGCAAGAGGAAGAAAAGCAGTTAAGAAGGGCAAATGGAGCTGGTCTCTGGCAGACATTTTAAAGGCTCGGCACTGCAGCTGTACGTGGCGGACTAGGCATGGAAGCATACCTGGAGGACCAGCCCGTCCAGCAGCACTTGGTACCTGGTCGTATCTTTTACCACCTTGCTGAGTCTCTGTTTTGCCTCATTTAGCAGATCCTACAGAAGAGGAAAGAAGAAAATGTGTACATCTACGTTCTGTCCACGTCCCATCCTTGTTCCATCTACCCCACAGCCGCCATCCAGCTCCTCCTCACCTCACAGCCCATGGCTAGGTGGCTAGCCCATGGCTCACTAAACACACGATAACATATGTGACTGCTACATACACTGCTACGTGCTGGTGGGAAACACCATTCTTGTTCTTACAGAGTTCAGTCTAGCAGACCCGCTTGCCTGTAACTCTAATCCAGACAGGGAAGTCTGAATGTCGGAGCTAGCATAGTGGTTTATGCTTGCATTGCTGGGTCAGTGATCAGGAGTCCAGAGCATCACTCAACTACATAGGAAGTTCCAGATTCGAAGCTACTGGCACCTTGTCTAAAACAAAGAGCCAAGTACATATACACTTTTAACCCCAGCACTCGGGAGGCAGAGGCAGGTGGAGCTAAAAGAGTCCAGAGCAGCCTGGTCTATAGAGTGAGTTCCAGGACAGCCAGGGCTACACAGAGAAACCCTGTCTTAAAGAAAACAAACCAAACCAAACTCAAACAAGCAACATCACCAACAAAACCAGCAACAATCTGGGGATATACGTCAGTTGGTAATGTCTGCTTAGCATGTAAGAAGCCCTGGGCTTAGATCCACCCCCAGCTACATAAAACTGGCCACCCTGGTGCATCCCTGTAAGCCTAGCACTAAGTGGAGGCAGGAAACTAAGAAGTTCAAGGCCACCCTTGGCTGCACAGGAACATCTAAGTCAGCTCAAGTTACAGGCTGTTATTTGGTGGCTTAGTGGGGGTTACATCCCCTGAACAGTAATTGTATAGACAACTCAACTGTGAAACACTTTTATAAAGAGCTGGAGTGACACACCTGTTTCAGTCTCAACGAAACAAACAATAACAAAAGCTTAAAATCAGCCAAGAAATCCTGAGTAGAGCTGGGTTTGGGGCTCCAGCTCAGCAGGGCAGTACTGCTAACATGTCACTAGCTTAAAAAGACAAGCTAATAAATGGATAACAATATAAATACATGCAGGTCAACGGGGAACAACCAAGCTGGAACTCCGCTGTGCCACTGTCTCCCGGCTTCCCATCTGAAACAGCTCTCCAGCCAAGCACGGGGAGGACGGGGATGTTTCTCTCCTCGGTTACCAGTGATCCTGCACAAACTGGTTGCTCAAAACAGTCATACATCTAATTTCCTTTTTGTTTTTGACAGTCTCACTATGTACCCATGGCTGACCTGGAACTTACAGTGTAGCCGGGGGTGGCTTCAAACTTGCAGTGCTCCCCGTCTCTGCCACCTGAATGTTGGGGATGTGCACCACCATGCTCAGTTTCAGTGTGGTGCTGGGGACCCAGTCACACCAGTGCCAGAGCCTCCCAGACATGAAACATGCTCACTGCTCCACTTTCAAACATTCTACTACAAAGGAAAACAGTTCCAACCCCATTGAGTATTTTACTGTAGAAGAACTAAAATAAAGTTCTTTACAAAGAATTTTACAAAGTTTTCTGGGTCAATCTGACATCAAAATATTATCAGAAGTGCACATACAGCTGGGTGGCAGTGGTGCAACTGTTAATCCCTACACTCAGGAGGCAGAGGCAGGCAGAGGAGCTATGTGAGTCTGAGTGAGCTCCAGGACAGCCAGGGCTACACAGAGAAACCCTGTCTCAAAAAAAAAAAAAAAAAAAAGAAAGAAAGAAAGAAAGAAAGAAAGAAAAGAAAAAAGAAAAGCATACACACACACACATGCACACACGCACGCACGCACACAAACACACACTTCATGAGGACTAGAGAGATGACTATTCTTGAGGTCTGATTTCTAGCACCCACACTGCTGGCTCTCAACTGTCTGTAGCTCCAATTGTAGGGAGTCTGACTTTGGAGTCTGGGCTCCAAAGGTACAAGGCACGCACATGACACACAGACATACGTACAGGCAAAGAATTCACACATTTAAAAAAAATCCATGAAGACAATTCATGAGAAAATGATTTTTTTTTTCTTTTGAGACAGGATCTTCTTCAGGTTACTCCTGGGTTCTGCACCATCAAGACCGCTGTACTATGTGTGATACAGGGTCACTGTAACCCAGGCTGCCCTCACCTTCTCAGTGCCGACGTTCCGGCCGTGGACTGCTGAGGTGCTTCCACAGCTGCCAGAGGCACAGCTGGCATCCTTTCAGTCTCGAACCCTAACCCAAGATCTCACTACTGAGCTAAGAGCTTGCTTTCTGAAGACTTTCTTCTCCAACAGACCACAGTATTTTCTAAATGACAGTTTTCTTGTTAAATGGAAAACTATATATGCTGTTTGTGATACTGCCTACAACAACAAAAAAACTTTCTTTTTGAGACAGGGTTTCTCTGTGCAGCCCTGGCTGGCCTAGAACTCTGTAGACCAGGATGGCCTGGAACCATCCTGGAACTCAAGAAATCAACCTGCCTCTGCCTCCTGAGTGCTGGGACTAAAGGTGTGCACCACCACCGCACAGCTAACTGATTTTTTTTTTTTTTTTTTTTTTTTTTTTTCACAATAACAACAGGAACTAGCATAATAATTTATTTCTTAAAAAAGGCCAACCATCCTAAAATTTTCAATGGCCAGGACTGTTCAGTTTAACAATGCATCTATGTCAAATCAACATGAAAAACAGAAGAGTCTTGGGCAGAGTAGAACCAGTTGAGACAGTGACACAGCTTTTCTGTAAAATGTTAGCGGGATCTAGAGAAATGGCTCAGTAGTTAAGAACACTGGCTGCTTTTGCAGAGACCCTGGGTTTGGTTCCCAACCTTCTGGCATGCCAATTCCAGGGGATCTGAAGTCCTCTTTTGGTCTTCAAGGGCATTTGCCCACACGTGGTACACTTATATGCCAGAAAAATATGCATATAAATAAAATAAAACTTTAAAAATCTTTTTAAAATGTTAATACTTTTAGTTTGATGAGCCATGTAGTATCTGCTGAAACACTTCAGTTCTTTTATTGTAGTATGAAAGCAGCTACAAGCAGCACAAAAATTACAAGGCTCTTCTACGACACGGATATGAGCTGTTTTTGCAAGAGCTGTGCCTCTTTCTAAGCCGGCACTCTGAAAAGACGAAGCCATCTTCAGCCCGAGCTCCAGGATTGTGAAGCCCAATGGTGAGAAGCCAGACAAGTTTGAGTCTGGCATCTCTCAGGTGCTGCTCGAGCTGGAGATGAGCTCAGATCTCAAGGTGCAGCTGCAGGAACTCAATTATCACCGCGGCCAAAGAAATTGAAATTGTTGGTGGTCGAAAAGCTTCATAATTTTTGTACCAGTTCCTCAGCTGAAATCTTTCCAGAATATCCAAGTCCTGCTAGTTCATGAATTGGAGAAAAAGTTTAGGGTGAAGCATGCAGTCTTCATTGCTCAGAGGAGGATTCTGCCCAAACCAATCCAGAAAAGCCGCATGAAAAATAAGTAAAAGCACTCCAGAAGCTGCACCCTGACAGCAGGGCAGGACCCCATCCTTGGGGATTTGGTCTTCCTAAGTGAAATTGTGGGTAAAAGGATCCGAGTGAAACTGGATGGCAACCAGTTTATGAAAGTTCATTTAGACAAAGCACAGCAGAACAACATGGAGCACAAGGTCGAAACTTTTCTGGAGTGTACAAGAAGCTCACAGGTACGGATGTTAATTTTGAATTCCCAGAGTTTCAGTTGTAAGGAAAATGACTGAGGGCGACAGCGGCGCGGGGCGCGGGGCGCGGGGCGCGGGCGGCTCGCTCACTCCCTTCCAGCCGCCATGTTTCCGCTGCGCAGGGAGCGAGCGAGGACGCCGGCAGGGGCGGGCGGCGGCTCAGGAGAGCGGCTCGGCTAAGGCGGCGGCCCTGATTTTTTTTTAATTGCGAGCAGGCCTGGCTCTTGGTTTCACATTCACGGCCCTGTATTCAGCCCCTCCCTCGTGTACTCTGGCTTGCTTCTTGCTCTTGTATGATCTAATCCTGTCTTACATGCCATTAGCTTAGAGTTCACCGAACTCAAGGCCAGACTGCTACCATGCCTGTGTCTACTGTTAATGTCTAGTACAATGATTCACTGAACGTATGCTCTTCTAAAAGTGCTCCTAAACCTGAGTAGGTATATGCTTGTAACCCTGCACTAGAACTAGAGGGTCAAGGTTTATGCCAACTGCATAATAACTTTCACAAATGCAAGCAAGCAAACAAAACCCGCCAACCCAACCAAACACAAAAGCAACGAAACACTCTGTTATTTGTAAATGCTGCCTAGTGAATCCCTATAGAGAGCAAGTGAATAAGCATTTTCTAGTTTCACAACTACTAGGAGCTACTCACAGTGATGAGGTCGTCTCTTGCTCTGAGGACTTTGAGCCTTGCTTGATTCATCAGGTTGGACATTTGACTACAAAGGGGATGGGAGAATATCAATACAACATAAAAACAAAACAAAACAATGACTACAGAAAAATACACAACTTTCCACGTTAGAGCAAAGACCCTTGATAAACAATAAATAACCTTCAGGTAACCCTGTGATGTTCTGTGTTCTCTCAGTTTTGTTCCTGCTTTTTGAGACAAGGTCTCACTGTAGCTCTGGGGGAGCTCAACTCCGAGATCTGACTCTGCTGGGCTGCAGGAGCACACCACATGCCCAGCTTTCTTTCCCCCTGTTTGCTTGAAGATAAGGACTGCTGTGGACCCTGTTTGTTCTTCCATCTGTGAACTTGTTGTGACCCTCCCATCTCAGATATGAGCCACCACTCCAGCTAAGGTTTCTGTTCCAGTGTTCTCTTGTCTCCAGCATTTTGAACTTTTCTTGGGTGAAGAGCAGATCTCAGGGAATGGAGCTTGAGGTCCTGCATAGGGCAAGCAAGCACTGTCCCACTGAGCTACTACTCCCTGTGGCCTGAGGTCACCGACTTAAAGCTCAGTGACTGAGGACACAGCTCTGCAGGCCAGAGGAGCATGTGGATGACACCAGGCTATGGTTCCAATCCCCAGCACTGCATAAGTCACTTATGGTGGTGCACACCTGTCATCCCAGTTGGGAGGTGGAGGCAGGAGAACCAACAAGTTCAGGCCAGTCTGGGCTACAACATGGAAGCTTCTTTAGTTTACTGCAATAACCATCATTTACTTACATTTTCTTCTGCTGCTCAATCTGCTTTTCTTTCTTCTCATAGTATTCCATAATCTTCAATCTTTGGGTTTGCACAAGACGACCTTTCTCAATGTTGAACTCTTCTTCTGCCTATGAAGAACTAATATGTTAATTTATTACACTGGATTTGGCTGATCCTTTTATTTGGAGCTCCCAGGAACCAGGAATACTTTTGATTTGTTTACTTAGCCCCTATCTGAAACAGAAAATCTATTGTAACACTTTCCTCAAAGACAGCGTGGGGTTTTTGTTTGTTTGTTTTGTTCTTGTATTTTCAAGACAGGGTTTCTCTATGTAGCCCTAGATGTCCTGGAACTCTCACTCTGTAAACCAGGCTGGCTTCAAACTCACAGAGACCCATCTGCCTCTGCCTCCCACGTACTAGGATTAAAGTCTGTGCCACTGCACTGGCTTGGTTTTTAAATGTGTATGCCATGTACACGCATGTGCTTATGGAGGCCAGAAGAGGATGTTAGGTCCCCTGGGGCTAAAGTCACAGGTGGCCCCGAGCCATCGATATAGGTGCTGGGAACCAAACTCTGGTCCTAGGTAACGGCAGTAATGCTCTTAGCCATGAGCAGTCTCTCCAACCCTAACAGTCATTTTAAAGTTAGAATTTATATATGCCATTACTCGTGAGTATTTTCTTTTCCTGGTCATCAACTCGTGGGCAATCCTCCTGGCTCTGCCTGCAGTTATCGTTTTTGTTCTGTTTGAGACAGATTCTAACAAAGCCTAGGCTGGCCTTGAAGTCTCTTGCTTCTATTTCCTAAATGCTGGGATTCCAGGAATGTGCTACCAGATTCCTGTACATGCTCTTGGTAGTGAATCAAATGTTGATGACTTTCAAGCAATAAGACTCTATAACTAGGGGCTGGAGAGATGGCCCAGCGGTTAAGAGCACTGACTGCTCTTCCAGAGGTCCTGAGTTCAATTCCCAGCAACCACATGGTGGCTCACAACCATCTGTAATGGCATCTGATGCCCTCTTCTGGTGTGTCTGAAGACAGCCACAGTATACTCATATAAAATAAATACATAAATCTTTTAAAAAATTTAAAAAAAAAAAGAAAACAAAAAAAGACTCCATAACTGAGTATGATATAGCACACGCCTTTATTCCCCAAACTCATGGGCAGAGGCAGGCAGATTCCTGAGTGTGAGGCCAGCCTGGTCTACATAGTGAGACTCTGTCTCAAAAACGATACAAAACCAAACATTGGCAACAACAACAAAAACAAATTTGAAGACCTGGATACACTCTTCTAGTGTGTGTATGAAGACAGCTGCACTGTATTCATATAAATAAAAAGTAAATAAATCTCTAAAAAAATAAAATAAGCCGGGCGGTGGTGGCGCACGCCTTTAATCCCAGCACTTGGGAGGCAGAGGCAGGAGGATTTCTGAGTTCGAGGCCAGCCTGGTCTACAGAGTGAGTTCCAGGACAGCCCGGGCTACACAGAGAAACCCTGTCTCGAAAAACCAAAAAAAAAAAAAAAAATAATAATTTTAAAAAGGCAGCAAAAACATTTAAAAAAAAAAAAAGGATGCTAGGGAAAGATCTAGCCATTGGTAGAGTGCTTGCATGACTGCCACTCAATTCCAGCATGGTGTAGGACAGGTAAGATGGCTACACAGCTATCATGCACTAGGACATAGGAGTCAAGGAGAACACAAATTCAAGGGCAATTATGACTACATTGCAGAGTTAGAGGCCAGCCTGGGAGAGTGACACTCTGTCTCAAAGAAAAAGAAAAGTAGAGGCTCCAGGGACTCACATGGCAGGAGAGACCTGAGAGAACTGACCAGAACGTTGTTCTCCGAGCTCCACCCAGCCCCACCCCCACCAAAAATGCAGCTGGAAAATATCTAAGTGGCACTGGACTAATGGCTCAGCTGTTAAGGACACACGCTGCTCTACTAGAGGTCCTGGGTTCAGGTCTGAGCACCCACAGCAGACGGCTTTCAACCTCCTCTAACTACAGTTACAGGGGACCCAACAGCCTCTGGTCTCCAAGGATACCTGCGCGTACATGGTGCCAATTTACACTCAGCAGTCTCACACATACACATACAAATATGTAGACCTTTTTAAAAAAGAGTCTCTTTAAAAAGATGTACTCACTTTCATGTGCATTAGTGTTTTGCCTGCATGTTATATCTGTGTGAGGGTGCAGGGTCCCCTGAAACTGGAGTTAAAGACAGCTGTGAGTTGCCATGTGGGTGCTGAGAAGTGAACTCAGGACCTTGGAAAGAGCAGGGGTGGCCTTAACTGCTGAGCCATCATCTCTGTAGCCTCAAAAGTAAATCTTATAAGTATGATATATAATGAAACTAGTTTCTTTGTATGATGTAATAAAAACAGGACACATCCTGTGACAGTGGTGAAACACACCTCTAATCCCAGCACTCAGGACACAGAGGCAGGCTGCTCCTTGTGAGTTCCAGCCTGGTCTACACACAAAGCCAGTTCCAGGACAGCCAGGGCTACACAGAGAAACCTTGTGTTGAGAAAAACAGCAGCAGCAGCAGCAACAACAACAACAACAAACATCTCACCTTCGCATCTATTTCTTCTGCTTTCTCATTGGCTTCTTGTTCGATGAAAGCCATCATGTGCTTAATCTATATGAGAAAAGACATGTTAATTCAGTAAGAGAAAACAATGACATCTAACTTCACCGTCAGTAGGTAGTCACAAGAGGATTACCAAGTTCCAGCCCTGCCTGTCTATGTGACACTTTTCATGGCAATCAGGATCATGTGGCCAGTGCAGACTGTAGCATGTACAAGCCTGACTGCTGCTTCCCTCTGAAGCACCATCCGGAACAAACCAGCAAGGGAAGGCTCTTCAGATGCAGCTGTCATCATGGCCGCTCCTTTCAGGTCCTCCTCACCTGAGGGTGTTTACATACACCCCACCTTCCCCATGATCCAGTCTTCACCTGGCTAGCACCTGAGGGCCCAGCTTAACACCACCTCCTGAATCTCCCACTGCTGTGTTCCCAGGGCACCTCCTATACCAAGCACCTAAGTATCTGGATTCTCTTTCTCCATTTGTGTGTGTGTGTGTGTGTGTGTGTGTGTGTGTGTGTGTGTGTGTATGTGTGCACGCGTACACATACGCCACAGAGATCAGCCCCTGTAGAAGTCAGCTCTTCCTCCCATGTGCATCCCAGGGACTGAACTCATACCATCGGGCTTGCCAGCAGGTGCTTTACCCAGTAAGCCTACTGTCCTGGTTGGGTTTTAGGTTTTTTTGTTTGTTTTGTTCTTGTCAACTTGATACAATGACACAGGCAAGAGTTATCTGAAAAGAAGGGAGCCACAATTGAGGAAATGTCTCCCATGAGATGGGCCTATAGGCAAGCCTAAATGACATTTCTTAATTAGTGATTTCATTTGGGAGGGCTCAGCCTATTGCGAGTGGTGCCTCATCTGGGCAGGTGGTGCCACATCTGGGCATGTAGTCGGAGGATATCTAGAAAAGCAAGCTGAGCAAGCCATGAGGAACAAACCCCTAGACAGTTTTTCCATGGTCTCTATTCCAGACCCTGCCTGACTTCCTCTGAGATGAGTGTGTGAGAAATAAACTCCTCTCCAAGCTGCTTTTGGTCATGGGGATTATCACAGCAATAGAAATCCTAAGACAGAAATAAAGGTTATTTTTAAAAAGTATGTTTAAAAGCTGGGCATGGCAGCACATGCCTGTAATCCCTGCAGAGGGGACACAGAGACAGGGAATCTGTGAACCAGCCTGACTGCATGCAGAGTGACCTGTCTCAAAAGCACAGCTATACCTTAACCAAGTGCTCAGTGTTTATAAATGCTCCCAGATGCAGTCAGCTTCCCTGGGTGGAACCAATTCAATCCTGTATCCCCTGCATCCTTATGCTGGGCCTCAGCTACAGGTCTGCCCTCATCAGTGCAGCCTAGAGCAAAGGCACACATTTAAACTCAGGCAGGAGCCTGTTTACAGTCAACCAGAGTCTAAGAAATGAGTCAACCCTTAAGGACATTTAACTCCACCCCGAGCTAGGGGGAAAAACCCAGACCTTTAAAAAGGCCTTTTCTCCTCTCTGCTATCCCACTAATAAACTGTTCTAGAGTCTGGTCCCTTAGAAAATCTGATAAATAAATGACCATACTCCCTAGATTTTTTTTTTTTAAAAGGCAAATGTTGAGGGAAGAGAAGGGAGTTTACAGCTCAGTGCTTGCCCACCAAGTTGAGGACCTAAGCCCAGAACCACCTGTCCCAAACCAAACGGACATTAAATTGGA
>NW_021621449.1:1066955-1091199 GCF_004785775.1 Grammomys surdaster
TACATAAATAAATCTTTAAAAAAGACAGACAGACAGACAGACAGACAGACAGAAAGCAAGCATTATTATTCTGTGAAAGAAAACTCTGTATAATCGGGACACTGTGCTTCATAATATGCAAGCCTTGACTTGGAGCTGAGGTGTCTCAGGCAGTGTTCTATGGTATAGCACAGTAGGAAGATATCGCAAGGTGAAATGCCCCTTGTCACAAGTTCGGGACCACGGCTGCAGTGAGGTCACGTACAAAGCAACATGAAAAAACTCTACCAGAAAACCTTGAGGTTCATTCCTGTCTGACTTGAAGTTGAGTTGTGGTCATTGTATATTCAAAAAACTTTTACTATTGCCAAAATGTTTGTGGTCCATACTTTTAGTTATGAGACTTCCATATAGAACCACTATGGACTTTTTTTTTTTTTTTTTGGTTTTTCGAGACAGGGTTTCTCTGTGTTGCCCTGGCTGTCCTGGAACTCACTCTGTAGACCAGGCTGGCCTCGAACTCAGAGATCCGCCTGCCTCTGCCTCCCAAGTGCTGGGATTAAAGGCATGCGCCACCACCGCCCGGCTTCACTATGGACTTTTAAAGAAACTTGCTGTGTGTGTGAATGTGTACTTGTGCATGTGTGGTGTGTGGTGTATGTGCAAGTATGTGTGTATACGTACAAGAAACTTGCTGTGTGTATTTTGAGTGTATATATGTGCGTGTGTGGTGTGTGTTCGTATGGATGCACATGTGCTTGTGTGTGCCTGTATATGAGTATATTGGCCAATGTGTGTGTGCAAGTGTGTGAGTGTGCATGTGTGCATGTGTGAGTGCGTGTGTGGTATGTCTGCACAGGTACTCTATGTGTAATTGTGTGTGCACAAATCTGTGTGTGAGTGTTTGTGAGGGAACACTCCAGTGTGTGTGCTCACATGCATGCCAGAGAGATGGCTCCATGGTTAAGAGAACTTGTTGCTCTTCCAGAGGAGCCAGGTTCAGTTCCCGGCACATACATCAGGTGGCTTGCCACTGCCTATAACTCAGCTCCAGGAATCTGGTACTCTCTGGCCTCTGTAGGCCCCTGCAGGCATGCTACACAGAAACTCACGTAAATAAAAGTGAATAGATCAATCTGTAAAAGAAAGAAAGAGCCAGACAGGGGTGGTGTATGCCTTTAATCCCAGCATTTGGGAGGCAGAGGCAAGTGAATCTCTGAGTTCAAGTCCAGCTTGGTCTACACAGTGAGTTCCAGGACAGCCAGGGCTACACAGAAAAACCTTGTTTTGAAAAACAAAAAGAAAACAAAAACCCTAAACAATAACAACAACAAAAACAAAAAAGAAAGAAAAGAAAATATCTCATGAAAAAATAACAAAGGAAAGGAAAAGAAAGAAAGAAAAAGAAGTTGTGGGGGCTGGTGACATGGCTTATGAGGTAAAGGTACTTGAGGCCTGAGCCTGACCATCTGAGTTCAATTCCCGGCACCCTTATAAAGGTCAAAGGAGACCACTGACTCCACACAATTGTCTTCTGACCCCCACACTTACACTGTCACATTCACGACCCCACCTCCCCTCCCCTCCTCCCCTCACAAAAACACACAAATACTAACAACAATTAAAACCACAAAACAAAACTGGCGCTGGGCAATGTGCTGCACACCTTTAATCCCAGCACTCAGGAGGCAAAGACAGGCAGATCTCTGCAAGTTCGAGGCCAGCCTGGTCAATAGCATGAATGCCAGGACAGCTAAGGCAACAGAGAGAAACCCTGTCTCAACAACAACAATAAACCCAAAAAACCCAACAAAACCCAAAGCTATGAACTAAGCTGTAACCTATTCAGCTTTCTACGCATTTTGTTGTTGTTTAACATTTATTTATTTATTTATTTGTGTGTATTTCTTGGTGGTGTGTGTGTGCGTAGGCACCATATGCTACAGTTCAAGTGTGTACAGCTTAGGGGGTTGTCTTTCTCCTTCCACCATGTGGGCTCTGGGGATGGAACGCAGGTCATCAGGCTTGGTGGTGAGCGCCTTTACCCACTGATCCATCTCGCCAGCCTTTTCTTTTGGAGACAAAAACCTCATGTAATCCACATTGTCCTCAAACAGGTGATATAATTGAAGATGAAGTTCAAACTCCTGCTCCTCCTCTTCCTTCCACTTGAAAATACTGGAGACTTTGGGTGTAGATCAGTTGAAATTGTACTTACAGCATTCACAAGCCTTGGGCTCAGTTCCCAGTACTGAGTCAACTGGATTTGGTGGCACTTGCCTGTGATGCTAGCACCCAGGAGGTGGTAGCAGGAGGTTGTTTTGGTTTTGTTTGTTAAAATTATAATTGGGCTTAAATTTTTTTCCTCAAAAATTTTTATAGTACTTATAACTGTGGCTTTTCTTTCCTCCGACAGTGGAATGAAGTAGGTATTGCTGTACAGACTTAACCATGTTTGGTGGAGGATTGGGATGACGTTGGAACTTTGGATTAGAAAAGCCACTGAGTGTAGAGAGCTGTGGATGTGGTTTAGGAGCTTGGGGGCTGAGAATGTTGAGCTGTTGAGAGCAGTGCAGGTGATGGAGGCCTGGCGTGGGAAGTCTCAGAGGGGAATTTAAAGGCTCTATCAGCCTTTTAACAGCCATGTGCTGTTTTGAATTGAGATTCTGTGGTTCTGGTCAGCTGGGGCCGAAGAGTCTGCCAGGATTAACATGAGACCAACACAAATGAAGGGAAACCTTTGCTTTCCTGGGACAATTGGTGCGGCTTGGCCGGAGCTTCGAAATTAGCCGTGATTAAGAAGAGACCAGCATCACTGAGGTGAAGTTGTTTGGGAAGTGTTTTCTGAGAGCACAAAAGAAGCTGTGTTCCAGAGATAGCCAAGGTTGCACCTCGTGCTGCAGCTGTACTTGATAGTGTTAAGTAAGCATCCCTCAGGTGGTAATGGTTTTGAAGGCATGAAGGGGTCATGGAGAGCAGCTGAGGCTTGGCACTGTGAGAGGCCAGAAGAGGCCATTGGTGAAGATGTGGCCTCAATGTCAGTAGGAGGCTCAGAACTGCTGGGGTCTTGCAAAGAAGTTGAGGCTTGACACCAGGAAGAACGCCTAGCCTATAAGAGGCTATTGGTGAAATTGCAGCCTAGGTTCAACAGAAGACCTCCTTGCTTTGGAGATGCCAGTACCATGGGATGGCCACCAAGAGCAGCAGCAGCAGTGGAGCAGATCCAGCCCAAGCCTGAAAGACAAGCTGTGTGTGCTGCAGAGGGCAGAGCTGGAGAAGTGACCCAAGCACTTTAGAGGAGTGCAGAAGATTATGAGTGGATCCCAGACACTGGATGGTTGGTATTTGTTTTTGCTTTAATTATGACTATGCCCTGATTTTTCCCTCTTGAAGTAAAGTATTTGGCTTTTTTTTTTTTTTATTTTACTGGAGCTCACAATTGAGAGATGTTGAATTTTAAAAGATTTTGGATTTTAAAGATTTATTTATTTCATGTATGTGAGTACACTGTTGCTGTCTTCAGATACACCAGAAGAGGGCATTGGATCCCATTACAGATGGTTGTGAACCACCATGTGGTTCCTGGGAACTGAACTCAGGACCTTTGGATGAACAGTCAGTGTCCTTAACCATTGAGCCATCTCTCCAGCTCAAGGCTTTGGATTTTAAAAGGACTGAAATTTTATTAATTAATTAATTAATTTATTTATTTATTTTATTTTTTTGGTTTTTTTTTTTGAGACAGGGTTTCTCTGTGTAGCCCTTGCTGTCCTGGAAGTCACTCTGTAGACTAGGTTGGCCTCACACTCAGAAATCCATCTGCCTCTGCTTCCCAAGTGCTGGGATTAAAGGCGTGTGCCACCACTGCCCGGCGGGGGACTGAAATTTTAATGTGTTTGAATTTGTAAAGATTATGAGATTTTAAAAGGGTTTTTTGTTGTTGTCGTTTTGAGACAGGGTTTCTCTGTGTAGTCCTGGCTGTCCTGGAACTCACTCTATAGATCAGGCTGGCCTCAAACTCACAGAGCTCCGCCTGCCTCTGCCTCCCTAGACTTGGGATTAAAGGCATGGTAGGGCATAGCATAAAGGTAAATTCTTATGCTTTATCAAGGGAAACACCTGTGTGGGTTCATCTCTGTATGGTTAAGCAGATACCTTATTTTGATGAAGAATGAGTTTTTTTCCCCTGGGACCCACATGGTGGGAAGAGAGAGACAAGTCCTGAAAGTTTATCTCTGAACTCCACATGCAAACCATGGTGTACAGGCAGTGTCACTGCCACACATTAAATAACTAGATAAACATACACACACAAACACACACATACACACACACACTGAAAAGAGTTTTAAGAAACTGTGACAAAAGAAAATGCTTGGTTTTGGATGGCCAAACATTCTATACAATTATCTAAAATGTGGATTCTAAATTATTCTGTTAATTTGTGACAAGATTTCTCTGTATAGCTCAGGTTGGCCTTGAACTCAAGATTGTAGAAGCTATTCTGAAATGGGTGGCTGTGGTTAGCCTCAAAGCAGACCTCTGTTGCCTTTGAGCAGGAACTCAGATTGTTTAACAAATCCTAGTTGCTTGCAAACTTGTGCCTTTTAAAAAGTTCCTTGTTTTAATGAACAGAACAGGTTCAAGCTGTCAGAAACCTGTCTCATGATCCGTGCCTGCTATGCACAGATAATCTCTTGCTGAGACTAACGGGTTATCAAGCTTGGTGGCAAAAGTTTTTTCTGTCTGAGCTATCTTGCCAGTCCAAGTGTTCTTGCTTATTTCTATGTTCAAAGAGGAGATCTTTCTGCCTCTGAATTTCTGGCTGAAGTGTTCTTCCTGCACATATAACTGTGCTCACTGTAAGCAAGGGACAGTAAAGAAACCACTGAGAGTGGCTATTCCATGACTACGGGTAAGAACATCTGGGAGAGTCCAGAGCTGAGAGAGAAAGAATCAGACAATATGGCCAGGGCTAGGGAAGCAGGCATGGAAAAATCATGGCAGTTAACAGGAGGATGAGCAGCTGGCAGTGAACTAGAGCAACTTGGGAACTTAGGAGGGGGCAAAAGGACCAGGATGTTTGTTAGCGTGGACTTTAAGATGTAATACAAGTTTGCATGGAGATTTAGAGGCCTGGAGGTCAGCATGGGCTTTGATAACAACCATAGGAATATGTCAATGGAGAGGCACAGGGCCCTTCTACCAGAGACATGGGAAATAACCCCCTTTGGCAGATTGGAAACCTCTTTCATAAGTTCCTGAGGAACTCCGGCTTTATTTTAAGGCCAGAAACATGTTTACAGTCCTAGCCTGGGCTGAGTCAAGACTCTCATTTCTGGACACATGCGCTTCCTGAGAGCTAACACTTGCCTCTTTATTTTAAAAGTAAATTAAGTCAGGGATTGTATCCCACACCTGTAATCCTAGCACTTGGGAGTGGAGTCACTCTCAGCCACATACCATAGTAAATTCAAGACCAGTCTGTGCTTCAGGGGACCTACCCTAAATAAATAGCCAGGCATGGTGGTATTCACCTGTAATCTCACCATTGAGAACGCTGAGGCAGGAAGACCTTAAGTTCAAATCCAACCTGAGCTACTTAGAGTTCCAGGTTACACTGAGAGACTTAACAAACTTAAACAAACAAACAAAAAAAAGGCATGGTAGCACATGCTAATCTTGGCACTAGGAAAATTGAAGTAAGACGATGATGAGTTCCAGGCACCTGGGCTACATAAAATTAAATTGAATTGCAGATTTGCTATCTGTCCCCTTTGCACAGCCTCCTCCCCAGTGTTAAGGCATAGAAACTAGTTGGGCAGTCATCTGCTGATTCACCAGAGAGCAGGCCAAGTCTTGTCAGGTAAGGGTGAGGTACCTTGGCAGAGATAGTCTCTGGAGTTAGGAAACGTTTTTAGTACAGCCCTCCCTTGGTATCTATGAAGACTGCTTCCAGGATCCCTGTCAAATACCAGAATACATGGATGTTGAGGGGCTTTATGTGACAGCAAGGTATTTACATATAATCTACATCCTGCACACCCTCCCGAGTGCCTTCAACAATCTCTACATTTAATTCCAATTACAATGTAAGTGCTAGGCAAGTGCTTTTTGTGTTAGATTGTTCAGAGAACAGTGACATGAGAAGTCTACATAATTCAGGTGTGGTGACTGAAACGGCATTAGATTGGTGAATTGCCATGTGCTACATAAGCTTGTTGAGAGGGGGCTCTGGAAATAAAGAGGGCCCTCCTCTCAGAATACAGCATGCTTACTGCAGGTGTTCTCCAAAATAGCCTTTTCTTCAGCAGGCTGGCCCCCTAACTCTGTGACATGGAAGGGAGCGCTCAGTAAAACATCATGTCCCTAGGAACAGCTGGAAGGTAAACCATTTCCAACGGATGTTAATGTTATTTTTCCCATCATTTAAATCACCTGCAGTAGGTACAGGGGGCTGGAAGTTCAGCCATGGGCAGCTCATCTATGAAGAGAAGTCTCAACTGGGAATCCCAGCTGACTGCCTCGACTTCCCCAGTCAGTTCCTGCTGGATGCTTGTGAGTCTTGATTTGATGACTTTACCTTTGTTTACTTTCTCAATCATGTTACCTCAGCTGTCCCTTGATGGATGCTATAAACTACTGATACAATGACGTTTTAATATCTATCTGCTACTTGCTATTTATTCCCTTGTTATCTACTTAATAAACTTACTCCTTTGAGACTGAAAGCAGAGCTGCCACAGATCATTCGAGAGGCAGTACAGAACAGGTGTATACACTTATAATCCTGACACTTGGGACAAGCGGAGCCAGTGATTTGGAAGGTTCTGTGACAGCTTGGTTTAAATAAATAAAGAGTATCTCAAAAAAGTGTTTTGATTTGTTTTGAATCTAAGGGCATACTAAACATGCAAGTATTAACCAATTCATGGTTTCCTAAATCCAGTATCCTTTGATATTATCTTCAGTCTTGTAGAGAAACTATTTAAAACAAAATTTCAGATGAATTTTAAGAAAGAAGTCTATTCTGTGTAACCTTATTGTCTTCATCACAAACTGCTGGCCTAAATTCCTGTCAGGTTAGTCACAAAAGGTGACTACATGCTCATTTTCTTACCTGTACCCAAGCTGGTAGACTAGAAACAAGTCAGACAAACAGACGAACCCACTTCTAATCAAGCCAGGTCTCAGTAGTCTAGGCTGGCTTAAAACTTGTATGTAGTTGCAGATGATGTTGAACTTGTGATCTTCCGGCCCACTTCCAAGTCCTGCTCTTTCTAAGGACTCTAAGGGTTTGAGTCTCAGTGCCCACTTGGCAGCTCATGAACATTGGTAACTCCAGTTCCAGGTGATCAAACCCCCTCTTCTGATCTTTTCTGACACTAGGTACCCACACGGCACACAGTCATACATGTGTGTGAAACATCCATATACATAAAATGAAAAAAAAGAAACATTCAGAAGGGTTAGGATTGTAGTTTGTTTGTAGATTGTGTGCCCGAGTTCTATCCCCAGCAACACAGGCATACTAGCCTGTGACCAAAGCACTCAGGAGGCAGAGGCAGGATGAGAGATTCAAGGTCATTCTAGGAAACCCAGCAAGTTTGAGGTCAGTATAGAACACTGTCCCCAAACAACAAGAGCATACAATTAAGTGGAATTCAGGATATTTGTAATTATGCTACCATTATCACTGTGAATTTTAAATATTTTCATCACCCTCCAAACATAGCCACTGGCCATAGTCACTTCCTATCAGTTTGTATTGATTGTTTTGCTTTGAAATGTTGTGTGTATGGGAGGTGGGCCTGGGCAGTGTGGTCAGAGAAATCTACTTGCTAGTTGGTTTTCTTCTATCATATCATTAGGCTAACAGCCTTTTGCAACCTGAGTCATCTCGATGGCTCCCAGTCAGTTTTGTATTCAATCTTTTATTATTTTTATTATTTTCTTTTAAAGATAGGATTCACTATGTAGCCTTGACAGCCTGAAAATAGCTTTGGAGACCAGGCCAGACTCCAATTTATGGTAATCCTCCTGCCTCAGCCTTCTGAGTATTGGGATTACAGGCCTGTACAAGCAGCTGGACACATTTATTATTTCTGATCTGACTGCTTGTAACCGCCTTCTAACTCCTAATCTTCTGTGTTGTCCCTGTGTTACCGTGTTATTTCATCTCAAGAACACAGGCTGAAACACAAGCTGGCTAATGCAGGGTGTTCATCTTGCCTAGATATCTTGACCTTTTTACACGATCCTCATCTAAAAAGTTCTTGCTGGACAACTAGGTAATCTGGTTACACACACCTTTCATGTTTTAAGTAAACCTATTTTTTTTCCCTTTCTGGTGGGAAGCATTCAGTTTGTCTTGGACCACAGGTTGGACATGCTTTCGTGGAGTCAAGAAACAAACATAAGCACAAACTATAGTCCAGGCATCTTGTTAACCAGTGTGAGTAAAAATGGATTACTACTATAAGATTCCCTGTATCACCATGGTGCCTGTGTCCTGAGTTGTCTCTACCTAGTCATTTCACCCTGACTTTAAGTTGCTTTTCTAACTTTCAGGACAATCTCCTCGCGAGTGGCTGCGAACCCAAACCAGGCAGCGCAGCAAAGTGCAGTCCTGACTGTCAACCCGAGGGCTTTAGTACTCTAGGAATGCACAAGTCTCCAGAAATGAGAATCTCAGATGCCACCAGCTTCTTGTCCCACACAGGGGTGAGCAGGCGGGCAGTGTCTACCTCATCTTCCTTTGCCCTACCAAGTACCGGAAATGACTTGGTGAGGATACTTTATGAAGTCCAGGAATCTAGGATTTGTGTGGCTCTTGGAAAGAAAGGCAAAGGACAGCTTTGCACACAGGTCACGCCTGCGCAAACTGACCAGCAGGCATCAGTGACCCTGCTTCGTTTCCAGCTAACGGATCCGGCTGCGGCCTGGCCCCACCTCCACGGCCAGGCCCCGCCCCCACGCCGCCGTGACGGAAGCGCGCCAGGGTGACCTCACCGACCAACATGGCGGCGGCGGTAGATTAGGTCCGCGGGTCGAAGCAGCCACCGCCGCTCCCGTACCTTGTGGGAAGCACCTGCTGCCACCGCCGTCTCCTTCGTCCCTTCTGGGGCAAGGCCGGAGCCAGGTGATGGGAGTGGGATTCCGGGGAGGCCCTGGTGGGTGGCGGAGCGGTTTCCACCCGCTGAGAAAGGGGGTCTTAGAGACCACCGAGCTGACCACCGGGCTGCCCAGGGCGCTGGAGAGACCGGCGGGAGGGAAGGAAGACTGAGGTGCTCCGCTGAGGCATCTCGGAATTTCTAGGGGTTATTTGGGGGCTTATCCGACCTATCCAGTGTGCCCCCTTGCCGGGCGGCTTTTGGACAGTCTGTGTGGCTGCCTGAGGCGCTGGGACTTACTCACCCTTGCTCTACATTCTGTTCTTCACACAGATGTCGGCTTTGCGAACCATGGTCTGTTTTGGGGGTCTAGACTAGGAAGCGTGAATTCTTGCTTGGAGGAGGAAAGCGTGGTGCCATTCACTTCGAACGATTATAGATAAGCTTTGCTAGTGGTGTCTTGTCACAGTGTTAAGGCTTGTTTCTCAGTCTTAGCACTGTCGTTTTGACACCCATTCCCGTCCCCTCTCCACTCCCGCCCCCAAGACCAAACAAAACCAACTAGGTCTTACCCCATGAAGGCACCTTTCACAGTAATTCGTTTTTGTTTTTTTCCTTTTTAAAAGCCCTCCTCACATTCCCATGAGATCCCACATTTCTTGTCTTTATATTACTGTGAAGGAGGAAGCCTAGGCTTTCTAAGTTGGGGATTTTACTTAGTGGTAGAAACTGAAGGGATCTGCCCAGAAATTCACATGCTTTGATTGATAGCTCTGTTAAGTAATTCACCATTCCCATGCACAAGTGTTTATCTAAGAGGTCTGTTTTACTCTCTGTGTTTAAAAGTTTTGAACCATGCTGACAGGCCCCTCTTCTTCCTGATATTAAAAAAAATTTTTTTGGCAAAATTTCCAATATTCCCCTTGGAGACTTGGTATAAACCAGACTGTTGGTGCTCTCTGCCGTAACTTGTGTGACCTTAAATGAGTTGCCACACCCTTGAAATACCTTTCTTCCATTTTGTTTTAACACACAAAAAGTTGGGCAAGCATGTGGGTAGTAAACCACTTATATTTCATATACACAGTTGGATCAATGTATCCTGGATGTTTATAACAGGGGATTGAAAATATTTAAGCAGTTTTTCTATAAAATCTCCTGGCTCTGGATGGTTAGGTATATTCTAAACTATTCGAAAAAAATTTCTTTCAGACGGTTCATAGTCCTTAAAATAACATTTATTTTGGTTTGTTTTTTGATCTCCTGTATCCTAAATTGGCCTTGAACTCACATCCTACTTTTTCTACCTCCCCTGTATAGAAATCCAGGAGTACTTAACCATGACTGTCCCTTTAAAATATTAAAAATATTAATTATTGCGGGTGTAATTGTATGTTTGGATACACGTGTGTGTAGGGCAGTAGGCAACTTTGTTTTATTTTGGGGAGGGTAGGGTCTCTATATAGTCCTGGTTGTCCTAGAGTTTCCTATATGGACCAGACCAGGATAGTCTCAAACTCACAGACATCCACCTGCCTCCACCTTCCAAGGCCTGTGCCACCATGCATGGCCAGAGGGCAACTTTGGGAGTCAGTTTTCTCTTTCCATCTTTACATGGTTCTAGGAATTAAACTCAAGTTGCTTTTACCTGCTGAACCTTTTTGTCAACCCTTGTTTTGTTTTGAAACAGTCTCAGTGGTCCAGGCTGGCCTTGAACCTACAGTTAGTCTGCCTAGTGCTAGGATTCCAGATGGGAACTACCACCACACCTATCTTAAAGTGGCCTGTGTCTTATGTTCAGGAGTGTACCCTGGAAATTGAATTTAGCCAAATAAATCTAACCATTGTTTAAAGTATTATTATTTGACAAATTTATATAGTTATATAGTATATTTTTGTCTTTTTTACCCCATCCCCATTAACCTCTCCCATTCTCTCATTGCCTTTACCAAACACCTTCAATTTGTAAAAGGAAATGGTAACACTGGGCACTCTGTAAACTTAATATAGGGGAGGCCGGGAAGATGGCTGGGAGACCGTCCTGGGGAAAAAGTGAGACTGTCTTAACTTTGGGAGGGGCCCTGGAGAGATGGCTCAGTGGTTATGAGCATGCACTGCTCTTCCTGAGGACCTGAGTTTGATTCCCTGCACCCACATCAGACAGCTTACAACTGCCTATAACCCCAGCTCCAGGGGGCTCTCCGACCTCTGACCTCTGTGGGCACGGACTGCATTTATGTGCATATACCCACCTACACGTAATTAAAACAATAAAAAATGTTAAAAGTAAATTATATCTTTAACCTTAAGGAAAAAAAAACAAGAAAAAAGTGCTCATTAATACACTGTAAACACCCCTGCTCTCTTTTCTTTCTTTTTTTTTTTCTTTTTTTTTTTTTAAGGGTTTTCAAGACAGGGTTTCTTTGTGTAGTCCTGGCTGTCCTGGAACTCACTCTGTAGAGCAGGTTGGCTTCGAACTCAGAAATCTGGCTGCCTCTGCCTCCCAAGCGCTGGGATTAAAGGCGTGTGCCACGACCGCCCGGCCTCTTTTTTTTCTTTTTTCTTTTCTTTCTTTCTTTCTTTCTTTCTTTCTTTCTTTCTTTCTTCCTTTTTTTTTTTGACACAGGGTCTCTTTATGTAGCTCTGGCTGTCCTGAATTAGCACTGTAGACCAGTGTAGACCAGGTTTTCCTCAGACTCAGAAAAATCCTCTTGCCTCTGCCTCCAGAGTGCTGGGATTAAAGGTGTATACCATCACAGCCTGGCAAAAATTTTCTTTTTTTTTAATGACAGGGTTTTATAGATCTGAAGTTGTCAGAGGATAACTTGTAGCGGTCTTCTCTGCTTCTACTATGTCAGTTCTGGGTTGGTTAGACTTGGCAGCAAATGGCTTGATTTATGCTGGAGCCATCTTACTACACTGTCTAAAACAGGTTTTTTTTTCAATTTTTCTTATGAAATATTTCTTATGAAATAAATATTTAGTATTTTCATTGTCTTTTCTCAGTTTTCAGACATCATTTTGAGCCCTATCTCATTCCAAATAAATGAAATTATCACCAAGATTTAAAAAAAAAAATTTTTTAGATGTATTCATTTTGTTCTGTGTGAGTGTATGTGCACCCTGTGGACACATGGTGTCTGCAGAGATCAGGACGGGGAACACCTCCTGGAACAGGAGTTAGGGGTGGTTGTCAACCACCATGTGGGTGCTGGGAACCATACCCAGGTCCTCTGCAAGAGCAGCAAGTGCTCTTAACCTCTGAGCCATCTCCAGACCTCACCCTAAGAACTTTAAGGCAGGCTCTCCCTGTATCCCTTGTCTGGTCTTGAACTGTGATCTTTCTGTCTCAGCCTCCCAAATGCTGAGATTATAGGCCTATACCACCCAAATCTGGCTCAAGAATACTATTTTAGGAGTTGGTTTTTATGTTAGGGATCAGATCCACTGACATTTGCATGCAGAGCCCTCACTAACCTACACCCCAGGCACTTTTGTTGTTTGCTTTGTGTTTTTGTGGTGCCCAGCTTGAATAAAGGTTTTCAGGCTTTTAGGCTCTACTGCTGAGCTACACTCCTAGCCCAGTAGTAACTGATACATACATATATGTGTGTGTGTATGTGTATATACATGTGTATATGTATGCATACACACACATATGTATATATTGTTTTTGATTTTATGAGACAGAGTCTCACTCTGTAGTTAAGCTAGTCTGGAACTCACCGTGTAGCCCGGTCTGGCCTCAAATTGGTGGCAGTAGTGCTTCAGCCTCTGAGTTGTGCTGGGAGCAACTCACTGTTTAGTAGCTTCATGGAGATATAATTACTTTACTACACTGTTCAGTCATGTAAATTAATGATATGTAAATTACATTCAGAGTTGTGCAACCATGTGCATTTTCATCACTTCTGAGAGCCCTCATACCACTTGGCAAAGGTATTGTTCCTGCTAGTTTTTGAGAGAAATCTCTTTGTAGTCCAGGCTTGAAGTTTTGATACATTAGCCACAGTTTGGTTGTTAGGATTGTAGGCGTACGCCACCATGCTTGGCAGGAACCATTTTTTAATCTTTATCGTTTTTTCTCTTCTTCCTTCTCTTCCCTTTTCCTCCTCCTCATCTTTTTTTGAAAGAGGGGTTTCAAGATAGGGTTTTTCCTTGTAGCCCCGGCTGCCCTGGAACTCAGTAGACTTGGCTGGCTCCAAATTCACAGAGATCACCTGCCTCTCCCTCTGTCTCCTGAGTGCTGGGATTAAAGGTGTGAGCCACCATGCCTGGCTGAACAATGTCTTAAGCTTACATCGGGTGAACCTCATATTTCATCTTCCCCAAGTAGCTAGATAATATAGGTTCATATCGCAATATCTAACTTATGTGGCTTATTTTAAAGATTATTTTAAATTATGTGTATCTCTATGTGGGGTATGGGCCTGGCTGAGGAGGCAGAGATGTTGAATTTCCTGGGGTTGAGATGTGAGCAGTGTTGCATGTGAACTGCCAGACGTGGGTGCTGGGATTTGAACTTGGTCTTCTGGAAGCCTGGTACACGCTCTTAACTATGAAGCCCTCTCTTGCACATACCCCTCCCCTTATTTTATTTAAAGCAATTTAAAGTTGCTTCCTTTTTGTCTAAAGCAGAAAGTGATCTTGAACATTCATGTATAAATTGTAGGTAGCCATGTTTACATTTCTCTAGCATGTACCTAGAGGTGGGACAATATATTTTTGAATTTTGTTTTGCTTTTATATGAGAAGCCTAACATACTGATGGTGAAAGTCAGACTCTGTGTGTAAGGGGGAGGGTTTCATATTAGGAATTCCCCTGTGAGTGCATTATCTGTGAGTGCCAACTGCTGAGTGAAGATATTTTTGGGCAGTTGTTAGCACAGGATTGAACTAGAATGTTCCATTACGCATGTTTTAACTGGAAGGGCAATCAGCACTAGACTAGTAATAATGTCTGCTGAATTCTTAAATTAACACCTTATTCTGCAGCAGTACAGCTGGTCAGGATAGTTTTTGCACTTTTACAAATTTAATTTTGTGTGTATATGTGTAGGTACATGTGTGTATGTGAGTATTATTGCATGCACATATGCATATGGAGGCCAGAAGTCAGGAGTATTGTGTTCCCCCTCCTGTGTGTGTGTGTGTGTGTGTTTGTGTGTGTATGCACAATCATGTGGATTCTGGGTTTTCAAATCTAGGTTTTAATACAGTAAGTACCCTTACCTATCTCCCCAGCCTATACTGACCCTGGAATTTGCCATTTGTTTGAATTTAAGATCATAGCTAGAAAGTTTGAGTGTAGTAGCACATGCCTGTTATCTGAGCTCCTGGGAGGTGGAGGCAGGAGTATAACTGCAAGTTCAAGACCAGTCTAGGCAACATAACAAGTTTCAGGTCTATGACATTACAGGACCTTATGTCCAAAAGAAATACACCCAAACAGAAGCTCATACATGAACTTGGGATAGAGTGGTTACCATATGTGAGGCCCTCCGCTTGATTCCCCAGTACAGCCTCTTACCATACACAGAAAGCTATATGCATATTTAAACATTTGGTTTTTATTTGCTTGGAGATAGGTTCTCACTGTGTATCTCTGACCAGCCTGGAAGTTGCTATGTAGAGCAAGCTGGCCTTGAATTCACAAAGATCTGCCTTTGAACTGAGATTAAAAATGTGTGCTACCAGTGCTTTTTGTTTGTCTGTTTTATTTATTTATTTATTTTTGAAACTGTTGATTTTAAACTCTTAAATCCTGCTTTTACCACCTGAGTCCTGGGGACTTCTGCAGCACACATGGTTTAATTATCTTCGTAACATTCAAATTAAGTATTATGTCTTCCCGTTTATTTGTTTGTTCTATATGTGAATGCCAGTGAGTGGGTACTGGTGTGTGTGTGTGGAGATGAGAGAGCAACTTGTGGGGGGTCTGTTCTCTGCTTCCACACATTGGTTCAGGGGTTTCAACTCAGGGTGTTAAGTTTTGCAGCAAGTTTTCCTCACCCAGGTGGCCTCCAACTGGCCCTTGATCACTTCTTTATATAAAGCATTTCCACAAGGCTGGAAATGCAAACAGTTTTACTAGAGACAGTATAAAGACTGAAAGTAGTTGTGTCCCTTTCATCATTTAAAATGAGAACTTGAGGGGTGATAAGGTGGCTCAGCATTTAGAGTGTTTACTGCGCATTCAGAGGACTGGAGTTCAGTTCTCTGTCCCCCACATAGTTACCTCTAGCTCCAGGAGAGCTGTGCCTTCTGATCTTTGCAGGCACAAGGCATGCATGTGGTACAAAGACATACATGGAGGCAAAACACTCATATTTATTTATGTATATATTTGTGTCTGCCACAATGTGTGGGTGTCTGGAGGCCAGAAGAGGGCATTTAAGTCCTCCACAGCTGGAGTTACAGCAGTTGTGTTCTGCCAGATGGGTGCTATGGAAGAGTAGGGAGTGCTCTTAACCACTGAGCTATCTTTCCAGCTCCTGTAAAACAAGTCTTTTTTCTGCTTTTGTTTTTTTTTTTTTTTTTTTTTTTAAATAAGTAAAATTGGGTATAGTGGTACACATCTTTAAACACAGCACTTTGGAAGTAGAGCCAGGCAGATTTCTGTGAGTTTGAAGGCAGCCTGATCTAGATATGGATTTTGGGCCAGCTGATGCTACAAGAAACCAATTGATCAATAAAAGAAATCAATCAATAAAAGAAAACTTGAGAGCTAGAGGTATACAGTACCTTTCCATTTTTTAAAAAAGATTTGTTCTTATATATATGTGTGTGTGTGTGTATATATATAGTATTATATATCTCTTGAGTTTATGTGTACCACGTGCAGGTACCCATGGAGGCCAGAGGGCATCAGATCCCATAGAACTGGAATTGCAGACAGTTTAGAGTCACCTGATGTGGGCGTTGGGAGCCAGGGCCTCTGCAAGAGCGCTGAGCACTCTCAGCTGACGAGCATCTCTGCAGCTGGTGTGGAGGACCTTTCATCCAGTTTATCATTTCCTCTCTTTTTCTTTGTGGAGGTGGGGTGTGTTGAGGGCAGTGGGGTAGCACGTGTGTGTGCATGTGGAGGTCAGAGGTTGATGTGGGTGTCTTTTTTCCTTATTTTAGATAGGGTCTCAATGAACTAGAGCTCACTGATCAGCCAGCAAGCCCTGGTAATCCATCTCTGCCTATCCAGTGCTGGGGTTACAGGCTTGTACCTCCAGCAGAGACAGGTAGATCTCTGTGTTTGAGGCCAGCCTGGTTTGCATAGCGAGTTCCAAGCCAGCCAGGGATATAGAGACCCTGTCTTAGCTATGTCCCCTCATCCCTGAAAAATATTATTTTGGCTAAACTCAATAGAGTTTATAGTTAATAGTTATTTTACTAAAATTGATTTTTATTTTTACAAATTTTATATGTGTGGATGTTTGCCTGCATATATGTACATGTACTGTGTGTTGGTTCTCCTGGAACTGGAATTACTGTTGTGTGGGTGCTGCTATGTGGATACTGGGAACTGAATCCAGGTCCTCTGCAAGAACAGAAATGCTCTTGACCACTGAGCCTTCCCCACAGCCCCTAAGATTCTAGATTCTGAAGGCAAATGTGCAGATGGACCTCTAGAAGAAGGTGTTCTAGAAGCCTGGCCAAAGTTTGACTAAGCAATCTTTGTCACTGTTGTTAGGAATACTGGAGAAAAAAGACCTCTGGCCTTGCATTTTTCAGAACTTTTCAGAGTCTTATCGCAAGAAGTCTTTCCCAAATTGTAGACCTTAGCTGTTCCAACCCTAGAACTGTTTGAAGGACTCCACAGCGAAGCGATAAGAACGTTCTGAGGGTCCTTTCAGTGGTAGCCTCACCCTAGGCCACACTCACAGTTCCCGTAAACCAGATGAAGGCTGATAGAGTAGAATCTGACTCTGGAGTGAAGAAGAGCTGCCCGTACACCCCAGTCAGAGGAGTCTGTGTTCTTGATGCCTAATGCACCGTCTTGGCTGTAGTGGCCACACTTAGCTTGTGGTTTTCTTTCTACTCTTCTGACTGCTCCAGGCTAGACTGAGAGGTTTCCCTGGATTGTCTCAGTTTTCTTCTCTGGTTTTGTTTGGCTTTGATCCTCCTGCCTCTGCCCCTTTAATGCAGAGATCACTCCCAGTGCTTTTCAAAGAAGTTTTATTTCCTCCCTAAATGTATTTTTTGTGTGGAGGGGGAGCAGGCGTGTGTGCCATGATACACATGTGGAGGTCAAAAGACAACTTGTGGTACACATACATATTACAGACAAAACACTCAAAAAATAATAGGAAGCAATGAAACCTTTAAAAAGGAAAAGGCCTTACAGTGGTCAAGCACTTGTGTATGGGCAAGGCCCTAGTTCCATCTTCAGTACTTAGACCCAGAAAGGGAGAAGACTTTTGCCTTCTATTTCAATAATGTAATTATACTTCTAGATTTGTATGTGAATTTGTACAATTCGAGACTTGTAAAGTATAAATTTAGTATAGTAATCCTTATATAATATAGTATAATTGATGGGAAGTTGGCCTTCTAGGTGGCTCAGGATAACTCTCAAGTTATCCCCTACCTCCATCTGTAAACATACGCGTTTTTAAAGCTTAATGTTGAGAGCTGGAAAGTTGGCTCAGTGGTTAAGAGTACTTGTTGCTTTGGTAGGCGATGCGGGTTCAGTTCCCAGCACCTGCATGGTAGTGCCCGTCTATCCATCACTCCAGTTTCAGGGTTCTGACACCCTCTTCTGACCTCTGAGATACCAGGCACATATGTGTTACACATATATAGATGAGGCAAAGCACTCATACATAAAATAAGTCTAAACATTTTTAATTGATAGAGAATTTCTATAGAAAGTTAAATTAGGTTCCAGTAGGATCCTATATTCAAAGGGTAAAACTGATTAGAGCTCTTACAGATAGAAAAGTTACTCAGGGAAAGAGTGCTGAGTTTCTGAAAGAGTGAGTTAGGTAGCTAGGTGGTGGTGCATGCCTTTAACCCCCTAAATGCAGATCTCTGAGAGTTTTAGGCCAACCTGGTCTACAGAGTGAGTTCCAGGACAGCCAAGGCCACATATCCGTCTCAATAAAATGAACAACAAAACAAAACAAAAAACAACAAAAAATGAGGCAGAGCACCTAGAAAGCTAGCTGGGGAGACACACAGGAGCCAAGGAGAAGTGGTTAGATTCAGCTAGGGTCAGGCTACTGGAGTGGAATGGGTAGGATGCTGCCACTGGCTCATTGCTACTGTTCCCTCTAAACACCTCCATAAAAAGGAGATTGGATTTATGGATACCAGACAACAAGAAAGTAAAATAATAAAAAGGTAAATGTCAAATAACAGTGTTCCTGCTGGCCAATACATAATAGACATCAGAAAACTGTCAAAAGTATCCCCTCTCCAGGAAAAAGACATCGGGATGGGTATGGCCCTCATACCTCACTGGACAACGACAGGGGGACCAGAGCCATTACAAGGTCCCCTTCAATTACTGGAGGTCAGGCCTTTATCCCCGCCTTCGATAGTTTAGAATTGCCACAGCCCTTCTATACTTAGAGAAGGGAGGAGATGTCAGGGGCAGCCCTGCTTACACACTGAAGGCCTAAAATCAGCCATAGGCCTAAAAGCAGCAATAGGCCTGTCATACATGTATACTAACACCAAGTCTTGGGTCTCTGTGGAAAAACACTGAAACAGATGGCTATTAGCTATTGTAAACAGGCAGCTTTTGTGGAAATTTACCAGCCCGAGTAGTCATAGACCTTGTAAATAGGTAGCCTTGGCGGATAGTACCAACTTAGATAAGGACAAGCGAGTCATAGGCAGAGTCATAGCGACCTGTCCCCTGACCCTTCACCCAGCTGATACCCGGTTCTGAAGATATCTGTATTCCCCCTGAACACCCACACTCCAGTGTCATCCCCTTCCCCACATCCTGCCTTTCTGTGTTTATAACCCCTGTGTGAATGAATTACGATTTTAGAAAAAATAAATTATTTAAAAAAAAAACCCAGAAAACATATATATATATATATTTTTTTTGTTTTGTTTTTCGAGAAAGGGTTTCTCTGTGTAGTCCTGGCTGTCCTGGAACTTACTCTGTAGACCAGGCTGGCCTCAAACTCAGAAATCCACCTGCCTCTTCCTCCCAAGTGCTGGGATTAAAGGCGTGTGCCACCACTGCCCGGCGAAAACTTATATTTTTACTAATTTGTTGTGTATCTGTGTCCTGCAGTGCCCCAGTGTGAATATGAAGGTCAGAGGACAAGTTGTGGATTAGGTGTAAGATTTTGAACTAAGCAATTTATAATTTAAAAAAGATTTTAATTTTAAATTATGTGTATATGTGTGTGTATGTATGTGCACATGCCCATAGAGACATCAGATTCCTCTAGAGCTGAGTTATATGTGATTGTGAGCTAACTTGGGTGCTGGGAACTGAACTTGGGTCCTCTGCAAGAGCAGTGTGCTCTCAACTCCTTAGCCATGTTTCTAGGCCCACAATACGTAATTTTTAAATTGCTTGGCATTCTGTGTAGCTCTATGAAATCTCACAGTTTGCTATGTCCTGCCAGGGAAGTGAATTATATCTTTGTCCAACATATCCATGCTGTTATGGATATATTGAGGAGATTATTATTAAAGAAATGAAAAAAACATACAGGGGGATGGAGTTCAGGATGTCCAATGTGTCTGCCACTCGTGTGGATATAGAAAAATTAGGAAGTTCCAGTGAGATGGCTTAGTGGGTAAAGGTGCAGGCCTGGCCACCTGAGTTTGATCCCCAGAACCATGGAAAGGTGGATGGAAGAAGAGAACTTATTCCACATGAACACCATGGCAGGTCCCCCCCCCCCCAAGACAGTACAAAAGTAGGAAAGAATAAAAAACCAAAACCGGAAAATTTACTCTTGATTTGAACAATTAAGTTACTGTTTATATGGAAATTAAACCATTAGTTGTAAAGACTACTGGAAGGAAAGTGTTGAGACATTGACTTTGGGAGTTAGATGAGTAACTGGGATCAATGGAGAAGTTGATTGGTTTGTAACCAGGTTTAAACTGAAAGAAACCTTTTGTTTTTAGATTTCCAGTGTCCCTAGTAGACCTCCTTGGAGCAACTTCAGCCAATTCAATGGCGTCCTCGACGACTGTGCCTCTGGGATTTCACTATGAAACAAAGTATGTTGTTCTCAGCTACTTGGGACTTGTCTCTCAGGAGAAACAACAAGGTACTGTCTTTGGTTTATGGTGGTTATGTTGCTCAGTATGCGTCTAAGTAATGTGTATGTGTGAGATCAAGTAATATCAACAAGCTTTAGAATGCAGTCACCTACCCCACTCCTGTTCCAGTCCTAGTTGCAACCGCTTTTAGTGGTTTTTCTTTTGATTTTTGGTTTGTTTTTTCATTTTGTTTTATTTCAAAACTTTCATGAATGTGTATCTGTGTGGGCATGTACATTCCATGGTGTGTGTACAGTAGTCAGAAGCCAATGTTGCTGAGTTGACCCTTTCTATCCACCCTAGAGATCCAATACAACTCATGCTTTTTGGCAGACATCTTTACCTCCTTGGCCATTTTATTACACTTTGTCTGAGACAGGATCTGGCCGTGTAGCCTTGCCTGTCCTGAAACTTGTTATGTAGACCAGGCTACTTTTTAATTAGGGTCACTTTTGCCTCTGCCTCCCAAGTGCTGAGAATAGAGGCAGTTGGTCCGTCCTTTGTCCTTCCTTCCTTCCTTCCTCCCTCCTTCCCTCCCTCCCTCTCTCTCTCCCTCCCTCCCTCCCTCCCTCCCTCCCTCCCTCCCTCCCTCCTTCTTTCTGTGCCTCCCTCCCTCTTTCTGTCCCTCCCTCCCTCCTTTCCTTCCTTCTTCCCTTCTTTCCTTCTTTAAACATTTATGTGTATGAGCGCTTAACTTGCATACATGTATGTGTACCATGCATGTGCACGCCTGGGGCATGTAGATGTCAGAAGAGGGCAATGGATTCCCTGAAACTAGAGTTATGAATGGCTGCGAGTTACCACATGGGTGCTAGAAACTGAACTAGATCCTCTCTACAAGAGCAGCAAGTGCTCTTTACTACTGAGCCATCGCTCCAGCTCCTTATGCTTTTTTAAAAAAAGATTTGTTTTTTATTTTGTGATGAGTGTCTTAGTTACAACTTTATTGCTGCGAAGAGAAACCATGGTCACTGCAACTGTTATAAAGAAAAACCTTTAATGGAGTCTGGCTTACAGTTCAGAGGTTTAGTCCTTTATCATCATGAGGGAAACATGGTGGGGTGCAGACAGACATGGTGATGAAGAAGGAGCTGAGCGTTCTGTATCCTGATCCGAAGGCGGCAGGAAGAGAACTGGCTTGAGCTTCTGAGCCCCAGAGCCCACCCCCAGCAAGACACCACCTCCAACAAGACCACACCCACACCCACACCTCCAACAAGACCACACCCACACCTCCAACAAGACCACACCCACACCCACTCCAACCTGTGGAGCCATTTTCATTTAACTACCACAGTGGGTATGTGCTTGTGTGTAGACATGCATGTGTGGAAGTCAGAGGACAGCTTTTTTTTTTTTTTTTTTTAAGATTTATTTATATGAGTGTGCTATAGCTGCAGAGGATAACTTTGTTGGCAGTTAATTATCTCCTTCCACCTTTGTGACGTGGTCTTACGGAATCCTTGGCAGAATTGAAACTTGATATGTAGACCATGCTGGTATTGAACTTACAGGCACACACTTGCCTATACCTCTTGAGATTCAGTGTGTTTGCAGCCAGATGCCTGGTCCTGTTTTTGGTTTTGTTTTTTGAGTAAAGATCTCATGTAGACCAGTCTGGTCTTACATGGTGGTGCAAACCTATATTCTAGCACTTGGCAGGTGAGGACAGGAGGACCAGGAATTCAAGTCCATTTTTACTACGTAGAGAAATCAAGGCCAATCTGGGATACATGAGACTTTGTCAACAAATAAAAATAAGACACTGAGGGTGGCTCAGTAGAAGGAATGAACCAGGCGTTAAGTGTCCCCTGAACTCCAGGCATATGACATGCTTTGCCTACACGCACGTGCAGGCTAAATTAAAAAAAAAATCTTTTAATTGACTATTGAATATAAAATTTATGTAAGATGTTCAGATGTCTGAGAGACTCTAATTTTCAGTATTTTTTTTGTGTTATAATGTATGTACTAATCTTGATTTAAAATTGTTTTATTACATTTATTTATGGTGAGTATGTACATGCGTGTGTGTATGGGTGTGTGCATGTGAGGGAGAGGGAGGAAGAGAAGGAGGAAGGGAAAAAGAGAGAGGGAGGAAGAAGAGGAGGAGGAGGGGAGGAAGGACAGCCACTTTGTAAGAGTTGGTTCTCTCCTACCATGTGAGTACTGGAGGTGGAACTTAGGTTGTTTTCATGGGAATAGGTTAGTTACTGAGAGAGTGGGTTTGTTATTAAGATCATTTGGGGACTAGCAAGATGGTTCAGAGGGTAAAGCTGCTTGTGCAAGTCAGGTGGCCCGAGAACGGACCTTTGAAAAACGTTCACTTCTGCATGTGAGCTGAGATGTACGAATGTGCACATGTGTGTACACATAAGTAATAAAAACATTTTTAACAATGGAAAACCTCAAAGTAGTGTAAAACCAAGCCAATTTTGTCTTGCTCCTGTCTTCCCTCTCCCCTTTCTCTTGTTGCTTTTTGTTTTTTATGTTTTTTGTTTTTGTTTTGGGGACAAGGTCTTTCTATATAGCCCCGAGTGATGTGGAAATTTCTATGTAGATCAGGCCTCCAACTCCACCTGCCTGCATCTCTTAAGTGTCGAGATCCAAGGCCTACACCAGCACTCCCAACCCTCTCTTGTTATTTTTAAGACTTCCTAAGTCAGGCTGGAGAGATGGCTCAGTGGTTAAGAGCACTGACTGCTCTTCCAGAGGTCCTGAGTTCAATTCCCAGCAACCACATGGTGGCTCACAACCATCTGTAATGAGATTTGATGCCCTCTTCTGTTGTGTCTGAAGATAACTACAGTGTGCTCATATACATTAAATAAATAAAATAAAAAATTAAAAAAACAAAAGACTTCCTAAGTCTCCTGGAGGGATGCAGTGTGGATGGACTGCTGGAACTTTGGAGCTTACAGGTTCTGCAAACTGAATGGCATGTAGGTGGCTTCAGAGACTGACTTACTGGTTGACCCTCTGTCAGGGTTCTCAAGCTGTTCTGGGATTGGCTGACTTCTGTCTTTTCTGTCCACTTGTGATATCACATGCATTTGTCGCCACAGATGGCTTGTGTTTTCATTTTCACTTGGATCAAAATAGTGCTTTGTTTTTCTTCAGACTTTCTCTTTGACTTTTGTGTTACTTACAGGTATACTAATTAATCTTCAAGTATTCAGGGATTTTATTTCTGTTTTTTTTTTTTTTTGTTTGTTTTTTCGAGACAGGGTTTCTCTGTGTAGCCCTGGCTGTCCTGGAACTCACTCTGTAGACCAGGCTAGCCTCGAACTCTTGAACTCAGAAATCCGCCTGCCTCTGCCTCCCAAGTGCTGGGATTAAAGGCGTGCGCCACCACCGCCCGGCCTTTTTTTTGTTTTTGTTTTTTTTTTTTTGTTTGTTTTATTTCTATTATTAGTCTTTATTACTGATTCCTAGTTTAATTCTATGTGGCCTGATTAAATATAGTGTGATTTAAGATTAATTAACTCAGCATCATAAATTATTCTTTTTGCATGGCTACCACTTGAATGACTTTGAAGCTTACTTTCATTGTTTTTGTTCTTTTCTCTTTTGTTTGTTTCCAGACAGGGTCGGTCTGTCCTTCCTTCCTTCCTTCCTTCCTTCCTTCCTTCCTTCCTCTTCCTTCCTTCCTTCCTTCCTTCCTTTCTTTCTTTCTTTCTTTCTTTATTTCTTTCTTTCTATCTTTCTGAAGAAATACTGCTGGTATTGAATGTCCCATTTGAAATATTCCAATTTTTTCTACTATTGATTTCCTATAAATTTGTAGTGTTTTGATGAGTGTTTATAGTTCGATGATATCTCTGGTTTTCTATAATTTCAGGATAGTATTTTGATGAGTGTTTGTAGTTCGATGATATCTCTGGTTTTCTATAATCTCAGGACAGTAGGCTCCATAC
>NW_021621449.1:1091209-1278592 GCF_004785775.1 Grammomys surdaster
GATATCTCTGGTTTTCTATAATCTCAGGATAGTAGGCTCCATACTTTTCTATAATCTCAGGACAGTCGGCTCCATACTTTGATGATATCTCTGGTTTTCTATAATCTCAGGACAGTAGGCTCCATACTTTTCTGTAATCTCAGGATAGTAGGCTCCATACTTTTCTGTAATCTCAGGACAGTAGGCTCCATACTTTTCTATAATCTCAGGACAGTAGGCTCCATATTTTTCTATAATCTCAGGACAGTAGGCTCCATACTTTTCTATAATCTCAGGACAGTAGGCTCCATACTTTTCTATAATCTCAGGACAGTAGGCTCCATACTTTGCCTTTTCTTGATGACATCTACACTGTTGTGCCTTAAAGCCAGAAGATTTAAAAACCCTTTTTTTTTCTTTTCTTGTTTGACACATTGGCATTCACAGGAGAAATAAAGGGAACAGTGTGGTGTGTTAGCTGGCACGGGTGCTCAGTGGTCAGACGCTAGAGTTACAGCACTGTCACTGCGGTTTGTGATAAGCAGCACCGTGAAGCCAAAAACAGAGTCTGGGTTGCAGCTGTCATCTTTGCTGGCCCTAAAACAGCCCTGACCTACACATGGATGAGGGTGGCTGTGCTCCAGTTAAATTTTACTTTGGGCCCTTATTTCCTGTCCATTTATTTGTATTTTCTTTTCTTTCTTTTTGGTAGTACTGAGATTGAACCTGTAATATCACGAACAAACAAATACTAAAATGACAACTGTGTTCCCTTTCACCTGTCTGGTAAGCACAGGTCTGGAGCTGTGGCCAGGGCCACATTTTGTAAAGCTCTTTAGTGTTTTATGATTCTTGCTATGCTCACCTTCATAGCTGATTTTGTACACATGTCCCAGTTTTTTTGTTTTTAAAATTTATCCCCCTTCTGGGGGCTCTAGAGATGGCTCAGTGGTTAAGAGCACTGGCTGTTCTTCCAGAGGACTGGGGTTCATTTCCCAGCACCCACACGACAGCTCACAGCTGTCTGTTACTTCTCTTCAAGGGAAATCAGACACCATCATACAGACCAGCACACATAAAATAAATCATTAAAAGAAAAAAAAAGACCCCTTTCCCTTCCTTGTCTCTTCCTTTATTTTGAGGCAGAATTGTGGCCCAAGATGGCCTTGAACTTCAGATACTCCTGTTAGTCCCTCAAGTACACACTGTCAGCCTCTGTTTCTGCATTAATTTCAAAAACACAAACAAAAATCAAACCAACCAAACAACAAAGTTTGCTACTCAGGCTTGAAACATGAGTCATCCTTTAGTTCTTTTTTGATTACATGTTTTGGGACAGGATCTCTCTATGAAGCCCTGGCTGTCCAGTGGCCTCTAACTCAGAGAGATGTGCCTGCTTCCACTTTCTAAGTGCTGGGATTAAAGGTGTGTGCCTCCAGGTGTTTGTTTTTTTGTTTTTGTTTTGTTCTTTTGGAGGTAGGGTTTCTCTGTGTAACCCTGTCCTGGAGCTCATTATGTAGACCAGGCTTCACTGGAACTCAGTGATCTGCCTGCTCCTGCTTCCCGAGTGTTGGCATCAACGGCTCTGTAGTTTTTTTCTTCTTCTTTTTTTTTTCTTTTTAATGATGGTGTCATTTTTAAAAATTTAAAAATGTTATATGTATGAATCTTTTGCCTGCATGTATATTTGAGTGGGAGGGAAAAAGAAATAAAGCATGGTTTATTAAAGACAAGGCAGTCCTAGGTAGACAGGTAGCACATGGTGATGGTATCGGATGTCAGGAGCTAAGGAAAGCTGTTCCAGTAGGTAGTCCATGACTGTAGCATGGGAAGTGCACTGATTGTAACCTGTAAGCCAAATGAACCCTTTCTCCCCAACTTGCTTTTGGTCCGGGTGTTTTGTCACAGCAGTAGAAACCTAACTAAGATAGGAGCTAGTTCTCTGTCCTCCTTGGGCCTCTGTTACACTAGAATATAGTCACACACACATACACATAAGTAAAAAAAAAGAAAAAGAAGACTAAACCTAAACATGAAGGCTGTGTGTTGGTAGGTGTCACTAATCTCAGCACTCAAGAAGCTGAGGCCCGGCCTGGAGAGATGGCTTGTGGTTAAGAGCACTGGCTGCTTTTCTAGAGGATCCAGGTTCAATTACCAACACCCACATGGCAGCTCACAACCGTATGCAACTCCAGTAGGGGATTTGACCCTCTCTCTGGCCTCCTTGGGCACCAGACATGTATGTGGTACATATACAGACAAAACATCCATACACGTAAAAATAAAGAGGAAGAAGCCTGCCCGAAGATCAGAAGTTAAGGCTAGTCTTGTCCAGCCTGGGCTATATGAGAATATCTCAAAAAGCAAACAGAGCAAGACTAGAAAGATGGCTAAGTGGTAAAGAGCACATACTGCTCTTCAGGAGGACCTGCATTTGGTTCTTAGCATTCATGTCAGGCGTGTGAGTCACCTTGGCGGGGAGTCTAGAACATCTAACCTTCACATGTGTACTGTGGTATGCATACAAAACATATGGATGAGCACAAACATACATTCATAATAACAAGAATTAAAATTTAAAAATTGGTAGCTGTCCTTATTGTTTTTCCCCCTGAGACAGTGTTTCCTGTGTAGCCCAGGCTATCCTGGAACTTGCTCTGTAAACCAGGCAGTTCAGTCGGTCAGCGCAGGAAGCAGTACAGTGGGATTGAGTTCAGCAGAGGCAGTTGACATCAGAGAATATGAAGGGGCCAGAAGATTAGAACAAATTGCCAGAGTTAGCTCTAGCCTAAGCAGAACAATTCAGAAAGAAGCTGAGAGAAGCCAGATTAAGTCAGTCATTTTGGGGAGGAGTGTAAGCCACAACAGCTGGGGTGAACCAGCCAGTCAGAGCCAGCCTTGCTGTGCTCAGTAAGCATTCTACCTACCTCTGAGCTTCAGAGTCTTACTGTGAGCCCCACTTGGCCTTAAGCTTATGACCTCTGCTGAAGCCTTCTGTATGCTGAGATTATAGGCTTGTACGACCAAACATTAGAGTAACCTTCCTAAGAAAAACACTAGTTTCTTCTGGCTGTCTTGTTACCACCTGTTTATTCCCTGACTTAGGTCTCACTCCTGTGTAATCGCCTATGAACAGGATTTATTATAGCACTATTGTTAGGGTTTCGTTTCAAGTTTGGGGAGCAGTAACTGAGAGGTGGCTATAGAAGGTGGACTGTTCACAGCTGAGGGTTTTCTGTCACATTATGTATTTTTCATTATTTCCTAAGTGAGTCATGTTCTCGGTATACTTTTCTGTGAGTAGTTAGCTTGTACACATTTTTTCTGAACTAGGCTTCTGTACCACACTAGTTTGTGTTAAGTCTCTTTTCTTTCTTTTCTTTGTGTTTTTTGTTTGTTTTTTTTTTTTTTTTGTTTGACACAGGGTCTCATGTAGCTTAGCTGGCCCTGATCTAGGTGGATTACCAGTGTGAGCTACCATACTTGGTTTGAATTATATATTTTGACTACTTGGAATCCTTCTGCCTTGCATATTGTATGCCGAGTATTATGTTTTGTTACATTTGACTTGGCATATATTAACACAGACCACTTTGTTTCTGTGCTCATTAATTTAATAAGGAGACATTTCTATTCTTTTTTTGTGTAGTACTAGGAGTTGAACCCAGGGTCTCATGGATGCTAATTATGTGTCCTACCTCTGAGCTACAGCCCCAGCTTTATATAATTCTTTTTTGGAAGGGTAGTTACATTGTCAACAGTAATGTGTCAGTCAAATACATATGTTTATAATAACTTCTTAGTCCTTCTAAAACTGCTAGTGCCTGCTATTTTTCTAATTTTCTATGAATTTGACTCTCTTAGGTATTTTATATTAAGTATTTGTCATTTTGTGACCTGTGTTTTACATTGTGGTGTGTCTCTTTCACACATATATATATATATATATATCTTGCATTTTGCATTTTGTTTATCCATTCATATGTTTATGGAGATTTGTGTTTTCTTACATTTTAGCTATTGTGAATAATTCTTCTACCTTGAACATGGATGTACAAATATGTACTAAGTTCCTGCTTTGAATTCTTTTTGTTGTTTTGAGACTAGGTCTCATGTAGCCCAGGCTAGCCATGAACTGTCTGTGTAGCTGGAGGTGACCTTGAAGTCCTACAGCTCCTACTCCGAGTGTTGACTTACAGGTTTATGGGCCTATGGCTGAAGCAAAAGCAGGGAAAGCATGTCACATAAAACATGCCTGGTTTATGTGACAGTAGGGATGGCACCCAGGGCTTTATTACATACCAGGCAAGCAGGCAGCCAGCTGAGCTACATCCCTGGCTCTTGTTTTGAATTCTGTCTGGAATAGATCCCAGATGTAGGATTGCTTTGTCATATGTAATTCTATATTTAAATATTATTTATTTGGACTTTTTGAAGTGGAGTCTCACTAGCTCAGGTTGGCCTGGAACTCACTCTGTATCCTAATTTAACCTTAAACTTATGGCAGTTAATTTTAAGATTATTGTAAGTGTAAACCACCATACTTGGGTGTGTGTGTGTTGCATATGGAGGTTCATAGGACATAGGACAACTTTGTGGAATTAGTTCTCTTCATTTTCGAGTGGGTTCTGAGGGTAGAACTCAGGTCACCATGCTTGTGCTGCAAGCCCCTGTACCTGCTGAGTCATGTCTTAGGCCCTTTGCTCCCAAGCCCTTGTGATTTTAATTTGTCTTTCTGTAGTGGCTATTGATGTTGAACACACTTTTATGTGCTAACTGGCCATTGTATATGTGTGGAGAATTCTGTTTCCTATCATTTTTTCTCTTTTATTGTTGAGCTGTAGGGATTCTTTATATATTCTGGATGCCCAATGTGATTTCTAGGTACTTCCTTCCATTTAGTGATTTGTACTTTCATGGCTTAAGGTTTCCTTCCTGCTACTAAAGTTTCATTCTGATGAGGTTCAGTGCTTGTTTTCTTTGATTTCTTATGCTTTTGATGTTACTTCAGAAAGCACTGACTAGAGTTTCATAGCTTTCTCTCTCTCTCTGTCTCTGTCTCTCTTTTTCTCTCTCATGTAACCCTGGCTGTCCTGTAACTCACTCTGTACACCAGTCTGGCTTCAAACTCACAGAGATCCTCCTGCCTCTGCCTCCTGAATGTTGGGATTAAAGATCTGTACCACCACTGACTGGCAGCTTTATCTTTTAAGTTTAGGTCTCCAATTAATTTTTAGGTGATTTGTTTTGTGTGTGTGTTTGAAGTAATAGTTGATTTCTTTAGAATACCTAGTTGTTCTTGACCACTATGTATTGAAAACATTACTCTGTACTTGAACAGCCTTGATACCCTTCTCAAAAATTTGATAGGCTGAGATATGGTGATGCACACCTGCCATTCCATATGAGTTCTAGAGACTGAAGTGGGAAGACGGTGAGTTTAGAGCTAACCCAGTCCATGATGAGATTTAGTTCTAAAAAGTAACAAATACAAATATATTAGAAATTTATTTATCATAAATATATTTCTAGTCTTAAATTCTGCATGTTTTATTATGATCTGCTGTCTTTTTCTTTGTTTGCTTCTGAGACACAGTCTTATGTAGTGACCTCCTTATTCTCTGGACAGTGAGAGTCCAGCACATGGGACTTCTTGCTCTTACTATTTTATTTCATTTTTTTGAGACAGGGTTTCTCAGTGTAACTAGCCCTGGCTGTCCTGGACTCTCTTTGTAGACCAGGCTAGGCTTGAACTCACAGAGATCTGCCTGCCTCTGCTTCCCTAGTGCTGGACTAAAGGCATGCGCCACCACACTTGGCTGCTGTTGTCACTCTCTATAACTTACAAACTTGGGATCTTAGTTCAGGCTCAGACTTGTTTGTTTTTTATCTTAATTTACTTTCTATTGCCACGACAAATAAACACCATGATGAGAAGTAGCTTGGGGAGGAAAGGGTTTATCTGGCTTATGTGTTCTGAACACAGTCTGTCATTGAGGGGAGGCAAGGCAGTGAGCCAAATGCCAGAGTACTAGAGGTCGGGGCTGGAGCAGAGGCCACAGAGGAGTGCTGCTTACTGCCTTGCTCCTTGTGGCTTACTCAGCCTGGGATCTTAATTCACAGAGGACCACTTGCCCGGGGGGACAACTGCCCACAGTGGGCTGGACCCACCCACATGTACCATTATTCAAGAAAATATCCCATAGACTCACCTACAAAGTTATCTAATGGAGGCATTTTCTCAGTTGAAGTTACCTCTTTCCAAATGACCCTAGCTTGTATCAAGTTGACAAAAAAAGAAAAGAAAAGAAAAAGAAAAGAAGAGAAAAGAGAATAAAACAGAAAAACTGGTGCGGAGTCTCACTGTGTTGCTTTGCTGACTTGGACCTCACAGGAGATTTGCTTGTCTCTGTCTCCCAGGTGCTGAGATTAAAGGAGTATACCATCATGCTCAGCTACTTAATTTAAAATTTAATTGATTAGTTAATTAATTTAGCAACAGTCTCACTATGTAGCCTTTGCTTTCCTGGAATTCTCTATGTAGATTGGACTAGCCTCAAATTCACAGAGATCCATTTCTCTCTGCCTCTTAAGTGCTGGGATTAAAGGTATGCACCACTATGCTCGGCTGAAAAACATTATTTTTAGATTTATTTATTTTATATTATGCACCTTAGTGCCTATATACCTGCCTATATGTATGTGTGCCACATGTGTACCTGGTGCCTGCAAAGGTCAAAAGGAGAAAATCCGATAGAGAGAACTCTAGCCATGAATGATTGTGCATGCTGGGCACCAAACCCAGGCTCTCTGCAAGAGCAACAAGAAGGCCATTTCTCCAGTCTGCCCTCAGAGGTAATTTTAGTGTGTCTCAGTTTGGAGATTTGTAGGTAGAAAATTTACTTCTCTTTGATTTAGTCCATTCAGTTGGCCAAAATGTGTTAGTGGTACTCAGTTCGAAAGCTCTGGATGAATTTCAGTGCTAGGACATGCTGACTGCTGACTCAGTTATCTCTTAGTTTGGATTGAAGTGGGTGGACTTTAGTGTGCTGATGTCTGTTTGTCTTTGGAATATTTTCCCTGCATTCATTGAACAGGATTCATGCTGCATTGGCCCTGCTGTGTAGTTACGTCTGGGTGGAGAGGATTAATTAGATGAAGATCACTGAGTCTGTCTGTCCTTGGGTAGCTAGCTAGCCTTTTGTATCCTAACAGCAGTAGCCCTTTTCTGGTGTAGGCTTTCCACATGGCTTATTATCAAGTATGACAACCTGTCCTGTGAGGTCAGCATCATGTCAGTTTCATGAGAATGGGCACTCCTCGAATCAGCTGCTTCTCCTTAATGTGCTGGGGTGTGAGGCATATGGTAACCAAGAAAATGTCATTTACTGTGTGGGTTGGTGGTGGTTGTAGGGGCTGTGTACGTTTTGGACGTGCGTGTCTTCCAGAAAGAAGCTCATGACAGATGGTATCACTTATTTCTTATTTGAGACTGTGTACAAAAACTGTAATCATACGTTCTAGAGTTCAGTAATAAATCACTTAACAGAATGATTAGTTCCCCCAACCCCTATCTCCTGTCCTTGAAGTTGTGACAGTTCTTATGCTTCAGTCTCCCAAATGCTGAGATTACAGGCATGAGCTACCACTGCAGACAGAAGGTCTGTTTTTGAATGTTGTTTCTTCATGGATCATCGGTGCGTGTGGCAAGTGCTGATGAGGGCTGGTGATTTACAGACTGTCAGTCTGAAGTGACATCTTACGCTTTGGTTAGAGAACACAGTTCTCATACGTGTGGAGGCAGTAGTTGAGGTCCGATTCCTTCCTTCCCTTCCTTATATTTCCTATCTTGATCCACTGCCATAAATAAATGGTGTATTTATTGCCTTGTATATGTGGTTGGTTGGTTTTCATATTCTCTTGTAGAAAATTACTTCTTAATTTACTTACTTTTTAAAATTTTTGCTATTTTAGTAACCTCAAAGCAGTAGTAAATAGCTTTTTATTTCTTTACATTTATATATGAGCCATCTTTTTGTCTGTATAAGTTATAGAAATTCAGGGTTTTTTTGTATGAGTCTTTTTCTGCCTGCAGTGTGTTCTGTATATGCAGTGTGTTCTGTATGTGCAGTGAGGTCATGTTCTGTACATGTTCTTCTATCCACTATAGTCCTTTAGGTCTGTACCACAGTAGATAGTGACAGCCACCACTACCAAGTATTTGTCTTTCCTTAGTTCATATTTGACATAAATCTTAGACAACAATGCAAGTGTCTCAAAGTGTTTGTAATCTGGTCAGAACAAAGTATAAAAGCATCAGATATAGGCTAGAGTACATGTAAGTGTTTAGCTGCGTGTTACTCTCTAAATGAGCCTGAAAGCCTTCTACTGAACTTCAAGCATGGTAAGTGTAACTGGAGAGTAAGAATGTAGGGCAGTTGATAGAGTGCTTGCATAAACCCTAGGCTCAGTCCCCAGACTACATAAAACTGGACATGGAGGCATACAATCAGAGTTCAAGGTCACCCTTGACTATCTAGTGAGCTCAAGTCCTGCCTGGGATAGTCGAGACTCTTATCTTAAAAAAACAAAACCATCACTGAAGACTGAAGACATGATGGAGAAGCAGACTTAAATTGATGCTTGGAGTAAAAAGGAAAAAGGAGGACAATGAGGTGAAAAGGAAGCATAGGGTGTGTTGCTTATAGTGAAGACACTGGCAGCAGATTCATGCTTGGTTGCTTCTTTTTTATTTTTTTTTATGATTTATTTTTACTTTATGTGCACTTACATGTGTTTGTGCTTTGTCTGCATGTATGTTTGTGTGAGGGTGCTGATTATTCTGGAACTGGTGTTGCAGACAGTTGTGAGTTGCCATGTGGGTGCTGGGAATTGAACCTGGGTCCTCTGGAAGAGCAGTTCACACTCCTAACCACTGAGCCATCTCTCTAGCCTCATGGTAGGTTACTTAAAAAACATTCTTCACCACATATAATTTGATGTGGCTTATAAGTATGCAGTATGGGGCCAGGCATGATGACACATGCTTGAAGTCTCAGCAACTGGAATGTGGGACAGAAAGATTGTGTTGGATGCCAGTTAGGGCTATTTACTAAGACTCTTATTTCATCTCCTTCTGAAAAAAAAAAATGTATGCTAGGCCTCAGGAGAGAGCTCTGTTAGTAAAGTGCCTACCACGCAAACCTGAGAACTTGAGCTGGATCCCTGCTCCCACATGGTTAAAAGCCAGATGCAGTGGCATTGTTCTATAACCCAGTACTTGGGAGGCAGAGACCAATGGATTCCGAGAACTCATTGGCTAGCAAGTGTGCTCCAGTTCAGCAAAGACCCTGTTTCGAAAAATAAGATGATGGGCTGAAGAAATGGCCCAACAGTTAAGAACACTGGCTATGGCCATGTTGAGGTCCATGGTCCATGCCGCCACTGGAAATCAAGTGGAGATCCTAGGCATGTGCTGATGTTGGCGACCCTGTGGATGTTTGTGGTCTGGGATGTTGTCAGAAACCACGTAGAAACCTAGGATTCGCACTCCCACCAACTGTAAAGGCAAGGAAGCTACTTTCACAGTGGTGTCCACTGATGCCTGCAGATGAACAGTTGAGAAAAAGGGACAGAGAAAGTTTCTATGACAACCCATACCCTTCTAGTCCCTAAAAGTAACAGCTGAAAAGGAAGCCATTAAAGAGAACTCTTAAAAATAGTGATAAGGGGGCTGCAGAGATGGCTTAGAGGTTAAGAGCACTGGCTGCTCTTCCAGAGGTCCTGAAGTCAACTCTAGCAAGCACATGGTGGCTCACAGCCATCTACAATGGGGTCTGATGGCCCTCTCCTGTCATGCAAGCATGCATACAAATAGAGTGTGTGTGCACACATGCGCACACACATTTATGTAATATATATTTATAGTATATATATGTATATATAAATAAATCTTAAAAACAAACACTAAACATGCCAAAAGAAATATTGTGATAAGGATGTTAAAGCCTAGTTTTCCACAATTGATGGCTTCTGGCTGGGATGCAGGTGGAAAGGATTCAGTTTTCTTTAGGTGGGGTGGTCACTGGGAATTTGAACATGCTCTAGTGAGTGTATATACAATCCAAATTGGACTTGTGTCCCACCCCTTTTGTGTGTGTGTGTGAGTGTGTGTGTGTGTGTGTGTGTGACAAGGATGGGGGTGGACCTGGGAGGACTGGGAAGTGAGCTTGATTGGGGTGCATGATGTGAAATTCCCAAATAAAATTAAATTCCCAAATTAAAATACTGTGTTGGTAAAGAGTACTGGCTACTCTTTCAAAGGACCTGGGATCAATTCCTAGCACCACACAGCAACTCACAACAATCATTTTTAACACCAGTTCTAGGGCATCCATGAACACCACGCATTCATGCAGTATACAGACATTTATAAAGGCATGCATATATATATATATATCTCACCAAACAACAAATAAATGAAATGTTATAAAGCAATCACGGAAGGCATCTGATGTCAGCCTGTCTTCTACTTACACGTACACACAAGTGCATGTATGATTTTATGCACACTTGTATACATTCCCCCGCCCTGCACACATATACAATGGAAAAATCCAAGGAGTAAAATGAGAAGTAGGAAAACTGTAGATTTCCAGTCTGAGCATGACATCAAAGCTGTGCTGTCCATAAGGTCCTAGATTGATTCTTAGTCAAAGCCAAGAACAGAGAGGTACTTGTTCCAGGAATCAGTTTGTTCCAGGAATCACTTATCTGTCACGGGAAGCTCTAGTGCTTTCCTCTGGGCTGAGCACAGTTCTTCAGAGTTTTTTGCTGTTTACTGAGAGCTCTGTTTACTTCTGAGGCAGGATTTCACTACACATGTAGTTACGATTGACCTAGAATTTGTTATCATACCAGGCTGGCATCAAACTTGGCAGCCTCTGACTCCCAAATGCTGAGACAGAGCCTTTCTTAGGGCTCTGTAATACAGAGCACAGAGAGATGAGATAGACCCCTATCTCCATATGCTTCTGGATAAAGTTAAGGAGAGGAGGCCTAAGTGAGACTCACTTGAAACAAGTAGCCAAAATGCCTGTTGATATCATTCTCTTCTGTCTCCTGCTGTGTGTTTCTGGAGTCTGTTCTTTCTCGTTTCTGGCAGAAATGAGCGGGGGTTTCTTTCTTTCTTTTAAAGGTATTTATTTATTTATTTATTTATTTATTTATTTATCTATTTATTACATGTACGTGCACTTTATTTATTTATCATATGTACATACACTGTAGCTGTCTTCAAACACCCCGTAAGAGGGCATCAGATCTCATTGTGGATGGTTGTGAGCCACCATGTGGTTGCTGGGATTTGAACTCATGACCTCTGGAAGAGCAGTCAGTGTTCTTAACCACTGAACCATTTCACCAGCCGGGGGGATTTCTTTTCTATGTTAGACTTCACTCTCAGTACTTAGCCCTAAATGCTTTTATTAATTGCTGTCTCTTCTTGTTTTTCCTCTTTCTTATTTTTCTTTTCTTTTTCTTTTTTTTCTTTTTTTCGATTCTGGGGTCAGACTGAGGGCCTGCATTTGGGCAGATGCTCTTCTGCTAGTCTGTATCTCAGCTTTGTTACTGTTGCAAAAATACCTTCCAGCCTTGATAATGAAATGGATTTGTTTCCTGACTTAATAAATAGGTTTGTTTTTTGTCTGTTGGTTGTTTTGAGATCAGGTATTCCTATGACACCCAGGCTGGCTCTACAGTCCTGATCTGAAGTGACCCTTCTGCCACAGACTCCACATGGGGCTAATGCCGCTGGATCCTAATAACATATCTGTCCCTCTTGCTATAGCAACCTCTCTTGTCTTCTCTTGTTTGTTTCAGGAGTTCAACTAGATGTCGCTCCACAGTCCCTGAATCCAGAAGTTTTATTAAAACTTAAATCTGAGATTGAGGAAGAACTGAAATCCTTGGACAGAGAAGTCTCTGAAGGTCTGTTCATTCCTACTTTCCTGAGCAGTGAGCATATTCTGTTGGCTTTGGTTTGGTTGATTTAGTTGATTTTTTTCTCCTTTTTTTTTTGTTTTGTTTTTGTTTTGTTTGTTTTGAGACAGGGCTTCTCTGTAGCCCTGGATGTCCAGGAACTCTCTCTGTAGACCAGGCTGGCCTCAAACTCACAGAATCAGATGTGTACTACCACATCTGGCAGCAACTGCCACAGCTGCTTCTTCCTCCTCCAAAGGTTTTTTTTTTTTTTTTTTGGGGTTTTCAAGACAGGGTTCTCTGTGGGTTCAAGGCCAGCCTGGTCTACAGAGTAAGTTCCAGGACAGCTAGGGCTACAAAGAGAAACTCTGTCTTGGAAAGTAACAACAAAAAAGCCCCCAAAACAAAACAAAAAAACAACAACAAAAAATATTTTATTTTTGGAAACATTGTAATTACATCATTTCCTTTCTTTCCTTTCCTCCTTCTGTTCCTCCCATGTGCCTCTCCCATGCTCTCTTCAAAATTCATAGCCTCTGTTTTTTAAACTGTTGGTGTGTGTGTTCCTAAATACATAAAGCCTAATAACTTTCAATAAACAACTGATAGGTTATGTTTCTTGTTAATTGCAAAAGAAGATGAATAGAAATTTATGAACAAACTGGGTGTGCTGGGTTGTGCTCATAGTCTTAGCAGTTAGGAGGCAGAGAGATAAGGATTCTTTTTTTTTGGTTTTTCGAGACAGGGTTTCTCTGTGTAGCCCTGGCTGTCCTGGAACTCACTCTGTAGACCAGGCTGGCCTCGAACTCAGAAATCCACCTGCCTCTGCCTCCTGAGTGCTGGGATTAAAGACGTGTGCCACCACCGCCCCACAGAGATGAAGATTCTTATAAGTTTGAGGCCATCCTGGGCTACATAGTAAATACAGGTGAACCACAGTGAGACAAACACTGGCAGAAAATAGATGATAGGTAGATAGATAGATTTACAAATAGACCATTCATAATAGACCATTCATAGTGGTTTATGCCTATAATCTCAGCACTTGAGAGACTGAGGTAGGAGAATGAGTTCAAAGCCAGCCTGGGCTATATATGGAGACCTCCATCTAAAAAATAAGACAATAAAAACCTCAAAATTTAGGACCTATCAATTTTCTGTTCCAGACAAGATCAGTATGTATAGTGATTATTTAATCTTTCCAAGTACCTTATAACTCTGGTTCTTAACAGTAAATACCTTAGTTTCATGGACTGTCATAAACACACCCTTTTTCTTTTCTCTTCTTCTCTTTTCTTTTCCTTTCTTTTTTGTTTAATATGTTTTTTGAGATCATCTCATTAGACTCAGATTGACCTCAGATTCACCGTTTAGCCAAGGCTGGTCTTCTGCCTCCATCTCCCTGGTGTGCTACCATGCCCAGCTTTTCGTTTGTTTGAGACAGGGTTTCTCTGTCTAACAGTTCTGGCTGTCTTGGAACTCAATTTGTAGACAAGACTGGCCAGGAACTCACAGTGATGCCTCTACCTTCCCAGTGTGTATCACCATGCCTGACTGATTTTTTAATTTATATTTTATTTTATTTTATTGACACAGGTTCTAGCTGTATAGCTCAGCTGGCTTTGAACTCACAGTGTAGCCCAGGCAGGTTTCCTTTTTGAGATCCTCCAGATTATAGATGTACACCATTACACCTGGCTAGTAGCATGACTTTTAGTACTTTTTTAAAAAAGTGTATATGGTTGTTTTGTCTGCATGTATGTCTGTGTGTATCTAGTGTCCATGGAGGCCCAGAAGAGGGCTTTGGATCTCCTGGGACTGGGTGCTGGGAATCCACTCCTGGTCCTCTGGAAGAGCGAACAGCATGTGCTCTTAACTACTGGCAATCTCTCCAGCCCTGGTACCACTTACTGATTTTGGTCTTTGTTTTCTCTTGTCTTCAGCCTTCACCAGCACAGGCTTTGACTGTCACACCTCACCAGTATTTAGCCCTGCTAACCCTGAAAGCTCCATAGAAGACTGCTTGGCTCATCTTGGAGAAAGAGTGTCACAGGATCTGAAAGAGCCTTTGCAGAAAGCATTGCAGACGCTCCTCAGCCAGTGAGTTGCAGTTGCTGAGTAGAGTGTGCCTCTTCTAAGGGGTCTCTGGGTGTCCAGCATCCTGGGCTGGCTGATGGCTGAGGCTTTGCTTTGGTGGTTCTTCACTTTTCTTTCCTTTGAGCTTAAAACATCTGCTTTGTGTTTTGAATGCCAGATTTGCCTTGAAGCAGGGATTTAAATATCCAAAAAGCCCTGATGGTTTTTATTGACCTGTTGAGCTGTCAGGTTTCAACAGATGCATGTACTGTGCTATATAAACACAAGCCATTGCCCTGTCCTGGTCACTCTCTGCTTCTGGTCCATGTAGTGCTCATCTCTATCTAGATATTACATCAAAGGCTTTGTGTACTGGAATGTGAGATTAGTTTATCTTGGTATTTTAGATTTCTGTATTCAGAATTGTAGCTATATCACAGATATTGTTATCCTTTGGGATTGCCTATCTGCCTGAGAGTAGCTTCTGTACTCCTACGATGACTTCCTTCCAGATATGACCCTCACCATAAGAAAGCTACAGTCGAGAAGCTAGTGAAAATTAAAGCATGCTAACATAGAGCCCCTTCACTTAAGATAAGTTTCAAAAGTCAGCTTCCCCTAATTTTTCAGTGAGAATCATTGAGGAATTAGTAATGAATTACAGGATTAGTATGACTTGATAAAAATAGGTCACTTAGGAGGAAATTTATTCCTCACCAAATGGCTGAAATTCAGATGCCAATCACTGTGTAGTAAGGACATTCCTTACTCTCATGTAGTCAGGGTTTATAGTTGGCCATGTTTTTCAGGAAGTAATTGGGTTTTATTTCTGCATATTCTGGTAAAATGAGCAAATATAAAATTCATAATCATACTCAGTGGAATGAAACCATAGTTGGATTTTCTACCTCAGACACAAGCTTAAAGAAATGTAGAAAGGACAATCTGAGTGGCCAGGAATTAAAGCTTATGCAGGAACTTTGGGTCTGCAGTGCGGCTTCCTAAAGTGTTCAGCAGAGCTGCTGTCCCTGAGCTCCATGTATCCTGAAGAGGTGAAGGGGGGATTGAGCAGGGTTCACTAAGATTCTCTGTCCTTAAGTGTTCATATAGTGTGTATATTGAGAGTACAAGTTTAAAAGTTTTATTTTCTTTGTCTTTTTTTGAGTCAGGGTTTCACCAAATTTACAGAGATTTGTGTACCTTTTCCTCCTAAGTACTGATTAAAGGCATGTGCCACTACCATGCCTGGCCTTTAAGGTTTATTTTTATTTATATGTATGTTGATACCCAGAAGGTCAGAAAAAGGCACTGAGTTCCCTGGACCATGAGTTACAGAGTTCAGTGTGGGTGTTTGGGAACTGAGCAGGAGCAGGAAGTGCTCTTCATCTTAACTGCTGAGTTCTCTCTCCAGCCCCCTTTATGCAAATCATCTCAGTCTTCATATGTCAGTTTCTTCATTTGGTAATTGTAATTTGGCTGCAATATTACCAGCTCTCCAATGAACAGAATGGTATGACTTCATTTTTTCAGACAGGGTCTGTCACTGTGGAATCTTAGCTGGCCTGGAACTCACAGAGATTCACCTTGCCTCTGCCCTTCCAAGTGATAGGGTTAAAGGTTTGTGCCACTGTGCCCTGAGTTTGTTTTTACTTTAAGACAAACTGATTTAGATGAATATTTACTTTTCCCAAACCCTGAATAGTGATAGCTATTTTCTTTTTTTTATTGGATATTTTATTTATTTACATTTCAGATGCCTTTCCTCATTTCCCGTCACTAGAAACCCCCATCCCATCCCCTCTCCTCTTTTTTGCTTTTAATCCATTTTAATTACATGCAAATATTAAGGTCAGTTCTAGGTTGAGGAACTAGAAATACAATAGATGCAAATCGTCAAGGAACAAGCAAGATAATAAACACAAATAGTCAAAGAACAAGCAAGGCAATAAACAGTGTGTAACACTCCCATGATCACTGTTTCACAAGACTGAGCCTGTCTTAGGTCGTTTTTGCCAAGAATACTTTCCTTACCTGTCATGGAATATGCATTATCATTGGTTGCATAGCAAGTAAAATTTGTTCAGAAGTCTACTTTTGAAAAATTTAAGCTCTGATACTAATGCATTGGAAACAATGCAATTATTATACAGGTTGAAGGCAGTTTCTTATAGTGGAAATGTCTCCTTCTTCAAATGTTTTTGCTAAAGTGGGAAAATAATCTTGACTTCTTTATATGGAATACCTTTGATTTCTAAAGGTACCCTTTCTTCTCTGCTATATTCTAAGACCTCATAAGGGGAAGGCTGGTTAGTCAGCTACTTGCTTCTCTATGTATTAAAATATGAATGTTTTAACCTGCTATATGTTCCATGTGCATGAATGTTTGTACATATAGTATTTTAAATCTTATTTCATTCTGAAGGATGATAAAATATGTAGCCTGATAGCCAAATTCCCTGTAAGGACTTCAGTGACTCACAGCAGCCACACACACAGTTCAGGAAAGGAAGGAAAAGAACTGATAGCTACAGTAGAGCTTCAGGGAGATAGAGGTAGGTGGATGGTAGAGGAGCTGGGGAAGTCTGAGTTTTACAGGATTCTCTTACGTAATCCCAAAGCCCCAAAGCCTAAAGCCCAAGACTTGTAAAGGAACCTTACACACTAAGGAGAATGTGGTATCACTAGGTAGAGGCATGGTGTGACTCCTCCCTCCACAGCACTGTAGCAGTGAGCTGATGCTGACCTGTGCCTGAGTGCTACCTGTTTCATCAGAGCGGTTCCTGAGGTCTTAAGACCAGTGCTCTTCAGTAGATACAGTGCATGGCACATGAAGATAAAATATGACGTTGGTGAAAATTTAATATATCTTTAATCAGTATAGTCAAATATTTTAAAAACCCAAAAGTTATTAGTGGGATATTTCACATTCTTTTCTTATTCTTATTGACTCTTTGAAAGCCAGTGTATGTTAAGCATAATAACTATGTGGCAATTTTTTTTTAAGCTACATGTGACATCTGGACATTTTTTGGCATATATCAAAATCCTTGACTGAATCCTTGAAATAGAAGCAGTGTGCTGTTGGGACTAGATCCAGTTGGGTGTTTGCCAGGCGTGGTTTTAGGATATGTGCTCCCTTAACTTTTTCTAACTTTGGCTTCCTAAGTGATACTGTATGATGTAAAGTATCAGTAGGGAAATGCAGAGCCTTAGACTCTAGGCCGCTAAGAAGCAGTAGTTACTGCTGTTCTTATGCATTCACCCGCTGAAGAAACCACAGGCTAGAGTGGTCAGGGCAGAAAAAGCTTTTGGAATTGGATTTTTAAAACCTATAGAAAAAAACAAGTATCCTCCCGGTTTTTATTTTCTTTTTTAATCTATTTATTTATGTTGTATGGGGCAGGGTCTCTCTACGTTACTCTGGCTGTCCTGGAGCTTACTATGTAGGCCAGTCTGGCCTTGATACCTCAGAGCTCTGCCTGCTTCTTGAGTGCTGAGACTAAAGGCGTATGCTACTACACCTGGCCTCCACTTAAAAAAAACCAATTCTGTTAATACTTTATCCCAAATGGGAAGGATAATTTTATTTTCCAAGGTATTGTTGCCTTCACATTATTTGTTACTATGTTTTTGTTTGTTTTAAATTTGTAAAGGAAACAATGTTTAAAGTTCTTCAAATTTGAGTGAGACATGTGGTTTCTTACAGTAATTCAGGGGTTGGTCTGACTTAGGACTAATATGCAGATACTAAGACATGCTTATTTTTCTGCACTCCGTGATTTTTTTTTTTTGTCTGTTTTTGTTTTTTGAGATAGGCTCTTGCTATATAGCCCTAACTGTTTTGGATTCACTGTATAGCTCAGGCTAGCCTGTAACTCAGCTTCTTCAGTGCTTAGATTATAGTCGTGGGTCACTAGGCTTGGCCTCTTCCAGGATTTTATATTAGATTCCAGTAAAAAATAGGGCAGCACTTATTACCGTGTCTATTCCACTTTCCAGGACCTCAGTTTGTTTTGTTTTTTGCTTTTGTTTTTTGCTTTTGTTGTTTTTTTGTTTTTTGTTTTTCGAGACAGGGTTTCTCTGTATAGCCCTGGCTGTCCTGGAACTCTGTAGACCAGGCTGGCCTCAAACTCAGAAATCCGCCTGTCTCTGCCTCCCAAGTGCTGGGATCAAAGGCGTGCGCCACCACCGCCTGGCTACGACCTCCCTCAGCTTTAAAAAGTCTTCACAACCTACCTATTAGGTTTTTTGTTTTTTGGTTTTTTGGTTTTTTGTTTTTTGTTTTTTGGTTTTTCGAGACAGGGTTTCTCTGTGTAGCCCTGGCTGTCCTGGAACTCACTCTGTAGACCAGGCTAGCCTCGAACTCTTGAACTCAGAAATTCACCTGCCTCTGCCTCCCAAGTGCTGGGATTAAAGGCGTGCGCCACCACCACCCGGCTAACCTATTAGTTTTTAACATTTATACTTTTTTCCCACTCTGGGTTTTTGAATTAGGGTTCTTTGTGTAACCCTGGCTGTCTTGGAACTCATTCTGTAGACCAGGCTGGCCTTAGACTCAAGAGATGTGCTTGCCTCTGCTTCCTGAGTGCTGGCATTACAGATGTTCTATACCACTCCAGGCTTAGACTTTTGCCTTAAAAAAAAAAAAAGACTATATTGTGTTTTCATTTAACTGAGTTAAGTTTTACATGTTATTGTTTGATTCTCTATCTGTAATTCAGGCATTTATCTACAACGTAGAAGTCCTACCAGATAAATGCCACGTCATTAAAAAATAATGGCTAGGATACTTATCTTTCTAGGCTATAATGATCTCCCCAGCAATACAGAGAATGTTTTGGGAAGAAACACATACCAAATATTAAAAGCCATATCTTGGGGGAGAAAAGCAATATGTTGAACAATCCTTGTCATGTTAGAAAAAAGTTCAGCCATACAATAATGTCTGTATATATATTCATCTGAAATTTTAGTCCTTTTTTGTGACACAGACTTTTAACAAAATGTCCACAGGCCAGTGACATATGAGGCATATCGTGAATGTACAGTGGAGACTGCAGTCCACACCACCGGATGGAATAAGGTATTAACCACATTATCTTTGCTCTTATAAAATGTTAGTGCTAATAATAAGGTATAGAAAGAATTATTAGCATCACACAGCATAGAACTCTTAGCACTAATGCAAAAATCCAAACTATATTAAGTGAATAGTTTTCCTTTATTTTTAACGAAATACTACAAGATTCTGCAGTGTATCTCAACATGTGCTCTGTAGTACGCTGGCCTCCTTTTCTTTGCTTCCTGAGTTTCCCATCATTTCTCTGTTCCTCTGTATTAAACATGACGTTTGTTTCCAGGTAGTTACTTGTTAACATGAGATGTTTATTTAATAGATAACCTCTTCTGGTTCTTTTAAAAGTTTTGTACCATTGTGTTTTATAGTTCACATAATAGTATATCTCATGTCATATATCATTTAATCATTCCAAACTCTTTGAAGAATGCACAGTGGATTTTATTGCCCTATTTAGGGCCTGGACAGGGGTGGGATACCCTGTTGACCTAGTGTGGAACCCGGGATTTTGTGCAGGCCAGGCAAGAACTCTACTAATGAACTACACCCCCAGCACAATGAGCTTCTGTTCTATTATTTATTTACTTAAGTTGATGACTCTTCAGGAAAGGGTTAAATAACTTGTGTAGGATCTCTTGAGTAGCAACTGGTTAAGATCTGCTGGCTCTAGCTTTTCCACTGTGTCATGTGATTATCCGTTGTCTTATACTGTGTCGCCTGCTTGTTACTTTGCAAAGGCAGAGTGTGAGGAGACACTGTGGACGTGTAGCCTGCCTCTTGAGTCAGCTCCACTCCATACCTGCATCTTTCCTTGGTGGATGCCATGGTCTCTGGTGTCCCAGGGTCTCCACTGCAATGGAGTCCTTACTTTTACATCTCCACACAGTAGCCTCTCCAAGCCTCTTTCAGTTGTATGGCCTCAGCAGAGTTCAGGAAGACGTTGAACAAAAGAGTTCATGAAGCTCTCAGTCTTGCATCTTTCATGCCTGCAAAGCCAGTGCCGTGTGGATGCTGCTGCCACGTTCTGCTGCCAGCTCAGGATGGAGCCTGGCCCTGGACCACAGACACAGCAGCGTGTGTGCCAAGACAATTGTTTTTGAGCAGGGAGCCCCTTAAACTGTATTTTAGTTCAAGCTCTCTCCATTCAAACAAATAAGCCTTTTCATAAATTGATGCCTTGAATTTAAGGGGTCTTACCATCCAGGGCAGAGCAGGAAGTTTGTCTTTAAGAATTACAATTTCTCTTCTGAACATTTGTTTTTTTTCATTGCCAAACTATACTTTTTTTTTTTTTTTTTTTAATGTCTTTCTGCCTCATTCTCTGTCAGGAAATTAAATAAATAAATGAATAAAGGTAAGGCAGTAGAAGTCATCCTCTCTGGTGCTGAAAGGTTCTTGGACATCTGATTACAAGAATTTCTTTCTTTCTTTTCTTTCTTTTTTTTTTAAACATTTATTTATTTTATGTGAGTACACTGTGGCTGTCTTCAGACACACCAGAAGAGGACATCAGGTCCCATTACAGATGGTTGTGAGCCACCATGTGGTTGCTGGGAATTGAACTCAGGGCCTTTAAAAGAGCAGACAGTGCTCTTAACCACTGAGCAATCTCTCCAGCCCCAAGAATGTCTAAGGAAAACATATTCCGTATGCAGAATTTATTATCCCATGAGGGAAAATTACTTAGAATAAAAATTAAAAGACAAGCATTTCTTTTAACATTAAAAAATAAAAAAAATGTAGTACTAAAAAACAAAATTGGGTTTTAGATTACATAGAGTACTCGTGGGATAGAGATGAGTTGTAGAAGTAATTTACCTGTTGTTGTTTTTGTTTTTTGAAACAGCATTTTATTTAGCCCAGATTAATCTCGGGCTAACTATGTGGTCAGGGATGAGGTTGAACTTCTAAGCTTCCAGTTATTAACATGTAATCTTCCAGGTTTACAGGCTTGAACCACCACCATCTAGTTTTATGTGTAGCTTCATGGATGCTAAGCAAATCCTCTCCCAACTGAGCTATGTTCTTACCCCTACTTAAAAGTAACTCTTGGTGCTTCTTGTATAGGAAAGTAAGTTTAAGTATATAAACATAATCTATCTACACTGTGCTTAAAAACTGGTGCTCCTAAACTGGTCATTGATGTGTCTGTGATGCCAGCAACTGGGAGGTAGAGGCAAGGAATCAGGAGTTCAAGAATGTCCCCACTATGTGATGGGCTAGCCTGGGCTACATGAGACTTGTCTCAAACAAAACAAAGAAATATAAATAAAGTACAGATAAAAGCAAGTGGGTCTGTAGGTTCATTAAGAAAAGTTGTCAGAGGAGTAAGCCTGGTGTAGTAGTCATTTAACGATTATTACGAGCTGGGTGTGGTGGTGGGTATGTAATCCTAACACTTGGGAGGTATAAGTAGGAAGAAGAGTAGTTTAAAGTGAGCCTCAGCTACATGAGAGCCCCTCTTAAGCAAAACGGGGGTGGCAAAATGGCTCAGTGGTGAAAGTGCTTTCCATCTAGTCTGGTGACCTGAGTTTGACCTGGGACTCACATGGTGGAAGGAGAGAATGAGCTCTTCAGCGTTGTCCTCTGACCGTCAGGTACGGGTGCACTCTCAGCCTGCCCCTCCCCAGTCATTAAATACATGTAAGTTTAAGAAGTCAGAATAGTGTGAGGAATGAAAGTGGAGGATATGAATCACGTCTGCTAAGACGAGTATCAACAAGGATGTGTCAGCCCAGGAGAGCGCGCTAGTTCCATACAATGAAGATGAACTGGAATGGCAGCGAGAACTCAGATAAGGAAAGCTCCGGAGCCGAGCGCGCTGGCTGAAGAGCAGACAGGTTACTCACAGACTGACGCTTTGGTGAATAGAGGCGCTGTGATTGAGCTGACAGCGACAGGAGCGGGAGAGGTTGTCACACTCACACTAATTTATTATGTATTCAATGACAGTGCTGGTTTTGATACATACGGAAGAGGTAATTTGTAACCGATGAAAGGAAATGTTATTTTATGTAGTGGCTCATAAAATAAGGTGTTTGCAGTTCATTTCCCCAATTGATAATGGGAGGTTAGGCATGCCCAGTCTCAAAATGTTACACGTTTATGGAGTATTATAGGAAGTTTGAATGCTTTGCAGTATAGGACATCTCAGGCTTTTGAAGTTGAGATGATTTGAATTTGCAAGACTGATTCTCAAGCCGTCCTTCACCTGCTCCTGCTCAAGGCACAGTATTAGGCTAGATAAATGGCCATTTTGTTTTGTTTTAAACAGCCTGATGTGTTTTCTTATGTAAGAGGCCTATCTTACTCTTCATAGCCCTTTGTCCGTTAGTGGTAAGAAATGGCTTTAATATATTTTGAGCTGGAGTTCTTTGAGAATGTCAAAAATGAAGATGTGTGTTGCATTCTTCCACTCAGACTTCAAAGTAAATTCCCTCTAGGCTGCTTTTCCTGAAGTAAAAGCTAAAGGATATTACTGTGAAACAGACTCATTTTAAAAGTTTGTTTTCTTCTGAGGAAATACTTTGCCATTCCATTATTTCCTTGATAATCTAGTAACAAGGAACTGAGACTGGGTTATTTCCTCGTGCATTCCTTCTTAGGTCCTGGAGAGACTTTGATGTTTGAGACAAGCGCCTGCATGCAGATGGCTACCTGACTGTGGTTACTTTGCCCTCTCCCTCCTTTCTCCTTCCCTCTTCTTCTCTCCATCTCTGGCTTTCTAAGTTGTGATGTTAGTGAGTGAGCCAGGGCCTCTGGTACTCTGCATCCCCAGCCCGTTAGGTTTGTTGTTGTTTGTTTGTTTTGTTTGTTTTGAAAAGAAGGAATAGCTAGTTAGTGTCTGTTGTGAATTATGATTATTTTAAGTATTCAGCCACAGTGTTATTAAGCATAATTTAAATTTATAATGTCTCTCCTTACATTTGACTTTAGATGACTTTCATAAGGTAGCTTGTAACTGTAAAAGTTATTAATTTGCCAGGTGTGATCCCTCACCCACACCTGTAATCTCAGCTCTCTGGAGGCAAAGGCAAAAGGATTGCCACAAGCATGAGGCCTGTCTCCTAAGCACCAACCATGAAAAGTCCTTGTTTTCAAGCAGATGATAAAAGCATTTGCTCCCAAAACTTGGGAGGCAGATCTCTGAATTCAAGGTGAGCCTGGGCTGCAGAGTGAGTTCTAGGACAGCCAGGGTTACACAGAGAAACCCTGTCTTGAAAAACAGTACAGAAATACTAGAATCAAAGATGAAACCTTTCCTTCACCCTGCCCTCAGTCACCTAGTTCCTTAAGTGAGTGCCATTACTAGTTTCTTGTATATTTTTTTCCAGAGACACTGTAAGTCATATGTATGTGTGTGCATATGTATGTGTGTGTTGACTTACATTTTGGTAATTGATGACTGAACAATCTTGTTCCTTTTTTTTTTTTTTTTTTTTTTTTTTGGTTTTTTCGAGACAGGGTTTCTCTGTATAGCCCTGGATGTCCTGGAACTCACTAGGTAGACCAGGCTGGCCTCGAACTCAGAAATCTGCCTGCCTCTGCCTCCCAAGTGCTGGGATTAAAGACGTGTGCCACCACTGCCCGGCTCAATCTTGTTCTTTTTTAACAGCTAGGGTGGCTGCAGTTTTTAGATTAGTTTTTGCTTTTAGTAGTTTTTCATTATAATTAATTATTGTGTGACTTTCTGTATGCTATGTCTTACCCATGGTTGTTTTCATATAATCACTTTCCTGTCCCCTCTTATATGAAATTCACACGTAGCCTGAAGGATTGTAGAAGGAGTTGATGCTCTATCCTAGTGAGAATGAAATAGCCATAGTCGTGTGTCTGCATTACAGTTTTCACCGTTGAACATAAAATCCGTTGTAAGAACTTCAGTTTTATGTTTTTTATGTCTTTACCTTTGCATTGAAGATTTTGGTGCCTCTAGTTTTGCTACAACAAATGCTTTTGGAATTGACACGCCGTGGTCAAGAGCCTTTGAGCACGCTGCTGCAGTTTGGCGTCATGTATCTGGAGGACCGCGCAGCGGAGTTCATCATTCAGCAAGGCGGCTGGGTATGACTCTTACAGTCTTTCCCTTTAGAATAATTAAGACTGTGTCTAAAAGCTTTAAATATTTTTTATTTGCTGGGGGATCAAACCCATGGCCTCGTTCACGGCGGGCAGGTATCCTAGCGATGCCTTGTGTCCCTGGCCCAGCTTCAGTGTCTAATGGTGTAGGTCTCTGTCAGTACTGGATGGCAAGCAAGGAAGGCTGCTCAGACCATTGTAAGTTACTAGGGTTTTACTTGAGCAAGATTGATATGTGGTGCTTTTAAATAGTTGTTAGTCATGAAATATTTCATGCTAACAACAACAAAATGGAGTAATTATGAGATGAAGACTGTCCATGCCTACAGTGGCTCAGGTTTTGGATACTGAGACACCTACTGTGCTGGAAATGGAACTCTGGTCCTCTGGAAGAGCAGTGCATACTTTGAGTCCCTGCCATCTCTCCAGCACAGGTTGTTGTGAACTGTTAGGTCAGAGTGTGTGTATGTGTCCTTACTCTGCCTTGGAGTTTGTGGGGAGCACCGGGACTCTGTGGGGAGCCCCGGGACTCTGTGGGGAGCACCGGGACTCTGTGGTTCCCTCCGACTTACGTGCATCACTCGATGTTACGGCTCTTGCTGCTTAGTCTTTTTCATTTTCCCTTCACTTTTCCCATGATCCCTTTTAGCCAGGTTTCTTCCTCCACGAAAAAAGAAGAAAGTTTTAAAGCACAGTTGGAGTTTATTTAATCTCAGCACTGAGGAGGCAGAAGCAAGTGAATTTTGAGTTTGTGGCCACCTGGTCTAAAGAGTGACACCAGAGCTACACAGAGAAACCTGGTCTCAAAAACACACATGCAGAGAAAGGGGTTTGGGGATGGTTAGAGGCTGGAGATGCTTTGTAGTGCTTGCTGTGCAGACATGACAACCCAGATTCGATCCCTCAAATCCAAATAATAAAATCAGCATGGTATGCACACTTGTACTCCCAGCACCGGAGAGGCAGGGACAGCAAGGTCCCTGGGCTTTTCAGCCAGTCCAGCAAAATCAGCAAGCCCCAAGTCCCAGAGACAGACAGAAAGAGCTTCTCTCAGAAAGCGAGATAAACAGCTGTCGTGAGGGTCAACCCTGCAGGCTAACCTCTCACAGGTTGATTTACCTGTGGTCCTGTCGGTGGCATCTTTTACTATTAGACGAGTTGCTGTTTGCAGCATCCTTATGTATATACATTTCTTTTTTTCTCCTTTTAATTTTTATCCTCCCCTTCCCTCCCCTTCCTCCCTCCCCTTCCCCCTTCCCCTCCCCTTCCCCCCTCTTCCCTTTCCCCCTCCCCTCCCCTTCCCCTCTCCCTTCCCCTCCCTCTCCCCTACCTCTTCCTCTTCCCTCCCTTCCTTTCTTTCTTTGACAGGATTTCTCTGTATTATCCTGGCTGTCTGGAACTCACAGCCTGTTAGACCAGGCTGGCCTTAAACTCAGAAATCTGTCTGGCCCCCTCCTGAGTGCTGGGACTAAGGTGTTGCTGCCACACCTGGCACATGGACATTTCTATGGCTTCATATGTGGAAGCAGAATTTCTGAGTCATGGTGTATGGCTGTGGTTTTTTGTTTGTTTTGTTTTTTTGAGATAAGGTCTTATGTCTCAGGCTGTCCTTGACTCTATTTAGCTAAAGATGGTCTTGAACACCTGACCCTTTTGCCACCTCTCCTCCCTTGAGTGATAGGATTATATATGTGTGCCACCATGCCTAGTGTAAGTGGTGCTAGGGATTGAACCCAGGGCTTCATACATGCTAGATAAGCCCTCTGCCAACTTAGTTACTGCCCAAGTCCTGGGCATGCTTTAATTTATGAAACAGTGCCAGAGTGTCTTTCAGAGGAATCCATTAGCAGTATATGAGTTTTCATGACTCTTCTATATTATACTTAATATTTACAGAGTTGCTAAGGTTTTTTGTTTTTGAACAGTTTGCTAATATTGGGTTTTAATTTTAAGCTTGCTTGTTTGTTTAGAGACAGGGTTTCACTGCATAGCCCTGGGTGCCCTGGAACTATGTAGACTAGGCTGGCATGGAACTCATAGAGATCTGACTGCCTCTGCCTCCCGGGTGCTGGAATTAAATGCAAGCACTCAGCTAATTTTAAGCTTTTAATAAAATTGCAAAAATAATGAATTCCCATGTAGTCTTTACCCAGTTCCCACTATTATAAGTATCTTAGTTAGGGTTTCTATTGCTGTGATAAGCACTGTGACCAAAAGCATGGGGAGGAAAGGGTTTATTTCATCTCACAGGCCATTGAGGGAAGCCAAAGCAGGAACTGAAGTAGAGGAAAGATGCTCACTGGCTGGTTCTCCATGGCTTGTTCAGCCTGCTTTCTTAAGTACTTGGGTGGTACTGTCCACAGTGAGCTGGGTCTTCCCACATCAGTCATTACCCAAGGAAATGCCCCACAGACTTGCCTACAGGCTAGTCTGATGGAGGCCGTTCTTCAATTGAAATTAGATTTCTGTCCAGGTGATGAAAACCAGCTAGTGCAATGACATGCAACTGTGATCCCTTTGTCAAAGCTGAAAGGTTAATATTTATATGTTAATCAAACTCCAGAATTCATGTTGATAGCAGCTTTTTTTCTGTGCTAGGATCTGTCTGGGACACTATCTTTGAAGCTGTGTCAGTTTTTCATTACTCATGAACATGGTGGACCGCAGTCAGACTTCAGTCTTTCTCCTGTTTATGGCCCTTTGTGTTTCCTCTGATTTAGCTTCGCTGCATTCTATGTTAATTAATTAATTACTCCCCTGCTTGCTCTTTTTTTTTTTTTTTTTTTTTTTTTTTTGCCTTAGTCTTGATTGTGTGGCCTTTTACATGTAACCTATATCAACGTTCTTGGTACTGAGCCAGGTGACCAATTACTCCTAAAATGTTGTGTTTCAGAAGCTCAAAAAGAAACAATGCTTTAAAATTGTCAGTTAGAAAAAGAAAACTTGGAATCCACTTCAGGGTTTACTAAATTTGTTGTCCAAATGGTTCTGAGGAAGGATGCAGAACTGTCTACTTGAACTAGGTATGGCAGGGCACAATGAGGCAGGAGGACTGCTAAGAGTTCAAGGCCACCTACATGGTACCAGGCTTGCCAGGCTACATAGTAAAACTCTATCCCAACCCCCAAAATAAATAAACTAGTAGTCAGTAAGAATACTCTGCCTGGTGGTAGTGGCACATGCCTTTAATCCCAGCACTCAGAGACAGAGGCAGATAGATTTCTGTGAATTCAAGGCCAAGGTTACACAGAGAAGCCCTGCCTCAAAAAGAAAAAAAAAGTTTTAGAAAGAATTTTAGACTTAAGTACCAACACAGTCCACCTTCAGAAGCCGAGTGTATGCTGCCCTTGAGAAGCACTGGCAAGTTAAAGCTAAGGAAAAAAAGGAAGGGGAGGGGGAGGACTGAGAGGAAAACCAGTGGCCTTCCCAGCGTGGCACAAGGTAGCGCTTCCCTGCACAGGTGTACTCCCACAGATGCTTTGGTGATTGGGAGGAGTGTGGAGGGGACAGGAGAGTTTCTAGAAGCTAGTCAGGTGTAGTAGCATTTAACAAAGATCTACTCAAATAGTAGATACACACATGAATGCCCACACATGAGAGAGAGAGAGAGAGAGAGAGAGAGAGAGAGAGAGAGAGAGAGAGAGAACACGCACACATGCATGTAAACAAACAAATTTAAGAAAACCTTAACAAGGGGCTGGAGAGATGGCTCAGTGGCTAAGAGCAGTGACTACTTTTCCAAAGGTCCTGAGTTCAATTCCCAGCAACCACATGGTGCCTCACAACCATCTGTAATGGGATCTGACGCACTCTTCTGGTGTATCTGAAAACAGCTACAGTGTACTCACCTACATAAAATAAATAAATAAAATCTTAAAGAAAGAAAGAAAAGAAAGAAAGGAAGAAAGAAAGAAAGAAAACCTTAACAAAACCAACTAAGTCACTGAAGTCATTAGCCTGCGATCCCAGTACTTTTAATGTGGAGGCGAGCAGACCAGGATTTGAGGCCAGCTTTGTGGACATAGCTAACTCAGGGCTAGCTTGTGGGCTACATGAGACCCTGACTCAAAAAAAATGGTAATAATAAAAATAAAAATCAGGTACTAGTTTCCTTCCTCCCCCTTATACATGTTAGTAATTCTTTGAAAATTTCACACAATTGTTTTGATCACATTTAACCCCTCCGCCCCTCCCCCAACTTCTCCCAGATCTTCCTTTCTCATCTCCAACTTCATGACTTTAAAATATATATATATATATATACACATATACATATGTATATGTATATGTATATGTATATATATATATATAATCTCCCATCAAGTCCAGTTTGCCCTGCCCATTTACTACCAGGTGGTGTGTGGGATTATACACTGAAGTGTGATTGACCTACCAAGGTCTACACCCTTAAAGAAAAATGACTCTCCCTCCCCAGAAGCCGTTAGCTGTCCACAGCTCCCTCGTTAAGAGTAGGTGCTCATGAGCCTCTGTCCCCTCTGTCCAAGAATGTTGACTGGTCTCTTACTAACTGGTGCAACTATGTCCTCTGACACAAGATGTCAGCATGAATCACCTTTAAAGTACTTGGTGTTTAGTACTGAATTGACAGCTCTTAATGCCATTCTAAGCCAACCCTGGTGGCACAGGTATGTAATCTTAGTACTTTAGGAGGAAGAGGCAGGAGATTGTTAGTTTGAGGCCACCTGGGCTTCACAGTAAGTTCCAGGCCAGCTTAACTACTTAGTGAGAGCTTACAAAAGAAAAGAAAAGAGAGAGAAAGAAAGAAAGGAAATCTCCATTTTGTAAATGGTAAGCTATTATACATGTCTGTAACTGTTCATGTGGCTTGTTTTCTCACTGTTAAGTGTGACTTGTATTTGGCCTGCTACCCAGTGAGGGCAGGTAAGACTGCGTACTGAGACGGAGTCATGCTTTCTCCCTGTGCTCTCACCAGTTTTCTTTTCCTAGCACGGTTACATTGTATCTGTTTCCTGAAAGGACAGCTGTTCAAGTCTACTGTGGCAAGGCCATTTATTTTCTCTGTTGTCATGTGTTACACTAAAAAGATTCAGTTTTAGATTATGTAGAAAAACTATTGTAAACTTGCATCTAATGTCTGTCTTAAATTTTTGAATGAAATTAATTTTTTATCCGTTTTCCCTGAGTTGAAGATTGTTCTTACAATTTTAAAGAGTGGCAGCTACAAAAAGAGTTACTTCTTTTTACTCTAGACTAAGGATTCTCTTGGAAGCAGTTAGGGTAAGGGTCTTTTACAGAAGTTTCATGTTATGAACACTGATCCAAAGCTAAGTAGATGGTTGCAACTAAATCAGCTTAGTTTAGTAAGTTCTGAGGACTTTGTCTGGGCAGGTACGGGCGTTCATTATATTGGGTTCTTGATTGATCCCCATTCCCCTGTTAGTGCTAGAGAGGAAGTCAGAGCCTCGGTATGCACTGCACAAGAGCTCTTTGCCTCTTGGCTGCAGTCCCGTCCCAGTGCTGGGTTCTGAGATACGCTTTTGTGGGTCTTGGCATCATATTACACGAACATTAACTTCTAGAAGGTCTTTCCATACGTTGTCTTCTTATTTTAGGTTAGAAGGGATTGAAGAAGCATTTGGTTGTCAGTGTCCTGGTACCTGTTTCCATTTTATAAGCTGAATATGTGAAAGACAGTATATTGGCACAGCTAAGTGCAAGTGCTTCCCTTGATGGATTTACCAGTGAGGATAGGCTGGGGAATTCTGCCCACCCATCCTCAGACGGAAAAATGAAACCCATAGGTACTTAGATCAGCAGCCATGACACAAAAGGTAAAATTAACATCAAGCTGGCCAAATAATGTGTACTTGATGTGAGAAAAAAGCAAACAACTTGAAGCAAAATAAACTCAATATCAGACATCAGGAAGCAGTATACAGTTTTAACTAGTCTTATTTTTGTCTCATGTAGACAGGCTGCTCTTGAACTTGCTATATAGCTGAACTCCTTGAAGCCAGCCTTGAACTCCTGATTCTCCTTTCTCATCTCTCCAGTGCTGGAGTTTCAGAGCTGCACCAAACCTAGGCAGCCTGCGTTTCTGTAGTGCTGGGCGTCAAACCTCGGGCAACCACTCAGTCAGATACCGTACATTCCCAGCCCCCTAATGATTCTTTAATATTTGTTAAGCCAGTTTTTCTCAGTTCCTACCTCCTAAGCAGAGTTATGCTTTATTTACATGTGTTTAAACATACTCCCTTTATCTCCATATTTGGTTTTGTACATTTTTTTGTGTGTCTGTTTGCTTGAAGAAGGGTAATATGTTTTCTCTACTTCTGGCCTTAAACTTGAAGCACTGTGATATCGTGGAAAGAGAAACTGGACTTCAACCTGCCTCATAGCAGAAGGTCATTGTGAGCCGATGCCTTGTTAGAACGAGCTTAGGAGCTCGGGAGATGGAGATGGTTCTAGAACTGCATTGAGTGTTAACTCTGCTCTGTTGAGCTTAGGTACCCTAGAACAGCTGTGTGTACGGACAGGTCCCCAGTGGGAAAACAGCTGTGTGTATGGACAGGTCCCCAGTGGGAAGAGCTTTAGTGGTCATCGTGTGTGTGTGTGTGTGTGTAAGGGGGGGGGGTTATTAAGGGTGGCTTGGAAATTACTGTATAGCCCAAGCTGGCCTCCAACTTACAGCAATCCTCCTGTCTCAGCCTCTTAAGTGCTGGGACTACAAATGTGAGCTCTTTTGCTTGGCTCTTCTTTCAGGACTTTCACGTAAGGACAAGTGAGATGGTTGAGTAGGTGAAGGTACTTGCCCCCAAGCTTTACCTGAGGATAATCCCTGGAGCCCATGTGGTAGGAGAGAACCCTCTGACCGACCGCCACACAGTCTCCACGCGCACCCTCTCTCCTCACCTTCCACCAATAAATAAATAAATGAATGAATGAATGAATGAATAAATAAATAAATAAATGAATGTATTACAAGTTTTAGAGAGAAAAAAGACAATCGTAAAAGAATATAAAACACTTGGTAAATTTTTACTGAACTGGCATCTCATTACAAAATGGGTTGTGAGGTAAGGGGTCATACAAGCAAAGGATAAAGTCACGTCATCAGCTTCCCCAGGCTGTGTAGACAGATGTGCTGCTGTGATGTCTAGGATGGGACAGGAAGGTAAGATGTGGAGCAGAGGCTCTTCTGAAGCCTCCTGTTAGTTTGGTAATGGGAGATTTGTAGCTCAGTAGTAGCGCACCTTCTTATCCTGCATAAGGCTTGGGGCCCATTCTCAGCATCACACAAACACCAAATATAATAACAACATTTTACAGCGAATCCTATTTCGGCTTGTTAATGTTCCCTGTATGAAACCTCCATTGCAATAAACCTAGAGGTCTCTTTTCCAGCACTAAAATGCTCACCTGTTTTGTTAGGTTCTGTTTTTGTCTCTTTCTCTGTCTCTGTCTTTCTCTGTCTTTTGTTTGTTTATTTTTTCAAGACAGAGTCTCTTTGTGTAATAGCCCTGGTTGTCCTGGACTCAACTTTATAAGCCAGGCTAGCCTCGAACTCCACAGACATGCACCTGCCTCTGCCACCTCAGCCCTGGAGATAAAGGTATGTGCTACCATGCCTAGCCTCTATGGTTTTTGTCTCCTCTCTTTCTTTCTTTCTTTCTTTCTTTCTTTCTTTCTTTCTTTCTTTCTTTCTTTCTTTCCTTCTTTCTTTCTCTGTCTCTCTCTCTCTTTCTTTTGTTTTCTCTTTCTTCTTTCTTTTTTGACAAAGATTTATTTATTTTATATATGTGAGTTCACTGCTGTCTTCAGACACACCAGAAGAGGGCACTGGATCCCATTATAGATGGTTGTGAGCCAGTTTTTTTTTTTTCTTTCTTAAATCAGTTTTTCTTTATTTATTTATTTATTTATTTATTTATTGTTTTTTGAGACAGGGTTTCTCTGTGTAGCCCTGGCTGTCCTGGAACTCACTCTGTAGACCAGGCTGGCCTCGAACTCAGAAATCCACCTGCCTCTGCCTCCCAAGTGCTGGGATTAAAGGCGTGCGCCACCACCACCCGGCTAAATCAGTTTTTCTTGTTAGAGCATCTTGGGTTTTTTGTTTGTTTGTTTATTTTTGGTTTTTTTTTGTTTTTTTTCAAAGTGCAGATCAGCAGCTTATTGGCAGTTTATATCATTTATTTTATTTTTAATTTTTGATTTTGAGGCAAGGTCTCTTTGTAAACTTGAAACCCACTCTAGATCAGACTGGCCTGGAACTTACCAGACCCTGCCTCCCAAATGCCAAAGTGCCAGGATTAAATGTGTGTACCTCCTCACCTACACTTCCTTTTGAGAATTGATATCCATAGACATCTGGGCAGTAGGATTTGGGAGTTTAGCATAGTGCTTATAGGGGACTTGGTGCTCACAGGGGCTGGGTGTGGAGCTGTAGGAGTCCTGTAAGGCCCTCATGGTTAGAGCGAGTGCCTAGAACGGGTGAGAAAAGATAGGGATACCAGGTAGTTCTAGGATGTAGTTTAGGGACAGAGTGCTTGGTTGATGTGCACAAAGCCCTGGGTCCCTTCCCTAGTGCTGCAAGAGAGGAGGCTGTGGGGAAGCCAGAACCCTAAGAACAGAGAGGAAGGTTTAGTTTTATTTCAATTAATAGTACTGTGCCTTTAAAAAAATTATATTTAGTTTCAGAGGAAAGCATGACTGTGCTTAGGAACAATAATGTGTTGTCTAAATATTGTATGGTCTTGCCCTCTTGGCTTTGTAACTGGAAGAGTCAGATAATGAGCAGTACTCTGATTTATAACATTGAACTGAACCTTATCTGATGATGGCTCGGCAATACATTAGTCAGGTTTTCTGCCCTGGGTATTGATGACTGTAAGAGGGGCTGGAGTGGGAGCAGAGTCCGTTGATTTCCTAAGAGAACTATGGTCGCTGTTAGACTAACAGCGGTGAGGGCTGATCCATTATGAGTGGACGCAGTGATGCCTGGACAGACATGGCTACACCTTACACTCCATTAACCGATATGGTTTATCTTTTTTGTGTTCGTGGCACTGGGCATGAAATGTAGGACCTTCGTGAGCAGAAAAGCTTCTGTCTGTGCCTGATCTACACTCCACATCCCCAGCACCCTCCCTCCTTTCTTTTTGAAGACAGAGTCTCAAAAAGACTAGCTGTTCTAACCATTCAACTCTAGCTAGTCTAAAACTCTTAATCCTCCTGCCTTAGCTTGTGGCTGGGATGAGCATGTGCCACCACACCTGCTAAGATGATGCTTTTGTTTCCAGACTAGTTGACAGGCAAACAGGAATCATCACATTAGTTCTGCAGACTAGTTGACAGGCACACAGGAGTCATCACATTAATTCTGTTGAGAGAGAAGTGGGAGGGTCCACCAGGATGGCTCAGCTGGTAGGGAGCATTTGCTATAAAGCCTGCGGACCCGAGTTCAGTCCCTAGGACCCACACAGTGGAAGGAGAGAGCCAACTCCAGCAAATTGTCCTTTGACCTCCATGCACATGCCCAATTAATACATAAGTGTAAAATATTTCTTAAGGAAATAGGGATTATTTTTATTAGAGTAATAGCAGAAAGTGTTCAGAGAAAGAAAAACTTGTATTCACATATATTACCATACGTTTAGAAGCTGTGTGAAATGGGTGATATTTAGAAATGCCGTGGTGCGGTCCAGCTAACTACCTAAATCGCCCACCATGTTCCTGTTGTTTCTGCTCTGACCGTGGCTCTGGCTAGCCAGAAGCGCACTGGCCCTGGCATCCACGAGATGTTAATGTGGCTGCTGTCTCTGCTAGTCAGCTCCATAAAGACCACGCCCCAAAGCATGGATCTTGGGCTAACCCCATCACCCTCATGGTTCTCTGCTAAGCCTCAGACAATGCTCACCATGCTCAAGAAGACTCTTAATGCTTAAAGATTGTCCAATGGATTTAATTATTTAAATTATTATTGGGCTCAATACACAAGATGCCCAACCAATTATAACTGTTACCCAAAATCTAACCTTTCGATAGAAATTGCTACCTGGGACTGCTAGAGATCCATGCTTCTTCCTCCATGTTGCTTCCTCTCTTCCTTTCTCTTTCTCCTCCCCCTTCTTTTCCTCCAAACTCCTCACTCTGCCTACCTCTTCTACTGCCCAATCACGGAGCTCCACTGCAAATACAGTGTAGCAGAAAAATATGCTGCTACAGCTGTGTTTGGTGTTTTATACCTTAAATTGCAACACTCAGAGACAGCAAGCAGATCTCTGTGAGTCTACATAGCCAGTTCCAGGCCAGCCAGGGCTACATCGTGCGAGTGTCTCAGGGGTGAGGGGGCAGTGGGAGAAGAAACATTTAGGTGGAGTAAGAATGGTGCATACCTATGATCCCAACATTTAGGAGGCAGAGGTGGTCAAATCATACTCAAGGTCAGCCTGGACTATGTGGTCCAGGCTATTTCAGTCTGAGTAGCAAATCTCTGTCCTAAAAAACAGGCAAACAGCTGGGTGGTGTTGGTACACATCTTTAAGGGCAGAGGTGGTAGATCTCTGAGTTTGAGGCCAGCCTGGCCTACAGAGCAAGTTCCAGGATAGCCAGGGCTACACAGAGAAACCCTGTCTCAAAAGACAACAGAAAACAAAAGAAACAAAATCTAAAACCCCAAAACACAGAGTCAGACTTTGTGGCAAAAGCCTGCATTTCCAGCTGCCAGGAGGCAGAGGAAGAGGAAGTTCGTTCAGGGTCAAAAAAATGGCTCAGTGGCTAGAGGGGCTTGCTGTCAGAATCCTGTTCAATGCTTGGAGCTCACATGGTGGAATGAGATTGCTGACTCCTGTATTCGTGGAGATTCTCCTCTGACTTCATACTCACATACTCCATGACACATATACTTGGTGGGGTGGGGGTGTAGGCGTGCGCGCGCGCGCACACACACACACACACACACACACAAATAATTTAAAGGTTACTTTAAATCTAGTGTGATGACTCACGCCTTTAATTCCAGCACTTGAGAGGCAGAGACAGGTAGATCTCTGAGTTTTTGGCCAGCCAGGGTTACATAGATACTGTCACAAAAAATAAAAAACCGAAAGGCCATTGTTAAGACATTTTTGTTTATCTGTATGGCTGTTTTGCATACATATATGTTTGTATATCTTGTATGTGCCTAGTGCCTGAGTAGGCCAGAAGAGGGAGTAGTATCTTCTGGAACTGTAGTTATAGATGGTTGTGAGCTGCCATGTGGGTGCTGGGAATTGACTCCTGGTCCTCTGGAAGAGCAGCCAGTGCTCTTCCGTACTGAACCATCTCCATCCTTTCAGCTACATATTGAGTTAAAAGCTGGCCCATGCTGGATAAAACCTTCTCTCAAAAGCAACAAAACAAAAGCAAGGGCAGCCAGATGCCGAGATGAGGTAGGAGAGAGGTGAGGTAGGAGAGAGATGAGGTAGAATTAGTGCTTTCTCCACTGACTGTGCGCTCTGCCGCTGATGGTAGTCGGCTTGGTTGTGAAGGGCTTTTTGTTACCATTCATTATTAATGAAGTTCGGAAATGTTGCTGGGTTTTACATTACCTTCCTGCTAATGGAGGCGTAATGAATTTGAGAGAGTTCCCACAGGAGTTGATCTGGGGAGGCCTTTTTGGTCTAGCAGGATTTGAAGCTGGGAAAAGAATCCATATGAATAATAGCGCTGAGGGTGGCGTCCTTTGAGGCGGAATAATCACACTCTTGGCTCGGGTGCATGCAGCCATGGGCCTGCCTAGAATTTTTCTCTGGATATTCTCCCCCCTACCCCCCACACACAGCAGAAACAAAAAGGAAGTGGCCCCGGGGGGGGGGGTGGAAGGAGGGGAACTGGTTGGAATGTATGAGAGAGAATCTATTTTCAAAAGAAAGGAAGAATATCGCTCATGAAAATCCTAGCTCAGCTTTTACATTTTTTTCTTGTGTGTATCGGTATTTTGTCTGCATACCACATGTATGCCTGCAAGAAGAGGGTGTCAAAGCCCCTGACCTACGGGTGGGTGTGAGCCGTCATGTGGGTGTGAGCCTCTGGGTGTGAGCCACCATGTGGGTGCTTGGAATTGAACCTGAGTTCTTAACCCCTCAGTCACCTCTCCAGCCCAGTTTTTACACTTTATAAATTTAATTTTTTTTTTTTTAAATATTTATTTATTTTATTGATGAGTACACTGTAGCTGTCTTCAGACACACCAGAAGAGGGCATCCAATCTCATTACGGATGGTTGTGAGCCACCATGTGGTTGCTGGGATTTGAACTCAGGACCTCTGGAAGAGCAGTCAGTGCTCTTAACCGCTGAGCCATCTCTCCAGCCCATAAATTTAATTTTTATACGTTATCTTCATTCATGTCTGTGTACTACTTTTGTGCCTGGTGCCTGTGGAAGCCAGAAGGTGGCATTGGATCCTCTAGAACTGGAGTGGCAGACAGTTGTGAGCTACCATGTGGTTGCTGGGAATTGAACTCAGGCCCTCTGCAAGAGCAGTCAGTGCTCTTAACTACTGAGCCAGCCCTCCGGCCCCTTGCTCAGTTTCCATGCCCTATACCTGATCACAGCAGCTAGTAAAGGTCTTCATCTCGTTTGTGAACTGAACCAACACCCCTAAATCACAGCGTGTTCATTTCTCCCCACTTCTCTTCTGCATGCTTCCAGCAGTTCAGATTCAGAGGCGCCTCCTGAAGGCTAGGCTCATCCTCAGATGCTGGCAGGCTCAGAAGTACCTCTTGGTTCATCATTGTTATTTGTTACCTGTTTGCTTCTGAGAGAGGTCTCACTGTGTAACCGCAGGTGTGCCGTCACAGCGAACTTCTTTGTCAATCTGGCGTGCTCCTTCTTGATGGCCATTGCTGCCAGAATTCCATGATTTTCCGTATTTGCCTTCTCACACCCAAAGACCCATTGTTTGACCTCGCACTAGCACTTGATCATGGCAGGGTACGCACTAGTAATACCTTCAAGAGTGCAAGATGTATTTTCATTTTCTCTGCTGTCTGAGTAATTGGCTGTATATGATGCACACTGAATATCAATTTATAATTTTTTAGTTTCAAGGAAACTAAAATTCTAAACTAAAAATTCTCCCTTTTAGTAGGCTATGGTAGCACAGGTCTCTGGTTTCAGCATTTGGAAGGCTGAGGTGGAACAGAAGTTTGAGACTGTTGGGGGAAAGAAAAAGTGTGATCATAATATATTGTATGGGAAATCTTTTTTCAGTAAAGAAAATGTTTAAGGGGAGTGTTGAGACAAACCCTGGTAGAAGCACCTTTTTCAAAAAAAAAAAAAAAAAAGGAAAAAAAAGAAAAGTAAAATTCCTTTTCACATTGACCTTCAGATGGGTATATACTGTTCAGAAATGGTAGAGGTCCAGACAATGTATTTACTCCTGAAACTTATGTTAGACAAGAATTACTTTTCCTAGGTTAACACATTGTAAAATATTAACGAGTCTTTGCATGGATTCTCCCTCTTCTGTTTTAGGGCACTGTCTTTAGTCTTCTTGAGTCTGAGGAGGAGGAATATCCTGGAATCATTGCGGAAGATAGCAATGACATTTATATACTTCCCAGTGACAACTCCGGACAAGTTAGTCCCCCTGAGTCTCCAACAGTGACAACGTCTTGGCAGTCAGAGAGCCTACCCGTCTCACTGTCTGCTAGCCAGAGTTGGCACACAGAGAGCCTCCCGGTGTCCCTCGGGCCTGAGTCCTGGCAGCAGATTGCAATGGATCCTGAAGAAGTGAAGAGCTTAGACAGCAGCGGGGCTGGAGAGAAGAGTGAGAACAACTCGTCTAACTCAGACATCGTGCACGTGGACAAGGAGGAGGTACCAGAGGACGCGTTCCCGGGGGCCGCTGCCCCCTTGCTCCCACAGGTCCCTACTGTGGAAGCCCCAGAGATGATGGGAGTTAAGAAAACCAGCCCCACTCCGTCTGTGTTTGTGGAGCTTGGTGAGGAGGAGCTGGAGGCAGTAGCAGTGAGACCCGCTGCTGTGGAGAGGGTGGAGGGGGCCGCTCAGCTGAGTGAGGAGGGGGCTGGGAGCAGGAAAAAGAGCCACACTGGGGAGGCCATTGCTGCCAGGGGGACAAAGAGTGGCCTGCCCGCCGAGGGCAAGGCTGTCCTGCTCTTTGGAGGGGCTGCTGCGGTGGCCATCCTTGCAGTGGCAGTTGGCGTTGCACTGGCTTTAAGAAAGAAGTAACGGTCTTTTCAGACGAGAGACAAGACAGAAAGACCTGCGGCTTTAGTTGTATTCATTGAACTTAGAAGACTGCCAGCAACTGACTGGACATTACAGGACACTGGGGAATTGGGCTTTCTGTTCACCATGGCAGTGACTTGAGATAGTGTTCATATTGGCCTGGTTGTCATTTTAAGGGCCTTGGCTCATGCTAGATTCAGGAGGACAAGCGTGAAGTTCCCACTTTAACAGGTTAGTCAACTTGGGCACCATCGGCCTTCCAGTAATTCTCTGTAGGAGGCTGCCCTGTGCACTGTAATGATCGGCCACATCCCTGCCTTCTACCCACTAGATGCCACCGGCACCCCACTCGCAATGACGGTAGCCAGAATGTCTCCTACATTGCCAAATGTCCCCTGGGGACAAAGTCATCTCCCTTTTGAGGGCCACTGCTCTAAGAGGTAGAGTTAAATTAGGAGAATCTGTGGGAGGAGCCTGCAGCTGGGATGGCCAGCTGTTCATCCTGTTGCAGCTGGGACTGCCAGATGTTCATCCTGTTGCAGTCTCTCAGGACAGGTGAGCTGCAGACGGTGCTCTGCAGCTGGTTTTTCCCCTGGTCCCCATTCTGTAGCGTGAGGTGCTCCTCAGCATCACACGGACAGTCTCTCAGGTACCGCAGCAGTGCAGTGTCTCACCCTGTACCTCTTCCACACCCAGCAAGCTCCTGAAGCTTCCCATGGCTCCATCTTTCAAAGGTGATGCCTTTAGGGACCTTTTAAACAATAAATACCCAGTCCAGGTGTGGTGGCACCTGCCTGTAATCCCAGTATTTAGAAGCAGAGGCAAAGAGATTATCCCGAGTTCAAATCTAGCCTGGTATACATACGGAGACCATCCGGGACTGTTCGGTGAGACCTTGTCCCAAGAAAAGGGATAAATACACTGAAGCTGCACAGGAGACTTAGGGTTCCCTAGTCTGATGGCCAGCGCAGGGGACAGGCTGCAGTCGTTGGTCTTAGAGGCAGGAAGGTGGTCGACATGACCTGTCAAGGTCTATTTGACCTCTTACAAGTATAGCCAGCCCGCCACCCCACGTGCCTATGATTTAGCAGTGACACCTCTGAGGGCATACATGCCATCTAGAACCTGGATTAGCGTGTCTCCCACTACCTGTTCTTGGGTGTTGGAATATCATCAGCTTCTCTGTGGGTCTCTGAGTGTAGAAAGCAGTATCATCCTTTGGCTCACAGAATCAGATGGGTCATAACCCTTACTCAATGTAAATCATGAAATAAATGATAAGGGATTATCATTTATTATTAGGTATCACTTAAATGAAAAGTGGGACAGAAACTTGAATTTAAGACCAAGACTGCTGCTGAGGTTCTAGTTTGGTCTTGAGCAATCAAGAGACTTCTTGGCCTGAGCTTTAGCCCAGCACCAGGCAACAGACCCAGAGGACACCATGCACTCACTGTAGCTAGTGGGACTCAGCAGAATCTTGTATCGCCTGGCTGACCCCATCCCTCAAGGAGGGGTGGGACCTGTCCCTCTCATGCCTGAGGGCACAGTGCCACCCTGCAAGGCACACGTGCTTGATAAGAAGTCATCTCAGATTTATCTTAGTCAGTCATGTAACATTACTTCTTAGATCCTGAAATTTATAATAAAAATACTTTTAACTACTCTAATCACCAAGAACTGATGTTTTTTGAATGTGCTTGATTTTTTTTAAAGTATTTTTTAAAAGAAGCTCTTCCTAAAGAGTTGATCAAGAGATTTTATTTTAGCGTGATTGTGTGTCTTGTCGATGTGTCCCACTGTGATGTCCTCTTGTGAGTTTGAGTCCTATGCAGGGAGTGCTCGTTGTGGGGCTGTTTTGTAGCTGGAGGTGATGGGAGTCGTCCCCTACGAATTCTCCCAGGTGGTGTGGCTCTGTGTTGTTTCACAGGCCTCAGAGGCTCGCTGGACTTTTTTTTTTTTTTTAAGAATTTTTCTTCTAGTGTTAACACTTTTGAACTTTGGATTCTGAGCATCTACTGGCATTTAAACACCAAGAGCCAAGTTCAGGTGGGAGTGGTAAGACATGGCCTTTGTTTTAGGATGTTTGTATCTGTGTTCTCCAAGGCAGGAGCAGGGAAGAAACTAGCATCTGAGCTGATTGCTTGTTGCTTTATTTTACTTCCCCAGGAACACTTAGCCTAACTTGCTCAAGTATATTTTTCTGGGTGATGGCAAATAGGTAATTTTCCACTGGTTCTCCCTGCATAGAGCCTTAACCCTAGTCTTCCTTTACTTCATTGCCCTCTGCTTGGCAGTGGGATGGAGTAGCCACAGGGTGGTTCTGTCACCACAGCTCCTAGGTTTGCCATCACCTTAAACAAAATAAAAACATCTCCTTGTGTAGCCTAGGCTGGTATTGAACTTACAGCCCAGCCTCAGGACTGAGAATACAAGCATGTCTCACCATGCCTGGTCTTGTTACATTAAAATTAGTTCTCAAATCTTGTTCATCTAAGGGACTTGGTAGTAGGAGGCTGTTCTTGCCCTCTGACTAAAGATTCAGAATACATTCAACTTTATTAGGGAACCCACAGCACCAGTGAGTCACTGTGATAGTCTCTGTTCTTTGTAAACTAGCGGGAAGTTGTACTAGTTCTGTAGAGATAGGTTGTCGAGTGTGTGTGTGCACTTTGTGCTTGGAACTGTGCTGCATACCAGGCAAGGGCTCCATCCCTCCTGCACCTCAACCCTCGGAAGAATTACCTGTTCATTCTGTGAATGATTGACGCTCACTTAGCCAAAAGCCAGTGAGGTTTTCCTAATGAAACGCCTAAAGAATGACAATTTACTTGCTGCACTGAAGTGGCCAACCTGAGTCCGGAGTGCCTTAGCAGGAGGGACTTGTATGAACATCACTGCCTTCTAGAAGATGGTCACTTTCAGTGCTTCTCAACCTGTGGGTCATGACCCCTTTAGGGACTGAATGACCCTTTCACAGGGATCAATTGTCAGATATCCTGCATATCAGATATTTATAACTCATAACAGTACCAAAGTTACAGTTAGGAAGTAGCAACAAAAGTAATTTTATGGTTGGGCGTTACCATGACTGTATTAAAGGGTTGCATCATCAGGAAGATGAGAACCGCTGGTCTAGTTAGCATACTCATTTGAGCTGGTTCATGTGTACCTCACCCAGAGCATCTCTGGTTCCTCTTGCTTATGTTTCGTCCCTTCGGGTATCATTTGACCGAGGAGAGTGAAGGTCCTTGGAGCCTGCTCCTTTGAAGGCTGCCACCGTTTGTGAGCCTCTGTGGTAAGCCCCCAGTTAGAGAACACAGTGTCTGCTCTTGCCTTCTGTTCTAAAGGTGAGGTGTGGGCATTTGACTTTTTAAGAGCTACTTTATGGAAGCTATGCTTCATAGCTAAGAAAAAAGTTCTCTTTTCCTTTCTCTTACTGTAGCTCTTCGTGAATTCTGCACGAACTGTGCGCTCGCTAGTATGATGAGCCTTGGCCTCTGTCTCACACGCACCCATGGTCTCTTATCAACAGCATAGCACTGAGAACCTCCGTTTGTGAAGTGGCGGTGACATGCCACCCTTTTGAGTGAGCTGTGTGGGTTCCTGCTGCTTTTGCTGATACTAATTGAGCACTTTCTGCATGCCAGAGGCTGGAGGACTGTCACATCTTATCTCTCTTCAGGTTGTGTCCAGACTTCCAGGTTACTGGGTAAGAACCATCGAGAACTGGTTTACCAAGTTGCCTAGCTTATCAGAGGCAAGGCAGTGAGTGAAAATTCCCAACTCCATCCAGGTCTAGTGTTTTTCTTAGTGACCCCACATGTTTGGCAGAGTCCCTGTGGACAGTTGTGTTAATTTATTGCACACAGCAGCCTAGGTGTAGCCTGTGCTCCACTGCTTGTTTCTGTGAAAGTACCATACAGGCTAGGCTAGGTACCAAGACTGCTGAATACAGGAGGAGCATGCATGTACTCAAGCTTCATAGTGCACTGTTGTCCCTTTAGCCACTGGGTGACGTGTCTCTGGATCACCCTGTGGTCTGCAGTGTTCTTGGTTAATGTGTTGTCTCTTTGCTATAAATAAGGTCAGGCCATCTGACACAGCTGTCATCACCAAACATGCAGTGACATGATGGCAGCCATGGGACATCTTTGCCAGGGTGTTTTATAGTTTTTGATCCCTCTGGTCCTTTTCCCTTGCAGTGGCTGTCAGTCCAGGGTAGGCAGTGGAAGGATGAGTAGACACCTAGAGATACTATTTGGATTCTTGACACTCAGACTCAGGATTGACCAGGTAGTCTTCCATCTTGCTCATCTGACAAGAGTGCTTCCTAGAGAAACTCTGCCACAGAACAGTGCTGAGTCCATCAGAATCGACTCTGTGGTCTTACCTTTAAACAGCTGCATGGAGAGCTGGAGGATTTCCCAGTCATCTTCACACAGCCCTCCTTGAAAACCCAACTCAGCTTGCCATGTATGTCCCTGTCTACAGTTAGGGCCCTTCCCATGCTCATGTTTACACAGGCCCCAGCCCCTCCGCTGCTTTAGTGTCTCAGGTCAGAACCGTCTCAGGGACACCTGCAAGGCCGAAGCCCAAGTTAGCAGTCGGCTCAGGGGACTCCGTTAGCACGGCTGCTCTGGTGCTGCCCTTTGCATCACGGAATAAGCTGGTTACGGGGTAGCTTTCAGCAAACATTTTGATACAAAAGTTGTTCATTAATTTATGTGTGGCTGCATGCCACAGTGTGCATGTGGGAGTCAGAGGACAATTTGTGAAGTTGGTTTGTTCTCTGCTTCGACATGTGGGTCCTGATGCTTGGTGGAAGACAGCTTGATCCATGGAGTTTTCTTGCCAGTGCCATGTTTTGTCATTATGAGATGACAGGTTGTGGAGGCCTTCCCCAGGAAGGTGAGCTGCACACCTCCCTTAGTGAGGTCTAAAAGTCTGTGTGGCCTAGTGTCCATGGGCCATCTGTTGGCCAGCACTGAAAGAAAACTTTTTCCTGGATCTGTATTTCCCCTGCTCTGACAACCTGTGTCTTTCTTCCTTCAGACTAAAAGTGCCTCTCTCTCCTAACTCCTTGATTAAACTCAGTTTGTTAGTGGTTCTAGTATCTTGTCCCCCAGGTACTAGAATGGTTATTCACATATCAGAGTTAGGTGGATGTAGCTATTAATGTCTGCCCAGGGTGCATGAAATCCTGGCTTCCATCCTGTGCATGGGATACATATCTGTAATCCCAGCACTCAGGTGAAGGCAGGAAGAGGATGTTCAAAGCCATACTTGGCTAAGAGCTAAAGGCTAGCCTTGGATACATGAGAGCCTATCTTTTTTTTTTTTTCGAGACAGGGTTTCTCTGTGTAGCCTTGGCTGTCCTGGAACTCACTCTGTAGACCAGGCTGGCCTTGAACTCAGAGATCCGCTTGCCTCTGCCTCCCAAGTGCTGGGATTAAAGGTGTGCGCCACCACTGCCCGGCTGAGATCCTATCTTTAAAAAAATTAAGTTAGCATAAGCATTTAACTTAGGCAGCATTCATCTGCAGTGTGCTCCATTGGCTCTGACTGCTACTGTCTGATCTGCTCAGTTTATTACTATGAATTGTTCTGGCCCCTTTCCCATCCTGTTGTCTACTTTGTGCCCAATCTATTCTTTATCGGCAAGTGACAAAATCCAAGTCTACAAACTGTGCTTTCAGTTAGAAGCAACATCATGGGGGGAAACACCCTGGAGGTGACAATAAAATGAGATTTTATGATAACTGGTGACTCATCTTTTTGTCCACTGTTTACTTAGAGGGAATTATTTCAGTAATGCTTTATAGTCTACAAGTCCATGCATTCTTGGTTTGTCTTTCCATGTTGAAAGCATGATCCTGGGATACAAAACCATAATTCAGTTCCCAGTCAGCAGAGCTGGGGAAGTCGCTGGAATAAAGCCAGCCCTAGGAATTGTGACCCCAAACAGCTGTGTGTTTATGCTGGAATGATTTGACCTTCTGATGTAGTAGATCATTTGGAGATATAGCTATCCCAAACACCTTTTAGAGAAGAACCTTTTATTTTATGTTGAAGAAACAAATTTCTATCACTTAAAGCAATTCACATATTTTTAGAACAGAATGAAAAATATTCTCCGAATTAAAATAATTTCTGAATTATACTCACACAAAGATCATGTTACCAAAGAAAAATCCACCAACTTACTGGATACACCCAAACTGTCACAGCCTCCGTGGCTGCCATGGACGAGTTCCAAGCTAGAGTACTTGCAGGCTGTGGTGGCTTGTGCCCACAACCCCAGCTTCAGCAGAAGACTTACCAAACACGTTTGAGTACAGTGAGACCTTGTTTCTGAAATGCAAAAGCAAAGGGAACATTTGGTTTGATACACAGAATCTTCTGTGATGTTGCCTGGGGAAAGAGGATGGCAACTTTGCTTTACAACCAAGAAAGTGTGTCAGACTCAACAGGAAGTCACCTTTTGTGAACTTGCGAGTGACCTGCTGCTGTTTGGATCACTGGCTGTTTTAGATCTCTTCTGTTCCTTCTGCTTTGACACTTGTGAGCTGTTCTTTGCATTCCCTAGCAAGAGCTTGATCATAACAACTGACATCACATAGACAAATCAAATGCACGATTCAGTTTGTTTCCACTGGAATAGAAATCTTGAGAAAACAGTTGATTCCTGGAACAGCTAAACTCCTGGGTGGGGGTAGGTAGTCAGGCTTCCCATGGTTTGAGAACAGTCATTCAGCTTTTACAAAGCCAGGTGGGGGCCTTGTGAGTACTGGGGTATCCACTAGGCTGGGTGGATGTCACACTCCTGGGTTGATAAATCTCTCTTGGCGTTGTTCTTCTTAAACAGAAGCCTACCTACAAGATCAAGACTGAGTCCCAGAACTGGCCTCTCACCAAAAGTCACTTCATATTACGAATACGCTTTTCTGCCTTACAGCCCGCTTTTAAGTTTAATTTCCAAGTGGGAACCCGTACAGCTGATAAGACAAAGGTACGTGGTGTGGATGCGGGAGCTGGCGTAAACTCTTCATACACTCAAGCTGAATGCAGAAATGTTAGTGAATCACCGGCTTGAGAGTCCCACCACCTGGAAATAGGGAGGTGGCTGTTCTCCGGGACCCGCCTTCACTCCAATGTCTGTTTACATGGTCATGGTTTTGTCGGAGACAGCTTCACTAGTCTTGCCATATTGGGGTGCGGCTTCTGCAGGCACCCTCAGTCCATCTCCTGAGAAAGGAGCAGCAGAGTAAGTCTCATTGTAGGATACAGTGCTTTTAGAACACAGGCGCAGGGCTCTGGCTGTGGCTCAGTCAACAGTGCCTGCCTAGCATGCAGAGACCTGTCCCCTGCACCACTCACCCACGTGTGGGGGTGTACACCTGTAGTCCTAATACTTAGGATGCTGAGGCAGGAGGATTGCCTTGCATTCTATTGCCATCTGGGAGTGTGGACTCTGCCTTCCCCCAGAATAAACACCCCCCCCCCAAAGGGGAATCCTGGGTAATGTTTCTGACATGTTCTAAAATCTCACACATTCAAAAATACTAGTGCAGATTAGATATCCCCATCCAGTTTCCACTTGGGTTTGGGTAACCAGAGCACAAGACTAAAGAATGCATGGACGTTTTCTAGTAGTCTCAGAAGACTGACCTTGGGCTTAGCTCGGTGTAATCACTTCCTGAGCATACACAGTAAGAACTCAGGGCGAGCCTAGCAATGGCTGTTCTCAGGTCACTGGAGAGCTCGGCAGTGTTTTTCACCTAACTATTTGTTATTCCTATTAGTTTCTCTCCACTATCCTTGGGAAGCACACTTCGAAAGAATTTAAATTATGGGCCAATGGGATGGCTCACTGGGTAAAGGCTTATGTTGCCAAGCCTGCGGACCGGAGTTCAACCCCTGGGACCCACAGTGGAAGGAGAGAACCACACCTCTAAGTTGTCCTCCGACCTCCTATGTGCTATGACACACATGGTCCCTCACAAACATATATAAACACAAGTAAGAGTAGTCGCTTTTTGATTACTTATGATACTGGGGCAGTGTAGATAGCTCAGTAAGATCTATACAGGCCTGAAGAACTGAGTTCAGATTCCCAGCACCCATATGGCAGCTCACAACCACTTGCAACTCCAGTCCCAGAGGATCCAGCACCCTCCTCTGGCCTCTCCAGGCATCTGGCACACACATGGTACACAGGCATACATTCAGGTAGAGCATCAACACACATTAAACAACTGTTACCCCGTGATGGAGGGAAAGGGAGGCAGGTGGAAGCCCAGGGTTTGCTTCGCCAGCTAGTTTAGCCTAAACATTAAGTCCCAGCTTTACTGGGACCCCACCTCACAAAGATAAAGTGAGATAAAAAGACACCTAATAATGACCTCTGGCTTCCATGTGCACATCACACACACTTATGCTTAGGTTTGTGACAGCAAAAAGTAGCCCAAGGGAGCTGAGCCTTTGGTCATCTTCCTAAACACTCCATGTCTCCCCAGCTTGCTCGGTTCCCAGCAGTAGTGTGAAACAGCCTTCACCTCTCTAAGCAGTCTGCGGTTGGTCAAAAAGAGGGGACAGGGGCAGAGGGACTTCAGCAGAGGCTCTGTTGGATTAGAATAGGGCAGGGAAGCAGGCAAGGGCTGGTGCCACTAGTCCTTACATTTCTAACCAAGCTCCTCACATAGGAGAATAGGTTCTGGTTAATAAAGTTCACAGTCGTGCGGAAGACATCACGGAGCAAAGACGGTGCATGACTGGCCACTTTTTTGGCCAACAGCATGGTCATTATCAGCATGGCCTTGTCGTTCTCCATGTCTCTAGGGAAGGCTGTCTTCACCTCATCGAGGGCTTTGGCCAGGCAGGTCCTTCTGTCCTGCACATTAAAGAAGACAGTTTACTGATGCTCTCCCTTCAGAGAGACCAAACCAGGCCAAAGGAGGACGCAGCCTTTCAGAGGGGAGTGGTGGTTAAATAACTAAGAGCGTTGGGTGGCGGGAATGACAGAGGACACTCCGCAGACCATGGTTAGTGAGCAGCCTGAGCACACTGCTGACAGACAGGAGCCTGAGTTGTTCTCTGCACTCAGATTCTTAGGGAACTGCTGGACAGGAGGACATCTCAGGCTCATCTTACTGGTGTGCTTAGCTTTAGGGACTATGTGTTATCTTCCCTTCAGGTGAGAAAGGAACACACTGGGCCCCTGGACCAGTTCTCAGCACCTATAGGCAACAGCTCATAATGGCCTGAAACGCCAGCTCTGGGGAATCTGATGCCTACACATGACCTGCAAGCGTGTGCACATACTCACATGAGGTGCACACAGAGACATGTAACTAAGCATGTGCATGTACTCACACAGGAAGTGCACACAGAGACACATAACTAAGCGTGTGCACGTACTCACACAGGAAATGCACAAAGAGACAAGTAGCTTTAAATCGTTTAAAAGCTGCGAGGGTAGTGCAGGCCTTTAATCCTAGCACTTGGGAGGCAGAGGCAGGCAGATTTCTGAATTTGAGGCCAGCCTGGTCTACAGAGCAAGTTCCAGGACAGCCAGGACCACACAGAGAAACCCTGTCTCTCAAAAAAAAAAACAAAACAAACAAAACAAAAACAATGCAGAGAGGGAGGGGGAGCAAGATTCAAGTTCTATGGCTCACATTAAAAAAAAAAAAAACAAAACTATCCCCATAGGAGGAGCCCAAGGCTGTTCACAGATGGTCCTATGTTCTATGACAGCCGCTAGAGAGTGGCAGGTAGAGAGAGTGCCAGCACAAAGACAGGCTGTATGGAGACACCATGAATCTAGATGGCAAGGGCAGCCATGATTTCTGCTGGTGGAATTCCTAAGAACAGAATCTCCCTCCTCCGTCCCCTCCAGAAGCAGGCACTTCACAGCCCCAGAGTTTGGTGTTCTCTCTCTGCTTTAGGAAGGACCCGGTGCTGAGGAACGAGCCTTGGGTCCTTCAGAGTATACCCAGCCAGAGGTGGAGTCGTGTCAGTTTCCATGTGCTGATCAAAAACACACAACCAAGCGGACGAGGCATGTCACCCTGGGGAAACGTCACCCTGGGGAAACGACATCGAGTTCTCCACAACAGAAGACTGAGTCTTTCTTCCGGATCAGGCACTTTGAGGATCTTTTGGAGGCCTGTCTCCCTAAGCTCTGTACTCTGACTTAAGGGATCCTAACTGTCACCTAATTCAATCTTTGGAGGGACCATGCTGATGGGCAGTCAAGGGCAGGTTCACTCCCTGGGAAAGCTGCTGCTTCAACAAAGGAAAATCTCCCCACACTTCCGAACTGCCCTAGAAGAGGGGCTCCCCGGCCAGAGTCACATACTTACTTCCTCTGACAGGCTGACGTTCATGAACTGTGTGGCCAGATGCCTCACCAGCGTGGGCTGGATGCTCTGGTCCAGCTCATCGCCTACTTGGGCGAGATGTCTGGCAATGTTCTGGATGATTTCTTCCTGACTTTCAGAATCTGAATGTTCAGGCAGGGAATACAAACGAGTCTCAGCAATGGTTCTGGTCAACAGCCCCACACCATTTCCTCCCTCCACACATGCACCAGTGGGGACCGTGCATGGCCCGCAGTCCAGGGAAGGCCCGACGAGCAGAATCTGGCTGGAGAAGCAGGCCTGTCCCAGATTACATGATGGCTGCTGCAGGGGTGGCAGTGGGGGAAGGCCCTGAGCCGCGGCATTCCAAGAGTGCACCCTAAGGTGAGCCAGCAACCAGCCTGGCACTAGGGAAGGGGCCGTGCAGTCAGTGACAACTGAGTCTCTGCTGCATTGTCTGGAGACCACACATCCTTCACCTCCTCACAGGGGAGCAGTGTCCCTGGCTCCTCTTCCAGTCCTCTCACTCTGTAAGTGTCCAAGGCTACACCCTGTCTACACCCTGTCTGTAGACAGACCCTACAGGGACTGCCCTGCCCTGTCTCCTCTCACCTGCACCCTACCCCCGCCCCCGCCTGGATCCTGCTGTGTCATTTCTGTCCCAGTCTGCTCCCCTTTCTCTCTCTTTTTGGCACTTACCTGTTTACCTATTCTCTTGTCTAACAGGGCTGCTTGGACGTAAGCTTCTGAGAAACTGGAACTCTGTTTAGATTAGTGCATTTTATGTGTGTGAGGGTTTTGCCTGCATGTACATCTGTGTACCTGTGTGCCTGTTACCCATGGAGGTCAGAGGAGGCTGCAGGATACCTGGAACTAGAGTTACAAGGGTTGTGAGCCACCATGTACAGGAGGGAACTGAACCTGGGTCCTCTGCAAGAACAACAGGTGCTCTTAATCGTGAGCCATCTCTCCAGCCCCGGAAAAACTAATTGTAAAATCTTTTGGTTTACTGTCAGATACCCCCAACACTTAAGAACCCTGCATAACTGGTGTATAGCTGGTGCCTAGTAAGCAGCTGCATGAATGAATGAATGAATGAATGAATGAATGAATGAATGAATCAACAGACTTGTATGTAGTTCCTACAAAGTAGTCAATAAATATCACTGTAGTTTTTGTCTGTAACTTCCCTATGGCTTCCTATTTCTCCTGAGAGTGACTTGTTCCCTCCCTCAGCTGTCCAGCAGGACCTCACTGTGCAGCCTTGCCAGCTCTCCTACCCTGTACCTCAGAACCAGGAAGGGGCTACAGTGAGCTGGGTCCTGAGGGGACTCACTTTAATGACGTGGCTAGAGGCCCAAGGTATTCAGTGGTGGCAGCAGTGGGGAGGGCTCCTCCTGTCCTGTGTCCTGCCGGTGTCACTGCTGCTCAAATGCTAGAACGACTCAAGCCTCACACTAGTGGGCAATCGCTCTAGCACTCGGTGGTAACTCCAGGCCCTCGCTCAGTTGATGCATGTCACATGGCCACCACACTGCTCTCCTCAAGGCCTTCCCAGTGCTCACCTGCTTCTGCCTAGGTGGCAGGTAACTATGTGGCTTCCGGTTCCCTGTGTACTCAAGTGTTCTAGGCAGACTCAGCTGCTCACTCACTTGCTGAAGCTTTGCCCTGCTTCCAAGTCCAATCAATCTGCAGATTGTCTACAAAGCCTCCCCAGCTCCACAGTCACCTCCGCTGACACCCTGACTTAAGCCAGGCTTTGAAGTCTGGCATGGACTGATCCTGAAAGAAGTAGGTACAGTCACCTACACACAGCCAGACCCTCTTCCCGCTGCCCTACACTTCCTGAGCCTTTCCTGGCCTGGCCTGGCCAAATGACTCACTGGTGGGACGTGAAGACTCTGTGGTAAAACCTGGCTTATGGAGAACACCCGCCACACCCCAGCCTACTCAAGATACCACTTCAGGGCATTTAAAAAATGAACCACACTTGACAGAAGCAGGTAGAGCTCTGGGAGTTCATGATTAGCCTGGCCTATGCAACAAGTTTCAGGCTAGGCAGGCTAACACAGTGAGACCCTGTCTCAAAAGAAATTAATTAGCCAAGAGAAAAATAATTAAAAAAAAAAAAAAAAAAAGCTAACCTAGTTGCTGGTTTCCCTCACAACCACTAGAGGGCAGTGAAGCCCAAGATCGGAGGCAGCAAGGCTTAGAAACAGCTACTTTAAAGAGTCTGGCTTTGAAGGCTGCTTATCTGTTTGTTTGCTTGCTTGCTAGTGACAAACCCAAGGCCTTAGAAAGCAAGGCAGTGTCTGTCTCAGACTTCCATCTCCAGCCCCTGGCCTGCAAGACTGAAAGGCCTCGGTCTAGGCTTTGGAGGTCCTGGAAGTTTACAGGGCAGTGATTCCAGCTAGGATGGAAAATCATCTGAGGGCCATGGAGATGGCTCAGAGGCACATCTGACAACCTGAGTTTGATCCCCAGGACACACATGGTGGAAGGAAATAGCCAACTCTGATTCCATGCTAGGGCATGTACATACCCCCATACTCAGACAGACAGACAGACAGACAGACATGCATGTTTTTTCCAAAAAAAAAAAAAAAAATCATACAGTAGTCTCCAGCTCAAGAACATGCTGGAGGAGCAGAGCCCCAGGACAGCACATTCTGAAGACCTCCTCAATGATGCCAACTTGTGTGTGCTGCCCACAAGCGCTCTGGGCACTTGGTGCAGCCCAGCCTTTAGGAAGGTCCCTTCAGCTGCTGCAAACACAGCATGGGAACAGAGGGAAGTTAGAACAGAGGCCGGGAAGAGGTCAGGGACAGGTGAAGTCTAGGTGCAGCCGAGTGACACGGGCTTAGCAGGAGGCGACTGCTCAGTTGAGTCTTGCTCCTGAAGCATGGGAAGTTTGATCTGAGGCTAGCCATCTCTCTCTGCTATGCCCCAGTTTCCTTCTTTGGAAATGAGGGTCAGAATACTTCAGTACTCGGGTCATCTCTGTAGGTACTAGCAAGTCACATATGTTAAAGTTTCATATAGGAGGCAAAACCGACTCTAACGGCAGGTGTTTTCACGGGATCGAGAGTTCAACCAGCCTACACAAGGTGCTGTGGGGCTGTTGAGAGTCACCTGGTGGTTGTGGCCAGATTAGCAATGTCCCAGACCTCCCAGATCTGAATGGCAGGACAAAGGACTCTGCCTTGCTACTTTCCAAAACTCCACAAGCTAAAGCTCGAGACACCTCTGGTTTATAATATCTCGACCATCATGGTGGTTTGAATATGCTTGGCCCAGATAGCGGCACTGTTAGGAGTGTGTCTTTGTTGGAGGAAGTGTGCCGCTGTGGGTGTGGCCTTTGAGACCCTCCTCCTAGCCGCCTGGAAGACAGTCTCTCCTGGCTGCAGTTGCATCAAGGTGCAGAACTCTCAGCTCCTCCAGCACCATGTCTGCCTGGATGCTGCCATGCTCCCTGCCTTGATGATAATGGACTGAACTTTCTGAACTTGAAAGCCAGCCCCAATTAAATTTGTCCTTTATAAAAGTTGACTTGGTCATGGTGTCTCTTCACAGCAATGAAACCTAAATTAGACAATCAATTTCCAGTCTTCGGCTGTATTATAACTGTTTGGGACATATGTTAAAAAACACACTTTAATATTTGTCTGGAGAGGACACTCAGGTCCAGACCTGAAGAGAACTAAATATTCATCAGAAGGAAGAACTTTCTAATTAGTTGTCCTGATACAGGGGATGATGAGTCGGACATTCCTGGGGGCAATCAAGCACAGATCACAAGACAGGAGTCACATGACATGCACACACACACCAACCTGACAATGTAAGGTTAGAGACTGAGTCCCAAAGGCCCTTGTAGCCTTTCGGGGTCAGTAAAGCCTACATTTGGGATGCAGTAGGACAAGATCAGGACCTACCTGGCTCTAGTCTTCCATGGTAGAAGGAGCGGCTAGCCCGGCTGCCATCTGTCTGCAGCTCGTCTTCGAGGTCTGCATCTGGGTAAACCTGCACAGGCAGTTCTTGACCCAGTACCTCCAGCTCTTTGTGGAAATTACAGTCAGAGCTTTGGAGAAAGCCAAACACCAGCAGGTTTGTGATATGCTCAGCCTCCAGGCCTGAGCCATTGCTGACCTAAGATGAAAAGGGGGTCAGGCGGGCTCATGGGAGCCTGGGTCAGGGCACAGTTGCACCCAAGTCTCACTGGCCTGTGAGAACCAATAACTCCGAGAATCCAAATGCCCTAGTAAGAGCCCGACTGCACGGGCCGTGCTCCTAGCAGCAAGCAGTTCCTCTTTCCCTTCATTCCTTTCACGAGCAGGCGGAGATGCACCATCAGAGGCAGCAGGAAGAGTCCTGCTCCCCCACAGGCCTCTCTGCTAGATCTATGCTGTGTCCAAAGGCAGCCCTGGGGAGGGACACTAAGGAGGAGCACTTAGTAACGCCTGTACCACAAGGCCCTGCAGAACAACAAAACTTAGCAATGAAACCTGTTTCACTTAATGTCTCTCGCCTGTGCACTTAATAGTTGTAATAAATACTAATTTTATATTATTTTTACCATAAAAAAAAACCTCAGAAAGTCAAAAACACCTACAATAAGATACAAGTTCTGATGTGGGGCAGGGATGTCAAATGCCAAGATGTAAGAGAGAATGTCGGCATTTCACTATGGTCTCAACTAGACACCACCTAATTTCTGGGCCTCAGCTTTCCTGCCCCAAGGTAAAAGAAGGGGATGGCAACAAGTTTCCCCTTGTCCCCAGGAAGAGGAGCACCCTCTCTCTAGGGCCCTGCAGGACAGCAGAAGACATCGGTAAGCTAGAAAGCACTACTGCCTGCACCCAGCTCAGCCCGACTGGGCCAACGGGGAACCTTCCAGATCTTTCCTGTCCAGCCTCTGTGCTGTGCTTGCCATGTCTACCAGACTGACAGTCATGCCACTCCATCCTTCTGGAAGGATGTCCCCATTCCATACCGAGTCCCTATCAGATGCCAATGGAGATGAATTCTGTTGGATATCTGAGGTGCATCTTGACAGACTTGTCAAATGAGGGGTCAGGTAGCATCATTAACAGGGACACCCAGGAAGAACAAAATGAAAAGATGCCAGAATCTAACCTCAGAGTCCATGACACAAGCTGTGTAGCTCCAATCACCGCCGGCTCGCGGAGTCCAGGGACCCACCTAGAAGAGGACATACACATGGTGTGGGTGGCTGTTCCCTGAAGCAATGCCTCCATGGGGCCCCACCAGGACACAAGACACTGTCACACCTGCAGCTGAGGCACACCCAACCACCACCACTGGCTTCGGCTCATTTGTTTGCTCTCCGCACAGAACCAGAGCAGCGACCCAGTGAGTCATGTCTGCAGTCTTCTTCCTTGACCCCTCAGTGGGCGCTGAACTGGGCATCCCCAGACCAGTCCTCCAGAGCTCAGCTTCGCTCCCACATCCAGTCAATCTCATCAGGCCAAGCAGCACTTCTCCCAAGAATTGCTGCTGCTAATCCTCATACTGGTTAGTGGGTTTCCCAGCTAGTCACACACACCTGCAAGGCTGCCGGGCATCTACATTACAGGACCACAGCCCTCCCAAACCGCCAACCGCTTCCTCTTTCTACCCACACGATGAAGCAGAGCAGACAGTATATATTCCAACTTAATGGGAAGAAGATATAATAATCTAAAGGGTCATTTTGAGCCTGCAAGACAGCGTGGCTGGTAAACTCTGCTGCCACTCAAGCCTTCTGATCTACCACAACTGACTGAACCACAGTCATTTAGAACTTCACTGAAGATGTCAGAACAAGCAGCTTTGTCCAGTGCAGTGGCTTTTATAACTAGGTGCTCTGATGCACTTTGGAGTTTGTTTGCACTTTAATCCCTTCATTAACAGGTTAAGATGTGAATCTTTGTGAAGACCCTGACCCTGGAGGTAGAGCCCACTGATACCACGGAGAATGTGAAGGCCAAGAACCAGGATTAGGAGGGCACCTCCCATCCCACCCAGGAGACACTTATCTCATAGGCAAGCAGCTGAAAGACGCCCATACTCCTTTTGATTCAGAAAGACTCAAGCCTGCATCTGGTCTCCATTCTTCAGCCTAAATTTCCGGTAGGTACTAAAGCCATTTGTGCATTTAAATTTAGAAATTTTAAGTTTCAGTACAGCTAGGCTTGGTGGTGTACACCTTTAACCCCAGCACCTGGAGGCAGAAGCTGGTGGGTCGTTGAGTTTTCGGCTAGCCTGGTCTACAAACCAAGTTCCAGGACAGCCAGGGTTATGCAGAGAAACCCTATCTGGAAACCTACCCAATAACCCTCACAACATTTCAGTAATAGCTGGACCTCTGCTTAAAATGTTAATAAAGGTTTATTGCATGGTTAAAAAAAAAAGTACATCCACTCACCATATATATTGTTACTGAGAATGCAAAGCAGTATGACTACCATGGAAAATAGTGTGGAGATCCCTCAAAAAGCTAAAACCAGAAGCAGGCAAGAGAGCTGGTGAATGTGCTTGCTGGCAAACCAGCTGGCCTGAGGTTCCATCCCTGGAACAATGTGAAAGGTCAAAGGGGAGCCGCCTCCAAGTCCCTCTGACTTCCATTCGCATGGGCCTGCCTTCGTCATATACACACAATAATGAATAAACATTCTAATTTAAAAAAAAAAACCTTGCTTGGCATTTCTCATTACATCAAGAATTATTAGACACAGGTGTGAAAGCACACTCTGCCAGCACCTCACGGGGTGGGGGGGATGTCACAGCTGTCAATCAGTCACAGCTGTCAATCTCTGCCATAGCAGAGTGTTAGGAGGAGTCTTGAGAAGAGAGAGCTGTTTCTGGCCAGATGGTCCTGAGTAAGATGAATAGACAACAGCTCATGTGAATCAGACACTCAGACTCTTCAGGGACCTGGAAGCCAAATACCCTGAAGTAGCCGAGAAGTCTGAACTTCACAAAGCCCCCCTCCCACAGGCCCAAAGTGTAGACTCGGGACACACCAGAAGGGAGGAAGGTGAGTTGGGTATCCTTGTGTCCCTGCCCTGCTGAAGTTTATCTATACAAGTAATCAAGAAAAATGTGATAAGTATTACGGAGACAGTCATACATACCCTCCCTAAGCACCCAGTCATCCACTCATCAAGTGTCCAAGGTGCCAGGGGCTACACAGCAGTACAGAGAATGCCACCCAGACAAGAGTTAGAGAAGAAAAAGTCTCCCAGACTTAGGGTTGATGGATGCCAAGAAGTAACCAGAGTTGTTTTCCATCCTTTTCAACGGACATCTGTTAAATATTTAACTCATTACAAGGTACCATGCTGGAACTGCTCAAGTGCTTGAGATGTAGCCCTGTGGGTAGAGTGCCTGCCTCACATGCACAAAGCCCTGGGCCACCCAGTAGGATGGCATACACCTGTAACTGCAGCACTCAGGAAAGAATCACAAGTTCAAGGCCACCCTCTTCTATACTGTGAGCTGGAAGCCAGGCTGGGCTATATGATATCTTGTCTCCATAAAAATAATAAACAAATAAGTAAATAAATAAAACTCAAGTGTCAAAGAACCACATGCACAGATGATGAGAAAGAGAAGAACTTAGAGACACACGCAAGACTGCCAGAAGCTGTAAGGTGACAACGGCATTCCACTGGACAAAGGCCTGTGGACAAATGCCTGCATTAATATCTGTATTCTGCAGCATATCAATAACCTAAAGGGTAAAATGGTAATAATACCCCACTGTGGGTGTGGAGTTTAGGGTTTCAGCCATGCCTTGTATGCCTGTGTCCCTGGGCTAGACCCTCAACAACTGAAAAAGAGTATTTTGTAAGGGACTGGCTGGAGACTGGTGAGATGGTTTGGCGGTTAGGAATGTTTCTTGATCTTCCAGTGGACCCAAGTTCTTCTTCCAGACCTATGTCAGGAGGTTGACAACCATGTCCTATTCTGGCCTCTGTAACACACACACACACACACACACACACACACACACACACACACACACACACTAAAGGGGGTTAGCGAGATGGCTCAGTGGTTAAGTCTCTAGCTATCCTACCAGAGGATGTGGGTTCAGTTTCCAGTATCCATCTTTCCACCCTTCCCTTAATTTTCCCTTTTTATAATACAAATGACCACATCTGAGATTTTTCCAGGGTTGCCCAACCACAGCTTTAGGTATAAGGCTCCTGAACGGGCTGGGAACATAGCTTGATGGTAGGGGCCTACCTACATGAGTAAGGCCTGACTGTTCCGTGCCCAGCATGCAAACTATAAATAAGCAAATACAGTTATTTTTTTTTCTAAACCTAGGGTCCAGTTTTGGAAACAGTAAACATCAAGTGTTGTCAGAAGCATTAGGTGGCAGGACACCCAATTAACACAGGATCAGATGTGCATGAGAATAGACATGGTTATCCATTAATGACACAAACCCTGACTGTTTCATAAGCAGTGAGCTTTTTCCACCCCCCCCCCATGTCTAAGAAGTCAAGAGCACGTTAAAGTCAACATGCAGTAGCCAAGGCCACTCTGCTACCCAGAGCCCCTGGGAATGGGTAGCTTCTTCTATTAGAGTTGCTTTTTTCAGAGTAATCGGGTGATAGTGCACACATCTCAGCACAAGCAAGACCTTCAGTTCAAAACTCTGCACACACACCCCAAATGTAAAATACCTAGTGCACTGACACAATTCCAATTTTGTCATTCACACTCCAAGTGTAGAAGCACAATTTTAAAAAATCCCGAGAATGTTTAATTTGTATAAATGTCTCATCCAGAGAGTGCTGCTTCAGTGTGAGATTCCAGAGCCTACACCTCAGTGACTAAAGCACCTTTTCACACTTACACAAGAGGCAAAGGCTCTTCTCAACCACAATCACAGAGACTCCAGACCAGCTTCAGCTTAGATCAAGAACAAACATGGTGACACAGACTATAACCCCAGCTACTCAAAAGGCTGAGGCAGGAGGATCACAAATTCAAGGCTGGCCTAACTTTCTAAGATCTTGTCTCAAAGTAAATACAAAACAAGGCTGTCTAGAATCCCCAAGGTGATATGTTCATGGCGTGGGGGTAGGGGGAGAGAGGGGAACGGTGTGTTTTAGTTTACTTTCTATTGTAATAAAACACATGACCAAAACAATTTGGGGAGAAAAGTACATATTTCTTCGTAACAACTCTCAGGTCACCTCCCTCACACACACACTGAGGGAAGTCAAGGTAGGAACCTGGAGGCAGGAGCTGATGCTGAAGCCATGGAGGAGTGCTGCTTACTGGCTTGTTCCACGGCTTGCTCAGCCTGCTTTCTTATAGAACTCAGGGCCAACTGTCTTCAGGCTTACCGACAGAGGCATTTTCTCACCTGAGGTTCTCCCTCTACACACACAGAGACACACACACAGAGGCAGGCAGGACAGAGAGAGAGACCCAAACTCATAGGTCCAGATGACAGATGAGACTAAGGACTCAGAGAAAGCAGCCAAGCAAACAGATGTGTTCTCACGATCCCGATCTCTCTGCTCCCCCCTCCAACAGAGAGCAGCTGTGTCACCTATTCATAAAGAGGAACAAACGTTAAGACCACAAAACTAAATCCTTGATGTGCCAACAAAGAGGCTTCTTTGTCTATCATGTGCCAATCATAGGGAGACGAATTCTATGGAGGGCGGGGTGCCAGGTACACTGCCGGCAAGTTCTACTCTTGGGATTATCTCCTAGGTCCTGGGAAGACAGGCAGGTGCTATAAGCCTGGCTGCACAGTGGAATCTTCTAGAAGCCCTTGAACACACTGATCTGACATGACCTTACATACAGCACCCATGGAATCCACTAAAAAAGCTACCAGAACTAATTCACGAGGCAAACAAGGTAGCAGAGAGTAAGCCCCCTCTGGGCTGTTTTCTATACACTACTACTAACCCAAAATAGAATGAAATGATTACTGTGGTACCAAGAAATAGAAAATTGTGCGGGCCTGTAGCTCCTCAGCAGAGCACACGTGTACCAGGAGCTTGAGATCAATCCTGTGCCGGGAACAAAATTAAGGCACAAAACATTTAAAAATTCTTAGGAATAAATGTAATAAAAGCGTTAGGCTTGGACACTAAATGAAAACTGCAAATGTTGTTGAGATTAAAAACGGAAGGCAAACACCTGTCAGGAACTGGAAGAGACTGCTGTCAGACTACAGGACTCCATAAAAAATTCCTATAAAAAAATACTCCAGCTGACTTTTTCTGCAGAAAGTGAGGAACAATTCCTAAATTCACATGTGAACGCAGGGGACATTTTCAAAAACGGCCAATCTTGAAAAGGAACAAAGTGGACAGACTTGCATTTCCTGATTTCAAACCTTACCATAGTGCTAGCCACGACAGCATGGGCCTGAAACAGAGGACAGTGAACATCCAGCTCATCAACCAGAGACTCCTGGCCACCGCCAGGGCAAGAACAGCGGTTTAACCAGGGACACCAGGACAACCAATGATCCCCTAGCAAGGCATGAATTCCTACCTCTGACGGATGTCACACAAAAGACTCCAAAAACGGATGCTACGAAGGCTGCAGAGAGGACTCAGAAGTCAAGAGCACTGGCTACTCTTCCAAAGGACCTGGGTTCAATTCCCAGCTCATATGGTGGCCTATAACTGTCTGTAATGCCAGTTCTGGGGCATCCGACTCCTTCTGGCCGCCACAGACACTAGGCATCATGTGGTGCACAGACATACAAAAAAGGAAAATATTCATATACATAAATTTGAAAAAATAGGTGACAGGGGTCTTCCTTTTGGACATTCACTGGCCGTGGACATACTGTCCGGGGGTACCACGGCAGTATCAGCAAGTGCAGGACACATTCAGTCAGGGCATCACCAGAAGATCAACTTCTGCCATATCACTCTGACAAAGCTGTTATGAGTTACCAAGAGGAACTGAGCCCAACTGTCAATGAGCAGACATGGCCCAATGATGCCACAATCAAGACTGCACTTCTCCAGCCATGAAGTGGCACAACTGGGCTCCTCTGGAGTCCTAACACATTCCCTAAGCAGTCTGTCCTGGTGAAAGCCAAGTTCAGCAAAAGAACTGAAAAGATTCAGGGTGTTGAAGGTCCCAGGGAGTGACATGAAGCTACACAGGTTCATTAAATGATAACAATTATTTTATTTTTATTTTGTGTATATGGTGTTTTGCCGCCATGTATCTCTGTGCACTACACATGTGCCTAGTGCTCATGGAGGCCAGAAGAGGGTGTCAGACGATCTGGAACTGGAGTTGCAGAGGGTGGCAAGCCCCCATGGGGATGCCAGGACTCACACAAGTCCTCTGGAAGAGTCCTCAGGAAGAGCAGCCAGTGCTCTTAACCACCGAATCATCTCTCCAGCCCGAATAACAGATTTATTATTATTATTATTATTATTATTATTATTATTGAGATAGGCTCTCACTATGTAGCTCTGACTGTCCTCAAACTTACTATGTAGACTAAGCTGGCCTCTGCCTTCTGAATGCTGGGATTAGAGGTGTTATACTACCATGCCTGGCTTCAAGTAACAAATTCTTAAAAGAAAAAAAAAAGATAGGCCTAAGTGTAAGGAATAACCTGTAACACTTTAAAGAAAACACAAGGGGCTGGAGAGCTCAGCAGTTAAGAGCACTGGCTACTCTTCCAGAAGACCTGGGTTTGATTTCCAGCTCCCAGCACCCACGTGATGGCTCACAACTAACTGTAACTCCAGTCTCAGGAGATCCAATGTCCTTTTCTGGGCCTCTGAGGGTACCAGACACAGACACAGTACATAGACATGCAATCAAAACACCAATACACATAATTTATATAATAAAATAAAAAATTTAAAAAGAGAACATGAGAGGAAGTCTCAATTACCTTGTATTTGGCAATATCTTAGACGTAGCTCAGAAGCACAAGTAACAAAAGAAAAAAAAATCACATAACTTAGTCTTCAAATTTGAAAATTTTTATGATTTAAAAGACACTACTGAGAAGAGAAACAGTCAGGCAGGAGCTTAATCTCTGTAATCTCAACACCCAGGAAGCTGAAACAGGACAGACTGATCAGCATAGTGAGTTCAAATCCAGCCCAGGGAGGAAACGTCTACAAAGTATTTGACAAGGAACAGGTAGCAAGAATATGTAAGTGGCTGGCTCACGCTGGGGAAAGAAAGAACTGATTTCAGCAAGCCTGATCTCCAGATGCATGCTGTGGTATGTCCCATAATGAAATAAATAACTACAATTAATAAAAATGAGTATGGGCCGGAAAAATGGCTGTTGTTAAAAGCACTGGCTGCTCTTCTAAAGGACCTGGGCTCACTTCCCAGCACCCACATGACAGCTCATAACTGTCTGTAACTCCAGTTCCAGGGGATCCAACACTCTCTTCTGGCCTATGTAGGCACCAGGTTTGAAAGTGGTACAAGCAAACACCCATATACATAGACACAGCTCAGTCAGTAGAGTGCCTAGCATGGACCTCAAGTTAGCCTAGAACTTGATATGTGGGCAAGAGCGATCTCCCCTTCTGATCCTCCTGCCTCCACTGTCCAAGTGCTGGGGCTACAGATGCCAATCACTGTGCCTGGCTTCTGCCAGTTGTCCTGTATCTTCAGCTCCTTATTTGGGCTTTTAGGACAAGTTCTTCCTATGAAGCCCAAGCTTGCTTTGAAACCTGTTCTCCTTCTCCTGCCTTGTTCTCCCAAGTGCTGGCATTACAGACTTGAACAATCATCATACCAGCAATACTACGGTTTTAAGAACAACAGCGTAGCTCAGAGGTACAGCAATTGCTTAGTGGGCAAAAGTTTCTGCATTTAACCACTAGCATGGAAAAAAAAAGGTAAATCTAGCTGAAGGGTGTATGGGAAAGGGCCTGTCACCATGTCACTTGAGCTGCCCCCTCACTGGGGCCTCACTAGGCCCTCAGAAGTTGGCTGTCCTGGATGCTTGAGGCCTATAAGATACAGTCTCCTGCTTCCCCTCCCTAGCCAGGACCTGAAAGATCTAAGCACTGGGTGGGACAAGATGGTTAGCAGAAAGGGAATCAGATGTCTTAAGGGTGAGCCACCAGGGGCACAGACAGATGTCTCAGAGGCCACACTGAGATGTTTGCATGCCTTTGCTCTCTTCTTGCCCCGCCCCCAATGCCTTACTCCTCCCCAACCCCCTTCGTTTTTTTTTTTTTAGCTTAGCCACAGAGGGACTGGGTACCTAGCCCAGCAGAGACTACAGTGAAGGAGGACTGTCAGCACCATGCTCTGAGGGCAGAGTTGGCAGTGGGCCTGCATTGAGTAACAGCAATTTCCTGTCTTCCACACCCTAGAAAAAAGCGACCTTTCCTCATTTGTTAAAGGGACAACAGCCTATATCAGAGAGACAGGGCAGCAGTCACCTTGCCTAAAGAGATGTGCTCCTGGAGGCACACCCGCAACAGACAGTCCAGTAAGGGTTTGAGTGTGGTCTCCCTGGTGTCTAGAAGATATTCAAAGAAAAACAAGACCATGTCCTGGCCAGAAACTTGCCTAGCCTTGTCTAGAACTCAAAGGAAGATAGGTCTATGGTATAAGGTAGCAACATGACAGACTGAGGAGGCATGGTGTGCTCCCATGGGTCCTGAGGCCTCTTTCAGATGGTGTCACCCAGTCCCAGTACACATTTCCAAGACTGGTAAGGAAAAGCCTGTTGGAAAGCTTCCACAGAAATCCAGGCAAAGGTCTTCTTTTTTTTTTTTTTTTTTTTTTTTAAAGATTTATTTATTTTATTTATGAATAGTACACTGTAGCTGTCTTCAGATACACCAGAAGAGGTCATCCAATCTCATTACGGATGGTTTTGAGCCACCATGTGGTTGCTGGGATTTGAACTCAGGACCTCTGGAAGAACAGTCAGTGCTCTTAACCACTGAGCCATCTCTCCAGCCCAGGCAAAGGTCTTCTATGTCCTCACCTAGAGCAGGGTGGCTCTGGTGAGCTCCATCAGGGACACACACCCCTTGGAAGGCTGAGGTAAACACCTATGTAAGTGTACTGATACCTTTTCTTTCTTTTTTTTTTTTTTTTATTGGATGTTTTATTTACATTTCCTATGTTGTCCCCTTACCCCATCCCCCACTCACCCCGGAACCCCCAATCCCCTCACCCCTCCTCCTTCTTCTCTGTGGATGTAACCTCTATCTACTCCCCCCCACTCCCACCTCCCCACCCTCAAAATTCCCACCCCCTGGGGCATCCAGCCTTCATGAGGTCAAGGTTCTCTTCTTCCACCTATGCCCAGCAGGGCCCTCCACTCTTACATATTCAGCTGAAGCCCTGGATCCCCCCCCTAAGTGCTCCCAGGCTGGTGGTTTAGACCCTGGGAGCTGTGGTTGGTTGGTATTATTGTTCTCCTCATGGTGCTGCAAATCCTTTCAGCTCCTTCAGTCTTCACTCTAACTCCTCTATTGAGAACCCCATGATCAGTTCAATGGCTAGTTGTGAGCATCTGCCTCTGAATATGTCAGACTCTTGAAGACCTCTGAGGAGAGATCCATATCAGGCTCTTATCAGCATGCACTTCCTGACTTCCACATCAGCATCTACCTTTGGTGACTGCACATGGGATGGATACTCAGGTGGAAAGGTCTTCAGACGGCCCCTCCTTCAGTTTTTGTCCCTCGCTTTGTCTCCATATTTGCTCCCTTGAGTATTTTGTTGCTCCTTCTAAGAAGGACCGAATCACCCCCACTTGGTCTTCCTTCTTCATGAGCTTCATGTGGCCTGTGAGTTGCATCTTGGGCATTTCAAGGTTCTGGGCTAATATCCAATAATCAGTTGCAATCTACTTGCAATCTTTTTCATCTTATGGTAGGCTTATTGGGAACAGTGCCACTATAGGAGAAACATGTATGTATACACCAGTTATGAAAACTAAACCAAATACAGACAAGAGACACAGGACCATTACTGTTGGCCCGGGTAACCAAGGGCTCTTGATCAGACAAGCTGGAATCTCGCACACCCAGGCTTCAGCACTATTCTTTTACTGCCTCTGAAGAAAGATTTGAAGCTGGTAATCCTAGCACTTGGGGAGCCAGAAGCAGGAGAATCATGTGTTCGAGGCTAGCCTCAGCTATATATAGTGAGTTGAAACCCAGACTGGGATGCATGAGACCCTGCCTCATAAAACAAAAGAAAACAATCAAAAACAAAGAAGGTTTGTCACTGAAGGAGACAACACTAGCCTAAGGCAGTACAGACCTGCTCTGGTTGTGGCCATCGCAGTGGGAATAGACTCACTATAGGCCAGGAGATCCCTCCAGACTCGAGAAACCATGCAGGAAGCTTTGCAAAAAAAAAAAAAAAAAGCATTTGTACTGTGTCCCATGACACACAGATGGGCAACCTCTCTCTACATTTGGCTGCCTTTTTCCACATAGCCCAGTCCTGGGCCAGGGCTTAGCCATCCACATCCTTCCAGGCCTGATGCCAGAAAGCACACTGCTCTTCTTAGGCCAGTCCAGGGGCCAACAGGGAAACACCTGGCTCCTAAGTACTTACTAAAGTGTGTTTGCATTACTGAGGAAGAATGGTAAGTTAAAGCAAACCAGGGCTAGGAAATGGCTCAGTCCGTACACTGCAGGCCTGTATAAGCATGAGGGTCTGAGCTGGGATCACGAGCACCATGCAAAAGGCAGGTGTAGTGGTCTGAGCCTAGAATCTGAGTGCTGGGGAGGCAGAGGCCGCAGTATCCTAGAGTCCACTGGCCAGGCAGTCTAAGTAAATCGGTGAGTGAGGAGTCCTGTCACACACACGAAAATGTAGAGAATGACTGAGAAAGACACTTGATACCAACAGCTACACACACACACACACACACAATGAGAGAGAGAGAGAGAGAGAGAGAGAGCACAAAATGTTTTTCCTGTTTTCTGTTTGTTCAATTTCAGTTGGTTTTGTTTGTTTTTTGAAGGCTAGCATGTCTGTGAGAACAAATGCCCATAAAGCCAACCAAAAATTCAATTTTCAAGATGGCAGCACCTCTAGAAATCGTTGCCTTTCAGCTCATTTAGCTCAGGGTAGATACCACTACCCTTTTGTCAGAAATATCCCTGTTTGGACCAGCGAGTTTACAAAGAAGAGTAAGAGAGTAAGAAGAACCGGACTGGAGAAGCTGTGCACATCTGCCAGGATGGTTCTGAAGGGAAACCCCCACCATAAAGGTTCCCGGCACTGAAGTTCCAGCTTCCCCATTCATACAACTAGCTCCCCTGTCTCCTTCTAGCTGCTCAACGGAAGACTCCACAGAATGGAGTTGTGCATGTCTGACTCGGTGGCAGAGTGCACACGTAGCACACACTAGGCCTGGGGTTTTCCCTAGTATTGAAAAAACAAACAACACCGTGGGCATCCTCTCTGTTCCTTACCCCCCACCCCCAGGTCTATTGGACTCCATGCATCCACCTCCCAGGTGGAGCATGGCCTGAGAATGAGGTGGTACAGATAAACTGCGAGTTCTGGATCTGATTTGGAGACCCTGAGTAAATGAATTAGCCCCTCTCTGCCCAGTTTACCTATCTGAAGAAGGGAGTAATAATCTAGCCTCTGATTACTGGAATACGAAATGAGCTAATTAATATAAACAGTACACACTGTAGTCCCAGCACTTAGGAGGCTGAGGCAGGAAGTATTCTTTTTTGTTTGTTTATTGAGACAGGGTTTCTCTGCACAGCCAGGAACTCAGAGATCCACTGGCCTCTGCTTCCTGAGTTCTTGGATTAAAGGTGTCCCACCCCGGCCCAGCAAGGAGGTATTGTTGATTAGGAGTTTGAGACAAGTCTGGGTAACAGATTGCCTTAAAAAATAAATTTGAGAAGAAAAACAAAGCTCTCTGTGGGCTTATCAGCCACAGAAGGCCCTGTATAGTACCTGCTCATCGCTGCAAAGCTTCAATTTAGCTGTCTCCTTCAGGCCTGTGACTATGAAGAAAGATATAAGTGGCTTTAAGGAGGGCCAGCCAGGCAGGGTACCCAGAAAGAAACAGAAACACTAGCTGCTCTCCACAGCCACAGCCCAACAAATGGTGGCCAGAGATACAACCACAGAACAAATGTCCAGTGCCCACAGACCCACAGCAGGGGCTTCCAGCTCACATCCTTGGATCCATCAGATTCACTGTATCCCTGATGAGGATGGCTATTTGATCTTGAACACAGCCTAGAGGTGGGTCCCCAACCCTCAACTTCCCACTAGAGAGCAAAAGGACAGCTGGAATAGCATGCACTGCCCTTCAAAAAGTCTAAAAGGCTGTGTCATCAGGCCTTCCTTCCGGAACACAGGCACCCAACACTGTTGGGCCCCAGGGTAGGCTATTCTTTCTTGCAAATAAGAGGAACCAGGTGACCTCAAGCTGTGAGCATCACCCCCCTCCCCCAGCCTCCCCAGGAACTGCTCTAAGAGCCCTCTTTTCAGGTACACCATCAACTCATCCTTCACAGCCCCAGTAACCTGGCTACCTTGGGGCTACCTCAATCTCTTTAGGGCATGTCACATCCAGTCAGCTTCTCTTCAGCTGCCATCACCAAAGCCTGTACCCAACCCCACATACCACAGTAGCCAGAAGACAGCACCTTGCTCCTCGGGAACCTATACCCAGTAGGTAAGATGCCAGTTAACCCAGCTGTGAGAAGCCAACCCCACTGCCATTCCCTCTCTAGGTAAGAGAGCCAGCAGAGGCCAGAATACACACAATTCCGGGCCCCGCCCCCATTGTCCCTACATCCATATAAAACCTTCCTAGAGTTCAGCCCACTCAACTGTTAAAGCCTCTGGAACCTTGCCCTAGCACCAGATCAGGCTCTCCAGAGGGAATTCAGAGCTGACCGCCAGGGTTTGTCCAGGGTGCCAGGGTTTGTCCAGGGAAGGGAAGCCCAAGGCTCAGGAGATGGAGCAGGGCTTCAAAGTCTCCTGGCTGGGTGGAGATGGAATGTGGAAAGTCCACATCCTTCTTGCATTTTCCCCCAGCTCCCTTCCATAGCTAGGTTGTCCTCCACCTGGCCTCAAGGTAGTCTTTCAGGAAGGGCAAGCAGGCCTGGCCATGGCACCAGGCAGTAGCCTGGGAAAGTAGGGGAGCCCTGGCCTGGGTTTTCAGGCTGCTCTTCTCTCTTCACCTAAGGCTTATTAGATGAAGGACAATCCCATCCTAGAAGATGATTACTTCTCTCAACAATACCTAGTCCTTTACTGATCTCTTCACTCCAGCCTCTCACCACCCAGAAAGTTCCACCCTCACCCGACCCTGGGTCACATTTATTTGTTGAATATATAAATGAATGTATGAACGTATGAACATATGAATGAATGAACGAAAGAATGAATGAATGTGTGAATCCTTGTGGGCCCAGTCACTTGGTGGCTGAAGGCTGTGGGTTTCTTCTAGAATCCTATAGGTTTATTCAGCCAACCATACAACAAACTTTTTAAAAACAACAGCAACCAGTCTATTCACATTTTCAAACCGTTTCGGGTACTGAAGATGCGGCGGTGGCAGCCACTTCCTCACAGTTTAGGTGTGAGTGTGAGCTGTGTACACAGTGGTGCCCACGGGTGTAGGAAAGGTGCCCTTCCCTGCAGTCTTCCAAGGTCTGTGTTCCTTGGGTTGAGGTTCCAGGGCTTTTGGGGGGCCCATTTATGGGCTGTAGCCGTCCCTTGTTCATTTTTGTGGGTGACCACAGCGGAGCACAGCGGGACCTCGGGCCCGCCTTCCCAGCGCCGAGCGTACCTGCCGAGTGGCGCGCGACCGCGGGATCCCCGGGTCCACCAGAAGGCCTGCTCCGAAGTGGACCAGGACCGAGCGCTGAGGGGGGACCGCGAGTGGGGCGGCCCTAGGCCTTCCCGTGCTTGCCCCCACCTCCGCCGTGGCACCCTGCGGCCAGCGCTCCCACCCCGGCTCCACCAAGGCGCAAGAGCCCCGCCGCCGCGAAGGATCAATAGGATACTAAACTGAGCTCAGTGCGGACCCCCCTCCTCCCAGAGGGGGACGGTGGGGGCACCCAGGAGGGTGGGCAGACTCACCACGCGGACGCCGCCGCGCCGGTACCGGGCCGCGGAGAAGCTGAAGCAAGGGCTTCCGACCGACACTAGGACCGGCGCTCGACTCCACCTTCCTTTCCTCGTGCTCGCCGGGTAGCCCCGCCCCTCTCACAGCCCCGCCCTCCGGATGCTCCGCCCTTCGGCTGGCTTCACTTCACGGCGGAAATCTGAGGGTCTAACCCGCTTGCTATGGGGGACAGAAAGGAAGGTACACCCGGAACCTGTGCTCCGCGGAGTCCCCAAAGCCTGAGTGCCCTGCCTTCGTGAGGATGGGGTGTCATACGTGATCCCAGGCTCTCCGCATTGTCTTGGTGTACTACATAGCAGGGTTGGCACGCTCAGACTAGTGGCCCTGTCAGAGTTGGCCCTATCAGAGATGCTGAGAGGTTCCTATTGTTTCTCCTAGGCAGCTGCTTGCAGAATTCTTAAACTGTTGCTGGTGCGAGGGAGGTAGGGATGGGGGTTGCGGGGGTTCCCAGTCATGGAAAGAACCAGCAAGGATGAGAATGTGGGAAGAACCAGGCGGCTAGCAGATAATCTCAAACTGCTAGCTGGTCATGTCCAGAGAAGTTGCAATGCTATACTTAAGTGCCAGCCACTACCCCAAAGGACAAGTCACGTGACGGTGACAAAAGAGAAAGAGAAACAAGAAAGTGAATTTCTGAAAGTATGAGGAAGTAAATAGAGCCAAGAGAATTGCTGTTCCTGAGCAGAGAAACTGAATCTGAGAAGAAAAAAAAAATCACATGGTTGTAGTGTGTGTGTATGTTTTGTGTTTAAGCCAGAGGTCAGTGTTTTCCTTGATCATTCTCCACCTTATTTTTTTGAAATGGGGTGGGGTGAGAGGAATGGATCTGTCCTCGAACATGGACCAGCTTCCCAGCTCCGTGATTTCCCTAGACCGACTGCCCAGTGAGCTCCAGGAAGCTTCCACTCTGCCCCAATCGCAATGGGATTGTAGATACACACAGCACCCTATTTTTTTTTTTTTAACATGGGTGCTATGGATCCAAAGTACTTTACAAACTGAGCCATCTCCCAGGGTTTCTTTATTCTCTTTATATTTTCCAATTCTTCTTAAAGGAAGGTGGCACTAATTTTATCTTTTATTTATTTATTTATTTACTTACTTGGCACTAATTTTATGATCAATAAAAGTTGCAGTTGAAATCACATAGTGGAAGAGCTTGTTGACGAACAGCAGGGTTAGGGGTGGAGAGATGGCTCATTGGTTAAAAGCATTTCTCACTCTTACAGAGCGTCTATCCGGGTTCAGTACCCAGCACCCACATGGTGGCTGACAACCATCCATTACTCCAGTTCCAAGGGACTGACCCCTCTTCTGGCCTCTGTGAGGACCAGGCACACATGTGCTGCACATACATACAGGCAAAACACTCATATATAAAAACAAAATAAAGTTTTTAAAATTTAAAACCTACAAGCTGAATTATCTGTATTTCAAAGTGGAAAATAATGAGAAAAAAATATTTTTTAAGACAGGGTCTCACTATGTAGCTATGCAGACCAGGCTGGCCTAGAACTCACAGAGATTCTCCTGTCTCTGCCTCTGCCCCTCTGCCTCTGCCCCTCTGCCTCTTCCCCTCTGCCTCTGCCCCTCTGCTCCTCTGCCTCTGCCTCTGCTCCCTGCCCCTCTGCCTCTGCCCCTGCCCCTCTGCCTCTGCCCCTCTGCCTCTGCCTCTGCGATTAAAGGTGTGCATGATCTAAACAAGTGATGTTTTTAACTGGGATTCTCTTTGAGATGCTTGGCAATCAAAGCAAATGAGAAAGAGAGATTGACTTCACAACCCCATAAAGATGGGACACAACAATGTTCACTTTAAATGAGTCCAAACCTTACCACTGAATGTTTAGCAAAACTTCCAGTTTTAACCTGCAGCCTAAATAGTCTCTCAATTAGGAAGGGAGGATCTAGAAATTTTAGATAGAAGCATCTTCATTAAAATAAATATATTTTCCCCAAAAGGTAACTGGTGTGAACACAGGGGCCTGGTGTGACCACAACGGACTGGTGTGAAAGGGCATTTCTCACCTGAATGTTAGAGATCACAGAAAGATCACCTCCTTGGTCCCAGCTGCATGCTTCTATGAGAACAAGGGTAGGGATGAGCTAGGGTGGGAGAGGGCAAAGGCTCTGTGCTGCCTGGCACACTCTACCCAGACAGCAGAACCTGGCTCACACAAGCTGAGTGTTCTTTGTCCCTAAATAGTTCTAGGATCATGTAGACCCAATCATATTCCAGAAGTTGTTTGCAGGCTCTGAATAGATAACCTTGTAGAGACATAACTTTTTTGCAACCTACTGTAGGAAGCCGCGCATGCGCTGGATAAAGCCGCGTTTGCCTGACATCCGGGATTTTTCCTGGTGAATAGGTGAATTGCGCATGTGCCATGGAAAAGGCCTGCCAAAGTTAAAGCCCATCCCACTGCGTTTGGCACGCTACGAGTAAGCAGCCAATCAGAGGTGAATGCACCGCTCCAAGGGTATATTAAGCAGTGCTTTTCCTGGGCCTGTCGTCTTCTTCCACCATTTTGTATTTGGGAATAAACGTGTTTTTACGGAAGGATTCTGGTGTGTGTGTGTGGTGCGTTCTTGCTGGCGAGACGATTACACGCGCGCCTCACAGTTGGTGCCGAGAAACCCGGGAGAATTTACCATCGCCGGCGCTGTTTAAGAAGGCCCTCCACTCGTCCTCTACGCATGGAGTGAATCCAGAACCGTAGAACAAGGTAATGCTCTCTGAGAGATATGTTTGGACTTGATTTAATTTATTTCCCTCCCCAGTTGGCAGGAACTTTAGAGGCTCTCGCTATGGTGCTGGTAGCGTTAGTTCTCTTCCTTTTGGTTTTCGTGGCGGTTCGGGGAGTGGCAGACGGATTACGGGTTAGCATGTCAGAAACAGAGAAAAGAAGGAAGCGCTTAGAAATTCAGAAAGGAAAAGGGAAAAAGGATATATTAAAGAAATTAAGCCTCCCCGAGGAACAATTCACGGGGATGAAAGATGAGGGGAAGAACACCCTTGGGAGAGACGGGAGGAAAGTAAGCCTCAGAAAGAGATTTCTTTATCCGGTAAAGGAAGTTTTGAGGCTTGATGCCTCTGAGTTGGAGGGGATAACTTCCTCAGAGGACTCAGATGAAGAGATAGATGAAGAGGAAAGATGCCAGCCAGATAAACAGTTGCCGCCGCGAAATCTAAAGCAGAGGAAAACGAGAGATAGAAGCCGGACGGCCTCTCGGCCTGTAGCGCCCTCCCAACCTAATGTTCTCGGCGCACTTCCGCCTTATGTGGACAGGCGCTGCTCAGGATCCTTCCTTTCAGAGGAAGACAAGAGAAAAATGTTACAAGCTTTTCCAGTGTTTGAGGACGCAGGAAGAGGTCGTGTCCACGCACCTGTAGAGTATGCTTCTATTAAAGAATTCGCTGAATCGGTTAACAAGTATGGAGTTGATGCTAATTTTACAATTATGCAGCTTGAGAGATTTGCCACTATGGCAATGACTCCGAATGATTGGCAGAACACAGTAAAAGCTGCTCTCCCTAATATGGGACAGTATATGGAATGGAAGGCTTTGTGGCACGACGCTTCTCAAGCACAGGCAAAGGCCAACGCTAATGCGGAGGGCAACCAGAGACAGTGGACTTTTGAATTATTAACAGGGCAAGGACAGTATGTTGCCGACCAGATTAACTATGATTGGGAAGCATATGGCCAGATTTCCACCGCCACAATTAAGGCATGGAAGGCCCTCTCGAAAAAGGGCGAGGCTGGAGGAAATTTAACAAAAATATTACAAGCCCCCCAGGAGTCCTTTTCAGAATTTGTTGCTAGAATGACAGAAGTAGCAGGCAAGATTTTTGGAGACCCAGAGCAAGTCAAGCCATTGATCGAACAATTAGTATATGAAAATGCCTCACCAGAATGTAAGGCAGTTATTGCCCCTAGGAGAGACAAAGGGCTGACAGATTGGATAAAGGTCTGCCGAGGTCTTGGAGGCCCACTGACTAACGCTGGCCTGGCAGCAGCTATCCTGCAAGGCCAGAGCCGCTCAAGTCCTGGCGGCCGTAAAGTATGTTATAATTGTGGCAGACCAGGTCATTTGAAACGAGAATGTCGTACTCCTATACAAAAGAAAACCCCTGGGTTATGTACTAAGTGCAGGAAGGGATATCATTGGGCCAATGAATGTCGCTCGGTTAAGGACATTCGGGGAAGGATTATTCAACATGATCCCTCCCCTACAGAAAGAGATGAAGACATTTCAAAAAAACGAATATTCGGGCCCAAGGTCTCAGGGCCCCAAAAAATATGGGACACAAGCCTACAACCGGGGGAGACCTCTAACTGCAGAGCTACAAGAGGTTCCGCAGGGTTGGACCTCCGCTCTATCTCCCAATTCTTATTAATGCCATATGAGGGTGTGCAACCTATCCCAGTTGATTTTAAAGGTCCCCTGCCTGAGGGAAGCGTTGGCCTTATTCTAGGCTGCTCCTCTCTTACCTTGAAGGGGCTTGTGGTTCATCCTGGGGTGATAGACCAAGATTATACGGGAGAACTTCAAGTTCTCTGTTCTTGTCCACAAGGCATATTTTCCATCTCCCCTGGAGATAGGATTGCTCAGTTGGTTATTCTTCCAAGTCTACATAATTGTTTTCCATCCACCGGGGCGCCAAGAGGTGCCAATAGGTTCGGTTCTTCAGGAACTGACTTTGCTTATTTAATAGTGGATCTCAAAACTAGACCCACTTTACAATTAACAATAGAAGAGAAGAGTTTTACAGGAATTTTAGATACAGGAGCTGATAAAAGTATTATTTCCTCCAACTGGTGGCCTAAGGTGTGGCCTGTTACACAATCATCCCACTCCTTACAAGGGTTGGGATATGAGGCCAACCCTACAGTCAGTTCACGCTCCTTGACTTGGAAGACGCCAGAGGGTCAGACAGGAAGCTTTATACCTTATGTGCTTCCTCTCCCCGTTAACCTCTGGGGAAGAGACATTTTACAAGACTTAGGACTGACACTAACTAATGAGTACTCTCAACAAGTTATTAATATTATGAAAAGAATGGGATATAAGGAAGGAAAAGGCCTTGGTAGAAAAGAACAAGGAAGGTTAAACCCAAATTTACAAGAAAGTAATACAGGAAGACAAGGTCTGGGTTTTCCCTAGTTGCCACTGAGGGCTCCTTGCCCATACCCTGGCTTACAGAGGAAGCCGTGTGGGTTCCTCAGTGGCCCTTATCCTCTGAGAAATTGGAAGCTGCTACAAGGCTGATTGAGGAACAGGCACAGCTTGGTCATTTAGAACCTTCTATTTCTCCTTGGAATACCCCTATCTTTGTTATAAGAAAGAGATCAGGAAAATGGAGACTTCTCCATGATTTAAGGGCCATTAATAAACAGATGCAGCTGTTTGGCTCAGTGCAACGAGGCCTGCCTCTGCTCTCTGCTTTACCTAAGCAGTGGAGGATAATAATTATAGACATTAGGGATTGCTTTTTCTCCATTCCCCTACACCTGCAAGATAGGCAAAGATTTGCATTCACTTTGCCTGCTGTTAATCATCTTGAACCAGACAAAAGATATCAGTGGAAAGTTTTGCCTCAAGGCATGGCCAATAGTCCTACCATATGTCAGCTGTATGTACAAATGGCCCTTGAACCTGTTAAGAAACAATTTCCTTCTCTACTCTTGATTCATTTTATGGATGATATTTTAATATGCCATAAAGAGTTGACCACTTTGCAGAACTCATATCCTTTATTAATTGCTACATTAAGACAGCGGGGTCTGCATATTGCCACAGAGAAGGTTCAAATTTCAGAAATCGGTTCCTTTTTAGGGACAGTTATTTACCCTGAGAAAATAGTTCCTCAAAAATTAGAAATTCGCAGAGATCATTTACATACCTTAAATGACTTTCAAAAGTTACTAGGTGATATAAATTGGTTAAGACCATTTTTGAAAATTCCCTCTGCTGAATTAAAACCTTTGTTTGACATTCTGAAAGGAGATTCCCATATTTCCTCACCAAGAGCATTAACACCGGCTGCAAATCATGCCCTGCGATTGGTGGAGGATGCCTTGCAAAAAGCTCAGCTAAAACGCATTGATGAGACCAAAACTTTTAATTTGTGTGTCTTTAAAACCAGACATTTACCAACTGCCATGTTATGGCAGGATGGGCCCTTATTATGGATTCATCCTAATGCATCTCCTGCAAAGATTATTGAATGGTATCCAGATGCGGTTGCTCAGCTTGCCTTACGGGGATTAAAAGCAGCTGTCACTCATTTTGGAAGGGAGCCTAAGGTTTTAATAGTGCCTTATACTACACATCAAGTTCAAATATTAACTGCTACCTCTGATGTTTGGGCCGTGTTGGTTACCTCCTTTAATGGTCAAATAGATAATCACTACCCTAAACATCCCATTTTACAGTTTGCCTTAACTCAAGCTATTGTATTTCCACATGTCTTATCTCAAAAGCCACTCCCGGATGGAGTGGTTGTTTACACAGATGGATCAAAGACAGGTGTGGGTGCTTATGTAATTGATAATAAGGTCACTGCCAAGCAATATCATGAGACCTCACCTCAAGTTGTGGAATGCTTGGTAGTTTTGGAGGTTCTTGAAACCTTTCCAGGCCCTTTAAATATTGTTTCAGATTCCTTTTATGTAGTAAATGCAGTTAAAGCCTTAGAAGTGGCTGGGCTAATTAGACCATCTAGTAGACTTGTAAAAGTTTTTCAAAAGATTCAATTTGCCTTAGTTAATAGGAGATTTCCGGTTTTTATTACACACATCAGGGCTCACTCAGGTCTACCAGGTCCAATGTCTCATGGGAATGACCTAGCAGATCGAGCCACAAAATTGGTTGCTATCACCCTATCTTCAAAATTACATTTGGCCAAAGATTTTCATAAAAACTTTCATGTGACAGCAGAGACGTTACGTCGTCGGTTTGAGATAACTAGAAAGGAAGCTAGAGATATAGTTACTCAATGTCAGAATTGCTGTCAATTTTTACCAGTGCCTCATGTAGGAATTAATCCACGAGGAATTCGGCCACTACAAATTTGGCAAATGGATGTCACTCACATCCCAACCTTTGGCAAATTACAATATTTACATGTTTCCATTGACACTTATTCTGGAATTATATTTGCTTCTCCGTTGACCGGAGAAAAGACAGCACATGTTATTCAACACTGCCTTGAGGCATGGAGTGCCTGGGGGAAGCCTAAAATTCTTAAAACGGACAATGGGCCAGCATACACTTCTCAAAAGTTTAGACAATTTTGTCGCCAAATGGAGGTAACCCATCTGACAGGCCTCCCTTATAACCCTCAGGGACAGGGCATCATAGAACGGGCTCATCGCACTCTTAAGTCTTATCTAATAAAACAAAAGGGAGGAGTCGAGGAGACTCTGCCCTTAGTGCCACGAGTCACCGTTTCTATAGCACTTTTTACTCTCAATATTTTAAACCTGGACAGTCAGGGCCATTCGGCTGCTGACCGTCACTGTTTAGAGCCTGACAGGCCGAAAGAGATGGTAAAATGGAAAGACATTTTGACTGGACAATGGAAGGGCCCAGATATTGTTTTATTAAGAGCCAGGGGAGCGGTTTGTGTGTTCCCACAGGAAGAAGACAACCCGTTTTGGCTACCAGAGCGGCTGACGTGGCGACTTGCGATATTGGAAGGTGACACCCAGGCGGACCCTCCAGGCTCTGATGACAGCCCTTGTGCTGATCCAAGGGATACAGGTTCCTAGTATATCAGGGAAACGATGATGGACCATATTATCTGCCTTTCCAAAACCCATACCAGTCAGACATAATGTAACTAATCTGTCCAGAAAATTGTTTTAATATTTTACAGGAAATTGGTTAGAAAACTTCAGTGAGACACTCAGAAAATTGAGAACAGCTGTGGTGAACATCAACTTGACGCGCGTGGATCTGTCCCTGACTGAGGGACTGTCCTCCTGGAATTCTTCAGCTTTCTTCTTTTCTTTTCTTTTAAGTGGGTGGGAGTAGGCCTGTTTGGTAAGCCCTATGTTGCGGATCAGTATTCATCCTTTGGTTGGATTGCAAACTCAGAGTTCAACAAAATTTTGACAAGGCTATTATTGGCCAGGCGCTTGTGACCAAAGAACTAGGGGCTTCCCCTGCTATCACTGCTTCAAAAATAAGTAGTCTCCCCCTCATGAGTGGTGGTGCTAAATGTTAGGCTATCAGCGTTACACCTCAAAGGATTTGCCCATTGTACTGGGTCGGTGAGGAGTCTTGGCCTGGCTGATTCTTGTCTGTGTAGCTGTGGTACCTGAATTTTGAGACAAACAGCCCTTGCACCCCTAGGAGATGACTCCATTGCACAGGGATGGGTGTTTGCATCTCTTTCTGTTTCCCTTAGCCCTTGCACTCAGAGGACTCGCTTCCATTGCACCTGATAGGGTAAGGGAGACTGTCTTAAACTATTAGTCCTTGATCGCTTATTCCCCCAAGATGGAATTTGCTTGATCGGCCTTGAGTTTGAGTCATGACTGGTACCACCCTAGACAGGCCAAGGACAGCCAGATAGACAACTCCATCTTTTTGTCTCCAGGCCAGTTGCCAATTGGTCCCAACGACGGGAATAAGTTGATCCCATATGCCAGAGATACACCACGAGTGGTGAGTCTATCCAGTAACAGGCATTACGAGTGGCCACAACCTGGGGCGCACATTCTGAGAATGCCAGGTGTGGGTGCGCGACCCTCGTAGCCTAGACAGAGAGCTCACCATTCTTTGGTGCTGGCTGTGGAGAAATGTCAACTAGCCTAAGACACGGGACATTGACCAGTGCCTGTTTAACAAAACAAAAAAGAAATAGCCAGTAGACAGATTCCTCAGCCGCTGTACCCAGGGGCTTCTGATAAAGACACCCGGTAAAGCCTCAAACATTTCTATACACAGTCCCTGCCCACTAAGGTGTTCGTTCCACGGATAGAAGGTCTGGAAAGTCTATAACGGAGTGGACGGATAAGCCTCGGCCACCTAAGACAGGGCAGCCGCGGGTGGGGAGGCTGGCCCCGTGACGGGTAAGAGTTTGAGCACCGCCCTCTAAAGAGACTCAGACCCGCCGTGAGACCCCCAAATATGGGAGTTACGAAACCTTCCCAGGGATCTCAACTACCACCCTCTACAATAAAACAAAAAGGGGCAGATGTAGGAAGCCGCGCATGCGCTGGCTAAAGCCGCGTTTGCCTGACATCCGGGATTCTTCCTGGTGAATAGGTGAATTGCGCATGTGCCATAGAAAAGGCCTGCCAAAGTTAAAGCCCATCCCACGGCGTTTGGCACGCTACGAGTAAGCAGCCAATCAGAGGTGAATGCACCGCTCCAAGGGTATATTAAGCAGTGCTTTTCCTGGGCCTGTCGTCTTCTTCCACCATTTTGTATTTGGGAATAAACGTGTTTTTACGGAAGGATTCTGGTGTGTGTGTGTGGTGCGTTCTTGCTGGCGAGACGATTACACGCGCGCCTCACAACCTACTTTTAATAAGGGTTCACTCTCTCCTCTAGCCCACCACCCAGCAGAGGTAGTGGAAGAGAAAAGTTATTAGGATATGGGGGAAGTGGACTTGTTCGATAGTTCTTTGGGGGCGAGCTCAATCTTTGGCAGCAGTTCAGTCTCGTAGTCAACACCAAATACGACTCAGCAGCTGTAGACCAGTCCTCTAGGCAGGCAGATATCACTTGTAAACTGGCAACTACAGTCCAGTCCTGAAGAAACTGCCAGGCTCACCAACCAGCCTGAGGCAAGGCTGCAGAAGTGGCAAGCTGCTGTAGGACCCTCACAAGCAGTTCTTTGGTGAGTTTCTCTCAATGGTGGTGTTACCACAAGTTGAGATCAATGACGTTATATAAGGTGAACCAGTACATGTGTGTAGTTAGCGAAGAATAGCAAGGCAGAGCAAACCAAACCAATGCTAAGTGCTCGTTTCCCACTGTCTGTGGGGTCATATTTATACTCCTTTGTCAAGTGTCCTTTCATGTGTTTGCTATATCAAAATATCCTTTCACCTGTGTCTGCTTCAGGAAAACATTCTTTCACGTGTCTGCTTTAGCAAGACATCCTTTCGCTGTGTGCCTCAGCAAAAACATCATTTGACATAACTAACTTTTTAAAAAAAACTAGAAGTTTCCACTTCATAACCTTTCTTGGAGGAGTTTACATTCTAACAAATATCCACAACTAGGAAGCCTTCTAATCTCAGCTCTACTCAGAGCTGGTTCCCACCAACACAGATCACAGATGTTTTAGGGCAAGAGTGGTTAAGATGGAGGAACTATGCTCCTCCTGTGCCATCAGCCTGCCTTCTGTCTGTCAAACCTTGAAGGATGGATTGCGTGCTCTGCCCTCTGGTACAGAACTCTAAGAGCTGTCTCTCTTTCTTTGGTGACTCAGCACCATCACAAACATGACCTTCTCTACCATAAACTGCAGTTATGGCTCCAATGTAGAGGTGAATTGCTAATTCGATCTGAGCTCCCGGAGGGTGATCACACTTTAGCCACTGGCCAAGCTCTCTGGATTTGCAAATGAAAGACACATTTATGCAGCCTTTATATTTTGAGATGCCTTGACTAGCTCAATGGTTGGGTACTTCCAACCTCCGTGCAGCTAGCACACATTCCCCTCTGGTATACTTGAATTAATGAATTGACAAATCTATATTTTATCTCTGCTACCCCAGAGCCAATCAGGGGAACGGCCCCTGGGGCTACTTTTCTGGATTCTTAGATATTGACGGGCCTTTAAGTTTGATCTTTCTGCTTCCTCATCATGGCATGGTCTATCCTATGCCCCTTTCATGGTAGACTCCCTTCCTCTTCTCCCCTGCATTTCTTGCCTGGAAATCTTAAAAGTCCTGCCTCTTTCACCCGGCCCAGCCATTGGCCATTGGCTCTTTATTGATCAATCAGAAACCAACTGGGGACAGGGACCCTCAGCATCTGGACATGTAGATTCTCATGTGATTTTGTGAGCCGAATTAAGATAAAGAATTAGAATCCATCCCCAACACTCCAGGCAGTAGGATTGTGTGTAACTGTCTCCATTGCATAATTAGAAAAAGCATAACTATACATCTATAAATGTGTGTAGCTCAGACATGGCTGTGTCTTAGCTACTTTTCTGTTACCATGGAAAAACAGTATGACCATGATGAATTATAAAAGAAAGCATTTAGCTGGGCAGTGGTGGCTCACCCCTTTAATCCCAGCGCTTGGGAGGCAGAGGCAGGAAGATCTTGGAGTTTGAGGCCAACCTGATCAACATAGTGAGTTCCAGGACAGCCAGGACTATACAGAGAAATGCTATTTCAGAAAAAAACAAACAGACAAACAAACAAAAAAATTAGCCAGGAAAACCCCATGACAAAAGCAATTGTTATAAAAGGAAGCATTTAACTGGAGGCTTGCTTAGTTTATCATCATTGTGGCCACACACAGACAGACATGGTGCTGGATCAATAGCTGAAGAGTCTTACATCCTGATCCTCCAGGAGAGAGAGAGAGAGAGAGAGAGAGAGAGAGAGAGAGAGAGAGAGAGAGACTTTGGCCTTGGCATGGGCTTTTAAAGACTCAAAGTTCATCCCCAGTGACACACTTCAGAAGAAGGTGACTGGAGGAAGAAGGCACCATGGGTTAGGTGAGTCATGATATAATAACCATGTGGGTTGGCTAATTGGAGTTAAGAGCAGCCCACACAAAACATGGCAAATTATACAATGGGAGTATTGGCTGGGAAACAGTCATGATAGCATAGAGTAGAGATACCGGCCCAGCTCTTGTGCTGTTTAAGGCTTACTTAATAAAAGTTGTGTGTCTTTTATCCAAAAACTGAGTGATCAAAGGTGGAGTGGAAACTCCCGATTGGGATTAAAAAAATGTTAACAACGCACTCCCTCCAACAAGGGCACACCTTCTAAATCCTTGTAATCTTTTGAAATAGTATCACTTTCTGGAGGCTTAGGTATTCAAATATACGAGCCTATGGGGACCATTCTTATTCTAGATACCACAGGCCCCTTCTCATTCAAACAATGACAGGCTGGTATGGATAGCTGTCACAAAACCCCTGACCTGACTCCTATTTCTCTGAAGTTTACTTTCACTTTTTAGGGGGTGGGAAAGGAGTTGGCTTTAGTTTTGTTTTTGGAGACAAAGTCTCACCCTGCAGTCCAGACTGACCTTGAAACTCCTAGACGACCTCCTGTTTCAGTTTCCCAAATACTGGGATTACAGGCCGTGTCACCATACCTGATTTGCTTCTGTTTCATCTAGGAAAAATACCTAGGGTTGAAGATGTTGTGTCAAGGAACATTTAATTCTGTTAGAAGGTTCAGGTCCTACTGGAGGCTGGAGATGGCCCAGTGGTTAGAGTTCTTCCTGGCGTCTCATGGTGATAGGGGTATGAAACCCAGTACTTGCACCAAGTAGTTCACCACCACCTGTAACTCTAACACCAAGAGATCTGATGTGTCTTTGGCCTCTGGGACTTTTTTTTTTCCCTCCTTTTGTACTTAATCACTTTGATTGACTGATTATGAGAAAGAGAGCTAGCATATTGAAGTCAGAGGACAACATGGAGGAGTCACTTCTTTCCTTCTGCCATGTAGGATGGAACACAGGTAGCTGGTGTCTTTTCCTATGAGCCATTTTTGCCAGCCCCACCTTGCTTTCTGAGGCAAGGTCTGTTACCACGAGCCGGGACTTACTGTTCAGGGCAGGCTGCCAGGCTAGTGAACCCCAGGAACGAAACACACAAGGCTTGTTTTGGTTTTTTGAGACATGGTCTCATTTTGTTGCTATAACTGACCCACCTGGAACTTATATGGACTGGACCTGCCTCTGCCTTCTGAGTGGTGGGATTAAAGGTGTACACCACCACACCTACTTCATACGTGGCTTTTTAAGTGGATGTTGGGGTCAAACTAAGGTCATTTTCAACTACACAGTGAATTTGAGGCCAGTCACATTCTTGGTGCCAGGGTGTGGTTGTTAAGCTCCACATACCTTTCTCGTGGTTTGTGCATTTATAGTCTTCCATATGTGGGGAAACATGACTAGGGTTACTCAGGGGCAATCATGGTCAGGTCGCCAGGACTCGTTGTGTAAAAGAACACAACTCACAAACAGCTATAAAGCACTTGAGAAGGAGGAGGAGGTGGGCTTACTTGTACTAACGCCCCAACACTCAGTTTAACCTGACTCCGTGAGTCTTAACTACCATAAGAAAGACCATGCCGGGATGGGGCAGTACAAATACTGAGCAATGGCATCCTGGGACATGGTTACACAAAGGACATCTGGCAGGTAGTAGCAGTAGGAAGAGTGCTGGGCAGCGCCTCCCCCAAGGGGGTCAGGAGGAGTGTGGGAGCAGAAGAGCCTTGCTTTTGGAATTCTGTTTCCCTCCCTTGGTGACCCTAGGTTCAACCCTTCAACAGCCCCAGGCTCAGTTCTTCCATCAGTCAAGCAGAGATGAGCCTCTCTGTGTCCTTCCCGACACAGAGGAGGGTAGTGTGCCTCATAGGCTTGCTATGAATACATGAAAAATTATTTCATCATTGCATAGGGTCTCAGTCAGGGTTTCTACTCCTGCACAAACATCATGACCAAGAAGCAAGTTGGGGAGGAAAGGATTTATTCAACTTGCACTGCCACATTGCTGTTCATCACCAAAGTCAGTCAGGACTGGAATTCAAAGCAGGGCAGGAAGCAGGAGCTGACGCAGAGGCCATGGAGGGATGTTACTTACTGGTTTGCTTTCCTGACTTGCTCAGCTTGCTTTCTTACAGAACCCAGGACTACCAGCCAAAGGATGGTACCACCTACAGTGGGCCCTCCCACCCTTGATCACTAATTGAGAAGATGCCTTACAGCTGGACCTCATGGAGGCATTTCCTCAACTGAAGCGCCTTTCTCTGTGATAACTCCAGCTTGTGTCATGCTGACACAAAAAAACAGTCAGTACATATAGAAAATACTTGTAGACTGTGGCTGTTGATCTGTTTTCATAGTCTGTTATCAGGGTCCTGCTAGCTGTGTGTGGCATTAGGGGTTGGAAGGCGGAACTAGGGCCTTTTTTTTTTTTTTTTTTTTTAAGACAGTGTCTCCCCAGGCTGGGGATGGGTAGGGCACACATCTTTAATTTCAGCACTCAGGAGGCAGAAGCAGAGGCAGGCAGATCTCTGTGAGTTCTAGGACAGCCAGAGCTACACAGTGAGACTCTGTCTTGAAAAAGACAGTGTTTTATATAGCCCAAGCTGGCCAAGAACTCCATTTATAAAGTCCAGTATGACAGTGAAGAATATTTACATTTATTTGTAAGTAAATAGGTAAATTCTAGTGGAAGACCACAGGATGTGATGGCGGATCTTGGTTGTCAACTTGACTATATATGGAATCAACTAAAAGCCAAGGTGCTGGGTGAGTCTGTGGGGATTGAGGAGGGAAGACGACCCACTCTAAATCTCTGGCTCACTTTCTGGTGGCAACCCATGTTAAAGGGCGTGGAAGAAGGAAGCTTTTGCTTCTAGCCTGCTTGCCCAATGTTCCTCTGCCTGTGTTAGATCTTGGGATTCCAAAGTAGACTTAAGACCGACCAGCAGCTCTCCAGAATACTCTAGGACTCCAGTGGAAGTCTGGCACTGCCTCAGGGCCTGAACTACTGCCAGATTCCCCTCCACCTTTCCATTGTGAGACAGCCATAGCTGGATTAGTGGGACCACATTCTGTAAATCAGTCTAATCTCCTTTATTTATAAATATTCATTCTGCCAGTTCCAGCCTCCTCAGAGCTACAGGCACAGGCCACTGTTTGTGGTTAGTGAGTGAGTCTTTTGAAGGGCCGGAAACGGGATCCTGGAGAGACATATGCTTTCTGTGGTGCACGTGTAGGACCCAAGGCTTCACACATACTAGGCCAGCATGCACCACTGACCCTTCTCCAGCCGTGTCTCCCAGCAAGACCTCTTGACCTCCACAGGGCTTCAGCTGCTCTTCGAACCTCCACTCCCATCCCACTCTGTTTTGGTAACTAGCTTTTCTACTCAGTGGACCGGTGTGTCTTTATAACCCCTGTGCCTTCTCTCTGTACAGGCTCAGGAAAGATGACAACAGGATCTCACCAGTTTGACTCCCCCACCTACCCTGGGCCTGTAGGGGTCAACGTTTCCTCTGTCCTGGCTACTTCCCACTTGGGTGAAACCATGACAGCAAGCTCCTGCTCTAGTCACAAAGTGACAAGAGACAGATGTGTAGCCCGTCAGGTCCAGGTATGACTCACTGTGAACGGCCTCAGAACTCAAGGTCTGAAACACCAGACGGATGGAGGGAAGACGCAAAGCCATAAGGAGGACTGACTGTCTTGGGACACAAAGGAAGGGTCAGGCCAATGTTATTGTCCCGTGGACAGTAGGTTGATAGGAAACCAGCGGTGAGATCAAGGTGACCATGGTAGTGTGGGCTGAGACAATGTGCTGGAGACTGAGGGAACAGTGGCTGTCCTGGAGGGTTACTCTATGCCCTGGGTATAAGACTGTGATGCTGGAATCCAGCTCTACTCAGGCCTCCCCTCGCACGGATACTGTGGCACTGTCTGTGGGTCCCTAGCCGACAGACCCCGGGTGCTGGGATCTTCCACCCAGGGAGGTGAGTTCACATCAAGGCTACACACTCTGCTCCTCACCCGCTTTGTTGCCTCTGAATAAGAGCTTGATGGACTGCAGGCTTGTGTGGCAAAAACATCCTCATCCTCAGAAAGGTTTAAGAGACTCCTACTTCTGCCATGTGTGCCCTGATCACCTCTCTTCAAAGTCCCCGGCCATGCTTTGTCTGTCTCTGGTGCTGGGGTGTGAACTTCCCTCAAAGCCCCCACCATGCTGTTGTCCCTCCATGGCGTTAAAAACTTTTTTTTTTTTTTTGAGATACGGTCTTGAGATGTAGCCATGGCTAGTCTGGAACTCATTGTGTGGACTGGGTTAGTTAGCTTCAACCTCAGAATTCCACCTGCTTCTGCCTTCCCAATACTGAGATTAAAAGTTAATGATTAAGAAACTCCATACCCGCTGTGATCCATCTCAGTGTCTCCCTGAATCTTCACCTGAGACCTTTTTTCTGGGAAGGTGAAAGGTGTTTAGGGGCTGGGCCAGTCTCCCACACCATCCCCAGGGTGCCTTCATCCCAGAATCAAGCTTGCAGGCCTTGAAAGACAGGTGGGTGTGGAAGACAGGAGAGGGACAGTAGACAAACCCTGCTGGAAGAAAGATCCTGGACCAAGGCCTGAGGGAAGGTCCTGTCACTTATACATGAGCTGCAGTGTCACTTACAGTACTCTGCTGAGGTGACTTTGTCCTCTGCTTCGGGAGGGCAGGAGAGGTGGAGCCCTGGTGTGACTCAGCACCTACAGTAAATCCGAAACCCTGTGTGGGATTTCCCAAGTTTGATTCCCAGGCTGTGCCTTGGGACTCTTTGATCTGCTCTAATGGCTACCAGTGAGGATGCCCAGCTCAAGGAAGGAAAAACAGAGACCTGGAGGGCTGGCTTCTCAAAGCCAGATAAATGTCCCTTCCTAGGGTCTGGCCACAGCTCAGCTAGACTCCTGGGGAAGGAGTGGAAGAAGGGAGTTGGCTTTTCCAAAGAGCCAGGCCCCTCAACATTTGCTCCAAGGTGGATCTGATCATGGCCCACAGACCATCTTCTGTATTGTTCTGCTCTTGCTGAAGCCAGTTCTATCTATCTATCTATCTATCTATCTATCTATCTATCTATCTATCTATCTATCTATCTATCTATCTTTCTTTCTTCTGTCTTTGTCTACCCATCATATTTTTTTCAAGCTAGGGTTTCTCTGTGCAGCTCTGGCTGGCCTGGAACTCACTTTGTAGAGCAGATTGGCCTCGAACTCAAAGATCCCCCTGTCTCTGCCTCCTCAGTTATGGCATTAAAAGTGTGCATCACTGGCCGGGCAGTGGTGTCGCACGGCTTTAATCCCAGCACTTGGGAGGCAGAGACAGGTGGATTTCTGAGTTTGAGGCCAGCCTGGTCTACAGAATGAGTTCCAGGCCAGCCAGGGCTATAAAGAGAAAACCAAAACCAAAACCAAAAAAAAAAAAGGTGTGCATCACCACTGCCTAGTAACTTTTTTTTTTTTTAAAGGCTTAAGCTGGCTTAGAAGGCAGTACATGGCCAGGAAGACCTAGAACTCATGTCAGTCCCCCTGCTTCAGCCTCCTGGGTGTTGGCATTCCAGGTGTGAGCAATCGTGCTCTGCCTTTTGTCTTTGTTATTGATACATGACGTGGACATGCTATTTCTGTCCTTGGTTCTTTTATGGGACTTCCCCATATCAAATCCAAACCCTGGCTTCCTTCCTCTCCTTTACTCTCTGCCCTGGGATCCAGATATCCTAGGGAATTCCAAGAAAGTGAGCAGGGACAGTTTCTGGGCTGGGCTCAGAGCAGGGCCAGACTGGCATCTGACTGTGACTCAGAGCCTGAGAGAGAGACACATAGTACACAGCAAGTGCCATTGGCTCTTTTCTGTCCAACCACCATTTAACAGGGCAAAGAGGAGACAGATTTGGAGAGCTAAGTTCAAGATCAGTCAGCTGGAGAGCAGGCAGACTGGGCAGATGCCAAAACAGATCCCCAGGCTCTTCATGTCACAGGGCCAAGTGACCTATAAAACATTTCCTCCTGAAGAGACCTGCTCAAAGGATCATCATTAATGAACATAAGAAAACAGAGGAAGGGCCTGGGTGAAGCTTCCATTGGCCTGCAGACAAAGGAGTTTTAAACCATGGGCTCACAGTTAAATATATATCACCTATATATAATATCTATATATAGGATATATATTAGTACCATTCATATATATATGTATATACACATATATGTATATGTGTATATACATATATATATTTGTATATATACATATATATATATATATGTATATATACCTGTATATATCCTATATATGATTCTAAAACCCATTATATATAATATATGCTAATAACAATTTAAAATAATAAAGAATATTTTAAAATTTGTTTGCATTTATTTATGGGTGTGTAAGGGACAAGTATGGAGAGGTCAGCTTTCCTCCTACTGTGTGTCTGAGGGGTGAACAGGGCTACAAAGTGAGTGCTTTTGTCTACCAAAGCTGAGCCATCTTGATGGCTGCACTATTGGCTTTCAGCTTCCAGAAAGAAAGACAGCAAATAAAAGGGGGGTGGCCCTCCTACATTGCTAAAAGTCAGGTCTGACTCAGCAAAGGGAACTTCATGGGACCCTGACTCACAGGGACCCTGACTCACAGTTCCTGTAAGGCTGCTGTGGTCCTGGGAAAAGTTGCCACTCTGCGTGTTTGGAAGATCCCTCAGACCGGTGGGTGAGTGGACCCTTGGAGTTAGCCCGATACCAGACTCAGAAGGAAACGGTGGGTTAGGGAGGCTGCAAAGGGTCAGCCACAGGTTTAAGATTCCAGCATGACCTTGAAGACTGGGGGCTGACCAGGGATGTCTAGATATGGACGGCCTCTGACTTAGCTGCTGGCAAGTTAAGGTCCGATGACTAATGACTGGTGGTGACTTTTACTTATTTCTTTGTTCTTTTTGATCTTGAGAGAGGTTTTCAAGTCATTCAAGTTGACCTCACATTTGCTACGTACCCAAGGATAGAACTTCCTTCAACTTCTGATTCTTCTGCCTCACCCTTCCAAGAACTGGGTGAGGTGTGTGCCACCATGCCTGAGTTTATGAAGTAAGTGCTGGGCTTTGTGCAACACCTACCTAAGCTGTGTTTTAAATCACCTAGGAAACCCACACATGTGATTTCAATGTTTTAGAGAGTCTTCCTTAACATTATTTATTTTGGTTTGACTGCATGTGTGCCCCATACATGCCTGGTGCCCTTGAAAGCCAGAGTTTATCGGATTCCCTGGAACTGGAGTTACAGATGGTTGTGAGCTGCCATGTGCATGCTGGAAATCAAACTTAGGACCTCTGCAAGAGCAAGTGGATACTCCTAACCACTGAGCCACCTCTCCTGTCCCTTATTTCTATTATTTTAAACTGTGTGTAATGTGTCTATGTGTGTGTGGTGGTGGTGGTGGTGGGGCGTATGCATCAGAATGCAGTGCCACTTTCAAGCCAGGATCCAATATTTTAAATGTCAACCCCAAGTTTCTATATAAGTAAAGAATTGTGTAATTCTCTGGGCTAGAGAGACGGTTTGGTAGTGAAGAGCACTTGCTCTTACAGAAGACCCAAATGAAGTGCCCAGCACCCCTGTCAGGCAGCTCACAGCTCCAGTTTGTAGCTCCAGTTTCAATGGCTCTGACCTCTCTGTCACCTGTTGCTGCTGGAACCTGTACTGACATTTGTAGACCCACATACAGACATACACACAAAACTTAAGACAAAAGAAATATTAAAAAAAAAAAAAGAGTTGTGGGATTTACACTTTTGGTTAGAAACTTTTCAGTCTTCATGTGTCTCTTCCTCTCTCCTTTCTTCTTCCCTCAGCCTCTGTAGAACATTCGAGACCTTGCGTGGGTAGTAAGGAGTTCACACCAGAGGGCTGTCTCTTACTGGGAGATGTCTGACTACTCACCAATGATAGGGGACAGTCTCTATAACAGAGCACTTAGCTTCTTACAGGGGCACATATCCATTCTTCTGATAGGAGTCAGCTGGGCTGGCAGAGGCCAGGAACGGTGGTTCCTTGGGAGGAGCCTGTTTCTGGGTGCCTGCCTAAAACTACCATTTCCTGCCACCTGGGGATGTAACTGTGCCTGATTCTCAGTCTTATCTCGTGGGGGGAAACGATGCCTAGCGAGGGTGGCCACTCAGCTATGCTTCCCTTTCAAAAAGGAAAAAAGGCGTGACCTGCCTTTCCTGAGGAGCCCAGGGCCACTGTAAGTCCCTCCTAGGCTGGTTATTTCTAGTCCACTCCTTTCTCATCTTCCACTATGCACGGGCCCATGACCAGTGGGCTTTCTCTCTGGAGTAGCTGGTAACCCAGCGGTGTTGAGTGACTGTCCTCTGAGCCACGCTAACTGCCATTTTGGGGAGTTCAGTTCCACCCCCATTGTAAAAGATCATCCCAGCTAGGTTTATTGATGGTTCATGCCCTCATGGAGGGTTGGGAAGAGTACCAGAGTACCCAGTTGTTGCCTACTACCTGCTGTATACAACTGCCTTCCTTATACATACTGGGCCTGGGGGCAGGGCTGGTTATACAGGTAGGATGAAGATATGCGAGGGAGACTCCATCTATGTAACTATGGGGAAGTCCTCATCTCTGCTGGGCAAAGTCTTTCCAGGTGGAAGGGAGAACCCACACCCTGATAAGCAACCTATACTCTGTAGGGAAGCCCAATAAATATATTGCTTTCCCAGAATGAACTTTGGTGGAATCAAACCTTGGTTTGTCATTAGGACCTTAAGAATTTTAGCAACACCAGTCTGTTTTACAAAGAAAGGGTTCTGGAACTCACAATGTAGACCACGCTGGCCTCGAACTCACATTGATGCAGCTACCTCTGCCTCCTAAGTGCTGAGATTGAAGGTCTGTGCTACCACCACCCCGCAGTAACACTTGTCTTAAGAAACTGGTTCTGGCCTCCTTGGCCATTACTCAGTGCTTCTTACTAAGCAGGGCTGCTGTGGAGAATTCTCAAGTGTTAGCTACTGATGGCTAAGTCAGGATAACACAGAGGATTCAAAAATCACAAACCAAATGAAAAGCTATATTCTTTGAGAATCCCTGTCTGTACCCACTCACCTATAAGCTGCCCAAATGATCACTGTAGATATCACTCACTGGAAAGGTAAGTGATGTGTCTTGGCTCAACGCCAAGAACAGAAAAATATTTCAGAAATACATTTTTCATTTCTTTAAAAAACAAACAAACAAACAAACAAAACTTTATTGCGCATAAAACAGACCATTCCCTCTTGTGGGTTATGTTACCATCTTTCAAAAGAAAATTTTTTAAAAATGTGGTACTGGGGATTGAACCGTGGGCCTTATGCATGCTAAACACACATTCTACCACTGAGCTATATTCCCAGCCCCCCCCGATATTTGTTGCCCCCGCCTCTACTCTCCTGTCCCAGCGAAAAATGTCTTATTTTTTAAAGTCTACAGCTGCTGGTCAAAATTACCTTACGGATGGCTGTTGGGGGCAAGAATATCAACTGAGCAGGGTTAGAACCTGGGCTGGCCACGCTCTTACTTGGGAGCAACAGACTGTCTTCTGCTTTCGCTCCAGGGATAGAGGCTAGAGCCTCAGGTACTGTCCTTGGCCTTGAGTTTGAGTTTACTCAAATGCACCGTAGCATCATATGTATGAAGTGTAGACATCCCTTTCTTCTCTGCTTTCAAGAGAAGACATAATTCCTGGGAAGAACGCAAGAACGCATGACTAGAGCTGTTCGCATTTCCAGAGGCAGAGAACACTTCATGTCTCGTCCCCCAGGGCCACTGAAATCAACTGCAAACTAGTGGTTACAAACTGGGAGCCTAAAAAAAGGTGCTCTATGAGAACCTGAAGTCCTCGTGCCACCACGACTGGAGAGCTGCGGGACATTCCCAAGGCTGGTGGAATTCTGAGGCCCTCCTGCAAAGTGTTCTGTCCACTGTCATATGACTGCTGGAAGCAGTGTGTGCTTTGGAGAGATCAACACGCCATGGCTGACCAGGACAGAGGAGGAGGGGAACATCTGGTGCTTCTGCTCTGTGAGGCCACAAGAGATGCAGCATGCCCCTGCATCCTTCTTGAGTTACTTGGGAAATGGTTTCCTTTTCTGAGTTAGCAGGCATGACGGGCTGAGCTGCATGGGATTGCCGGTGGGTGGCACTGCGGAGGAGGACAGGGTCAAGAAGGCCACACGGGCGATGAAGGTCCTGTTCAAAGTCCAGTTCGATTGGCAGATTGTGGTTGACAATGGAATCCAGAACATCGTCCTCTGACAGAATAAAAATAGCTATACCACCATGTCAGAGACCAGGAAGTGATGACATCAGAGCTGTGGCGGTTGCTAGCAGCACATCTGGATTTCCACAGGAGAGATGGCAGCTTTTGCGCAAGGTGAAGAGTAGGATAGCTGTTTGCTCCTCTGGAGTTGGGTGGATGGATGTTCAAGTTGAGGCACAGTGTGGTTCCCATGGGAGGTCCAGGGTCAGTGTGGGCCCTTGGCTATTGTCTGCACTAGCCCCTCCCACAGACCCAGCTGGCATGTCCTTTCCAGATTGGTATGGCACCAATGGACTGGTCCATGTGCTGCTGTTTTAAAAGAAAAGCACCCTGGCCCCAATCGCTGGTCTCTGGCTGAACCACAGGAAATGAACAGCTTGGCTTATGGATCTGGTTACATGGTACTTACTGGCTCTTGCCAGGCCAAGAAAATCCTGGTATAGGCAGAGAAGACTGGAGTGGCCACTATGTTGAGGTGAGACCAGCACACGTGTTTCTGTCTAGCTGGGCTGAGCATTTTCACCAGCCAGCCTGAAGGACAAGGTCACACTCTACTTGGTCCCAGCAAGCATGAAGAGGGGCTAGCCTCAACCTTCAACATATGTACAGGAGGTAAGACCTTGGCAGCAAAACTGGACAAAGTGGGTTCTACAGAGCCAAGATCCCCAAAAGACCAGAACAGCCTGTCTCCAGGCCTGGCCTCCTGGTGCTAAAATGCATCCGCACAGAGAGGCTATTCTCCTGGAAGAGTCCAGTGGCAACAGGAACAGGGTACTGGGTGGAGGAGGGGACAGAAAAGCTGTGAGCAAGGACCCACAGGGCCTTGAGTTGCTCCCTGGTGCCCACCAGGCCAGTAACACTCTTGGGAAGGCTTAATAAATAGATGCATGTAACAAGAATCAGATCAGTTTTGCATCAGGCTGCACGGGATGTACAAAGACCTCATCACTCCCACACGCAGGTGACAGGCAGTGTCTCTAGTAAAGGTATAAAAATGACATTGCTTACTTTCAAGTATTAAAAAAATAAGTTAATTGACAAAAAAGGGTCCGAAGTGGCTGAGTGTCTGGCCAGGCTGTCAGTCTCATTTCAATGTGCAAACACAGGAAAATGCCGAGGAGATCCATCTCCTGAACTGATGTGGGGGTGCTGACCAGGGATCGCGCCTCTGTCAGCAGGAGTAGGGTGGGGGAGGGGAAGGAGGAGGGGGTGGGGGAGGGGCTGACAGGTAGGGCCTCCTTCTGCTCTCCTAAAGTCAATACTTTCCAGTGTCAAAATGGTTGTGAACTAAAAGCAAAACACAGCAATCCACGGGCTTCAGGCCGCTGTCCGTGTGAGAGGCCTGGGGCACTTGGCCACTGGGGATCCAGTGTGTGGTGGGGCAGGTCCCTCCTGCGCCCTCCTAACTTGCATAATGAACCTGCCTACTTCCCCTGCCAGGGTGAGCATGACCCCTCTGGGGCTGCTCCCTGCTGGATCTCCATCCACAGCCCTTTTCTGAGGATGCCTCTGTACTTTCTTTGGTGGTGCTTCAGGGAGCAGGAGGGCATTGGCTGCTCTGCTCTGCAGGTGCTCTGTGGTGGCAGTGGCTCTTTAGAGGAGCCACTTGAAAGAGGTGCCAGACAGCAAGCCCTCAGGGACCTGAAGGCCTTTCCCCTGGGGCACATATCAAACACACCCATCTCCTCTCTCCTGAGTGGGAAGTCTGGGGGGGCGCCTCTCCTTGGAGGTGGAGTCACCTCAGAGGATAACCCTCACCTAGTGTTTCCCCACAGCATGGTATCTGAGCACTGCCCTCCAGGGATGCCAGGCCTCTTCTGAGCCTGGATCCAGTGGTTTGGGAGGACGCAGCTGGGTCAGGTGGGTGCCACTCTACCAGACACAATGGTAGGCAGGCTCAGGACCAGTCCAGGCTGAAGCCCTTGCACAGCATGGCGGCCTCCAGGTCCTTGTCCTCCTCTTTCTCCCGTAGTCGCTGCTCTTCCAGCAGAGCCACCAGCGAGTCTCTCTGCTCCACCACCTCCAGCATCTCGTTCAGGATCTTCTTCTCCTCTGACAGCTCCTCCTCGGTCTTCAGGTGATCTGCCGAGAGGCTGAAGGCATCAGGTGTGGCCTGGGATAGTGGCCCGCATCACCTTCCCACCCACTTGCCCTTTGCTTACCTTCTACAGCCATCCGTTCCCTCAGCTCCTGCTGCAGCCGGCTCTGGCGGTCTTCCAGCTCCAGCTCCCGGGCACTGAGACAGGGAGACACAGCAACAGTGACTTGGAGACGAGGACAGCCGTGTCTGCGGGGGCACACTCCAAGCACTCGCACCCCCACAGTTGTTCCCTCAGTCTCGGCTTACTTACAAAATCATCAGCTCCGACTCATAGCGCACCATGGCGTTTTTCTCCTGCACCAGTTTGAACCACTCCTGCATCAGTTTGGGGTCATCCTTTTTGCCCATGCCTGCGTGAGAGATGGAAAGTCAGGCGACAATATTGTCTCCGTTTGCCCAGCCCGAGAAAGATTGTCACACTGGGGCAAATGTGCAAAGAGCCAAGCAAGATGCTGCCGGAACTGTCCCAAGCCAGGTCCAAAGTTTGCCTACAGCCTTGACAGGGACAGGGGGACAGAGAACGACAGGCCACTGCCCCGTGTCCACCCCAGGGTCCGATAGACCTAGACTCTCCATCACGTTCTGAGAAACAGGCACGGGTGCTGCCACACCCAGTACACCTTGCTCTTAAGTGTGCTTTTGCCTGGGCAGCTGTGCCTGACACTTCCCCATGCTTCTTAGTCTGACAGGAAGACGCCATTTCTTCATTCTGTTATGCACTCACTAGACACATGCGTACCAGGCAAGTGCTGTACCACTGAACTACATCCCCTGCCCTGATATAGCAGGCAGCCTGGCAAACACTCCAGCAGACCCTGCGTGGTAGACACAGGGCATCAAGGTGGCTGTCAGATTTCTCACCAGCAGACCCCAGGGCTGAGGAAGGTAGCTCCTGCTCTTGTTCCAGCTGCTAATTTGATCTGTCCCGAATCAACTTTTGACCCACACTGAGTGTCCATCAGGGGTGACCACACCCCTGGGCTTAACTTCAGCAGGAACGTAGAGGAAGGACTGTCTAAGGAATCAACCCAGCCAGGAAGTAACAAAGTCCTGTGTCCTGTACAAAGCCGTTCAGTGCCCTTGCGTTGGAAGCACAGGGTATCAGTGGCTCTTTGCTTATGTGGATACAAACTTTCCTTAGTAGTTTTCTGTGTGCTGGGGATAGAACACAGAGCTTTATATGTGCTAGGCAATGCCCCACCCCTGAGCTACACTCCCATCCCAACATTTAAGGAATTCTGTACAGAGCTCAGGATGTCTGAGGGCTTCCCAAAGGTGAGTGGTATCAGAATGGAACTCTCCAAGTTCCCATCCATTTATCTGGTTGGATGATCCAGACCCGAGAAATGCCCTAGCACAAAAGTATGGATGGTACTCAGGGAGGTGTTGTGCCCATATCAGACTCTCAATTACTCTAACCTGCTTCTTCCTTACTCCTTCACACTAGTCAAAGGCTGAAGCTCTTTTATTGTATGTTAGACGCATGTCTAGCCTAAGCCTGAGTCTTTAGCCAGTGACCACATTCTGAAGACAGAACTGACACAGCAATGGTTAGTATCAGCCCGGTGGCAAGCAGACATGCACCCCTACTCCTGACCTGGGAGTCTCGGCCCTGAGCTCTACCCTCAAAGATGGACACCTCCATCTCGGCCTGTCGAGCTTGCCTACAGGTATAGGGGCCCAAGCTCTCCTTCCCCGCACCAATAGACTTGGGTCTTTGGCTTTAAAGCAGCCTCCAGCCCAGTTCCACGCATTCCTTCTGAAGGGTCTCTGCACAGTGTGCCCCTGTGGCCATGGAGATGAAGCCCTGAGGCATGCAAGCTGTCCAGAGTGGCAAGCCACGAGCACACCAAGTCCGTCCCCTCCTTCCCACCTCCCGGCATGGAAAGACTCCAAATTCCACCAGGAGATGTTGGGACGCCGCTCATGAGCCGTGGTGGAGCTTGGTCACGGCTGATGAGCGAGGGGATGTGGCAGGGTGGGTGGTCACATGTGAGAGCCATGGAGCAGAGAAGAGGTTAGCAGGGGTTAGTCATGGCCACACTCCCTTCCCCTGCCCACATGCCTTGTCAATGACAATCTTATCACCACAACAGACTTCAAAATCAGACAAACTTAAAAACAAAACAAGACACACTCGGCAAGACACAAGGTAGAGAAGTTTGGTTTTTAGTGGTTGGGGAAAAACAACAGAACTCGGGGGGCCATTTGTGTAGACCAGTCTTTGTAAGGACAGTATTCCTTGACTCCGCCAATACAAACTGCTGCCACAGAGGGGGTTCTTCCCCTGTTCCTGGACTTCAGCTTACCGGCCCCAAGGCCCCAAGCGCCAACAGTAGACAGGACTGCAGGAGAACTACAACCTGCAGACACTGAAGCCCACAGGCTCTTTGGCTTCTGTTTGTTCCCATCTTCCCTTAGACAGTCAAAGGGATACTGTGCCTTGTAAGAAACTGCCACATACTCATGACATTCTGACGTAGGGCTATCAGGAATCAGAGAGAGGAGGAGGAACAGTTGCTGGGCCTTGGTTCCCTGATGGACTACGGTGGCTGCGGGCCCCTCGAGGCAATGGGGAAGAGTGGGAGAGGTTACTTTACCTTCCTGGACACAGCAAGGGCAGAAGGAGAGAGGTCTACGCCGTGGAGTCCCGCCACTGGGCTCAACTTCAAAAAGGACCAAACAAGGAAGAGGAAGAGGAAACAGAGAAAGACAAAAAAAGGAAGAGGGAGAGGAGGAGAGGAATGTGAAGGTGGAGAGGGACGGGGAAGGTGAAATAAAAACAAGCAGAGGACAAAAACAGAAAAAGTGAGAAAGGAACAATAGGAAGAAAGGAAAAAATTCCACAAGAATGGAGAAGCGGAAACAGGGGGACAATGTCTACAAATGAATTAAGTCCTTTTTTTTTTCCCCCAGCACAGAAATCGAACAAGAGCAGGCCCAGGCTGCAGGCAGCAGTGGCTAATGAGGGCATGTGGTAACACTGGAACATTGTCATATGGTGGCCTTGGGTAGGTCTTCCTACATCCAGGCAACAGATGTTCTAAATATGTAGCCAATGCTGTTCCTACGTGTGCAGTAGGTTAACACGTGCGCTTGAGGCTAAGCTGGCTTTTCCGTAACCCTAAGGGGCCACCATGCCCACAGAAAGGGACCCTGAGTCTGCACAAACGATGTCTTAATCTTGTCATCATCCTGTCCTGTAGGGCTGACAGAATGCTTTGCATTCTGAACCAGGGAAGTCAGGGGAAACTACGAACACACAGAGATGACTTCACTAACCAGGAGCACTACCCGTCCCCCGCGGGCTACAGAAAACCAACCAATCCCTTTCCTTTCAGCTCCTACACCTTTCAGAGACATCCAATGCCACAGTGGAGGGGTGGTGTCACACTGTGGACTGGTAGACCCAAAGGGGGTGAGCTGACAAGACAACAACTCACAGTGACATTTGGTAAGAGTAGTGATGGACATCTGGGAGATAGTGTGCAGAGATCTCTACAGACCTGATCGCCATTCGAGGAGGGAGAGGAGCTGAGCAAGGGACCATCACAGAACCACAGGAGCACACACAGGAGACAGGAAGCCCCAGGAAGGTAAGGCCTTTGGGCCATGGGAGGACTGGGAGGACTGGGAGGAAGGTGGCTCCAGATGAGAACAAGGCTCAGGTTAACAGAAGGGCTGAAGGTCAAGCTACTGTTGGACTGGCCAGTCTACACTGCAGTGGGATAATGCAGGGACCAGTCTCCTCTTCCTTTAAAACCTTTCATTATCCTACTTAACATTTTGTGCACAGTAAACTTGATATTGGGTACAACCTTCAAACCAAAGCCACGGACTGTGTGTGAAGCGCTTTTATCCCATCTCAACAGCTTCCATGAGCTGATGCTTGGGTCTAGTTGACCTGCTCCACCTGCTTGGGTTCGGAGCATAAAGTCTGTGTGGGGCCTGGAGATACCTAGAGAAATCCTGTAAGTTCCAGTATCAACTCTGTCTGATGCTTCCTGGGACTCTAATGACACATGAGTAGGTAGCTGTGTAACTAGAACAGCATTCAGATTCATTGGCAAGGGACAGTGACACAGTATGTAAGCAATGCACGTCCAAAATGAGGCAGGTGTCTGCACATACAGATGCACACATAGACCTAAAGGCAAACAGTACTTTCTAGATATCACACAATGGATGCTACGTTCTTTTATCTCAATCACATTCCTTGTGCAACTTTTACAAACATGGAGCATCGTTTGAGATAACGGAATGTTGAGAAACAGAAGTTAAAAAAAATAAAATTTGAGAGGAAGGGGCAGCATCGGGTGAAGCAAACATTTAAAACAAAGGAGGAAAAGACATGGCCGCCTGAACAGGAAAAAGGGAGGGTGTGATCAGATGGGTTCACCCACGTGACTTGCTTTGCAGCCTCCAACATGTCCTCAATGAATACCCACCCCTCATAACTAGAAGAAAAAAAAACCCACCTAATAGGTACTATTTTAAAAAGAAGAAATGGAACAGAAAAACTAATCTAATGGGGAATTCCATCCCAACGCAGAATCTGAATAGAGCATTCGGGCAACGCACAGGGGCTCTGATTTTAATAGCAATTTCTTTGCCTTTTATGGAATGTGAGAAACAGATGCTTTAGTTTGCTGGATCGTCTCTCTCCTCCCTGCTCTTTTCTGTGGCGCTGGGGATGAACCCAGGGCCTCAGGAATACTAGGCAAGAGCCCTACCTTGGTGAGCTATAAACAAGCAAGACAGTGAGCTTAGGTGTTCATTGACACCATACTTTACTAAGCTGTGCTGGCAGGGCTGAGACAGGGATGGGTTCAGTGTTCATTTACATAAGAGGATGTGCTAACCAAGCCTGGGGGGAGCTGAGATGTAGATCTTATTCTGCTCACAGCTCAGAGACCCCTCAGGACGGCATGGGCTGGCAGGGGGGGATGGCTTGAGGTTCCCCATTTCTAATCTAGCCTTTCAAGTCTGCCTGGTTACATTTAACTCTGCTTCTCCAATGCTGTGAATATCAGAAAGAACTAGAAATACCCCAAAGGAACATGGGCTTATTTTAAGGACAAGATGAGAATAAGTTATGGGAGAAACATCTACTACCCAGTGGGGAATGCACACAACCTAACACTTGGGAGGCTGAGGCAGGAGGATCGAAAGTTAAGGTCATCCTTGATTACACAGTGAGCACGAGACCAACCTGGGCTACATGTCAACTTATTTCAAAACAAATAAAACAAAACCTCCAAAGAAATGTCTACTAATTACTCCTTCTGTGCCAGGAACTGTGCTGGCTTCCATTCAGCTCTTTTTCTTTAAAATACAAAGCAGGAAATCTTTTCTGTTCTGTCCCCCTGCCCGCCAGTCTTATGAGACATGGTGTAATCCTGGCTCTCCTGAAACTGGCTCTGTAGACCAGGCCAGCTTCAAAGATCTGCCTGCTTCTGCCTCCCAAGTGCTGGGGATTAAAAGCATACCCCCACCACTGCCAGACAGAAAAGCATTTCTGATTGGAGAAAGAAAAAACGAGAGCGGTCACAACTAGAAAGAGAGTGAGCAGGTCAGATTCAAGGACTCCTGAGAAAAAGAAAGGGAGTCACCAGGGAGCTGGTTTGAAGCTGAGAAAATCTGGGGGCAGGCCTCACCTGTGTATCCATCTTGGATACCTTCTAGGTCTCTATGTCCCTGAGTCAAGGAATATCACCACAAGCTTAATGCTGGAGAGCCCTTGAGAGCCAGACCCCCAAAGTCCTAGCCTGTCAGGTTTCAGACACACCAGCTCTGTACTGTCCAGACACTGTGAGCAAAGTGGGCTTTTTATGAGCCAGGCACTGTCCATGTGCGTGTACAGTTCTGAACACCCGGCCTGCAAATGTCAATCATTATCCGTCTGTAGGATGGGCATCGATCGGCTCCACATGCTCTCTTCTGTTGTACTGCAGCCAATTTCATCTACAAAGTGAGGGGAGGCTCAGGGACAGAGTACTCCTTTCTAGCTACACTCCCCTCTGTGGACCACTTTCTGGTGGCCTCTGAAGGTGTCAGAGCCAGGGAGAAGTGTGCTTCTTTCTCAGCTGTGTTCTCCTGTCACAGGAACGGTAGCCTGCTCTAGGCAGCCCTTGCCTGGTCTGGGGTGGACTCTGGCGACTCATTTGTAGCAATGTGATATATTTACTGCCAACAGACCCAGCATGGAATCAATGCCTAATTAATAATTAATTAATTAGTTATCCAGATAGAGTCTCATGTATCTCAGGCTGGCCTAGAACTTACTATCCAGCCAAGAATGATCTTAAACTTTTGATTCTCCTGCCTCTACCTCCCAAGTACTGAGCTTAGGAATGCACCATGATCTATCTATGCAGGGCTGGAGACCAAACCCAGAGTTTTGTGCATGCCAGGCAAGCATTTCTGAGTTATGTTTCCAGCCTTCTTTTCTCTCTTCCCTCTTTCAAGTCAGGGACTTATGTAGCCCAGACTGGCCTTAAATTCCCAGTCCTCTAGTGTTGGCATTACAGGCATGTGCTATCATGCCTGACTTCATTTTGTTGTTGCTGGGGATAGCTCTTGCTGCTCAGTGAGCTGCCACTGAGTAACGTGCTAGGCCTGGACAATTTCCTGGAGGGTTGGGTATGAAGAATGGGGTTCTTGTTAATGTTTAATTCTGTCTTGTATAAAACTGGCAAAATCTCTGTTGACTGAGATTATGCTCTGTTGTTCTTCCTCCGCAACCTCATTTGGTCTAATTGGTCAGTACCAATGCCTTCCCGTGCACGAGGAAGGCTTCATACAGCAAGCTTTGGAGGTCCAGCCTCAACCATGGCAATGACAAGCTCTGAGGCTCTGGCTGGAGATCCAGATGGCTGGTGCCATGATTCAGTGTGTAAGCATCAGGTAGGTAGGGCTGCTCTGGCAGGCACAGATGATGTACACGTGACAGGGCTGTGTGCCGAAGACAGAGTACCCAGAGCAGAACCACTCTCTAGCCTGGAGAACTGCTGGTGAGCTAGAAAATACTCGTGAGAACTGAGGTCCATTTGGATGTGAGTGTGCACCTGAGTTCACACAGGTGTATACACACACACACACACACACACACACACACACACACACACTCAAAGTATCAAGTAAAAACTGAGCCAGGCTAAATGTTCAGTTTGACCAGAAAGGAAGAATCTACCAACATCCAAGGAGAAGAAATAAACAGGAGGAAGTAACTCGGGAGGGACCAGCAAGCTGCCCAGACCTCTCTCCACCTCACTGGCGACCACCGATCCCTTAGTATGCTGCATTTCTAAGCCTTTCGTTTCCCTCTCAGACAATCCGAGACGTGAGGGTCTGCAAAATCAGAAGTTGCACAAATGCACTGAATCTAAGCTTTGCAGAAGAGACGTGTTTTTCTCTAGCTCTCCAGTCACTTTGCTCTAGTTGACAGAGCAGTGACTTCCGCTCGCAGCAGTTCTTAACCTGTGGGTCTCGACCCCTTTGAGGGTCACACATCAGATACCCTGCATATCAGATACTTACATTACAATTCATAACAGGAACAAAATTATAGTTATGAAGCAGCAGCGAAATAATTTAATGGTTGGGGGTCACCACAACGTGAGCAACTGTATTAAAAGGTTACAGCATTAGGAAGGTTGCAAACCACCGCTTAGTAAAACAAGACTCAGTGGGCTGTGCCTGTTACATGTCCAAGGGAAGACAAGCTATGCACATGGAGACCCTGGAGACCCATCTTCTCTGGCTCAAGGGTCATTATTTGTCACTTTAATGATATTTTTTCCCCCAAATTATAACTCCAGCTAGTCAAGTAAATTTTTATAAGGCCTGTGGCTCTAAAAGACTTTTTCTTTTCTTTTTCAATGGCATTGTGCATTGGGCTCTGGATCTCTGAGCCATATCCCCAACCCCAAAACTGCCTTAAAAAACAAAACAAAACAAAAGCCAGCAGTCTCTTTTTAGTTCAGACTACACTTTGACTGCAATTGTCCTGCCTCTACCTTCTGAGTGCTGGGATCAATGCGTGACCATCACCTGACCTACAGAGACTTTTTATACAGGGCCTCAAGCCTGTATGTATCAGGCTAGGAACTCTGCAGGACTCCACTGAGGCACTGTGGTGGGCAGGCACAGCCCTGGGCAGGAATCCGGGTCTGGTCTGGGCTTCTCGGGTGAGAAACAGAGTTCCCAATACCCCAAGTGCTGCTCAGAGCTCTGTCTCCAGTAACAGATGCCACGGTCCACAAACGGCATTTCCGTGTGGCCTTTTAGGGAAGCAGGAGCAGAGGACCAGCCAACTTTTCTATTTCAAGATCCCGATTTCAAAAGGGAAACGACTCAAGTAATATTAGATATGTGCCTGAAGGGAAAACACCAGCAGACTCTGAACAGGGTCATCTGTGGTATCTAGTCTTCCTTCGGGTGTGCTGAGGGGAGGGAGAACCTTGCTCTTTCTTGGTGTACACAAGCGCCTCCCTCCCTCCATCGGGCAGCAGGAGGTCTCCTACATTTGAATAGAACCCACACAATGTCTGTGCCATGGGAAAATCAGGCAGACATTGGGAAACTCTGAGGTTCTGGGATGAGGAACAGAAGCAGCAAGCTGTCTGATGGGGGGGGGGAGCACTTAGAACATCAAAGACAAACTGAATTTCATTTTTTCAGTTTATTCTATTTCATTCCAGAATCCTCTAGCATACCAAATCCAAGGTTAGAATTTGGTGGCTGGGACCACAGAAAACAGCTCACTGCATTTGCTTACCTGAGCAGTAGTTTAGAGACAACATTCAAGACATACACAGAGACAATCTATGCTGCAAAAGCTAGTCCCTCGAGTGGGAGGGGTGGGTTATGTGGCAAGAAGTGGGCTTGGGCCACTCCCTCCACAATGCCCTGAACGTAAATTATCTCGTCACATACAAAGACGACCTCAGACTGGACATAAACATTCTTTAGGGAACCGTTAGGAGGAGGCGAGGAGGCGAGACAGGGCATTAGACGAGACGAGGTCTGTTAACCGGGTGCAAGCATCGCCCTTTTTCAGCATCAATGGCCATGAGTGGGAGCCCCCCAGCATTCCAGACGCTGGGGACACGGACAGGGGCCTGTGGCCAAGTGGATCCTTGGAGCACAAGACTGGGATGTAGAGAGCAGAACCAACTCATGCTGCCTGCCCAGGGAGCTTGACAGCGGTCCTACTCCTCATCAGTGACGTTTCTATGGATATGGTACTGATCTCACAGGAATCAGATGAGGGGTGTGTGTGTGTGTGTGTTATAAGGGGTGGAGCCCAGAACCTCATGTGTTCTGGGCAAGTGCTCTTCTAGCAAGCTACACCCCTAGGCCTGGCTTAGGATTCAGTTTACTCACTGTGTTTATGTGAGTATATGTACCTGGCGTGTGGAGGCAAGAAGTTGACACGAGCTGTTTTCTATCACCGCATCCTTTAAACGTTTCTTAACTGCTACATTTATTTTTCTTTTTAAAATTTTATTTACTTTTATTTATTTGTATGTGTGCCTGTCTGTGTGTATATGTACAGGTGCCCACAGAGGCCAGAAGAAGAGTGTCAGATCCCCTGTAGTTGGAGCTACAGGGGGTTGTGAGCTGCCTTACATGGATGCTGGGAACATGGATCCTACACTCTGGTCCTCTGGATGAGCAGCAAGTGCGTTTAGGCACTCAACCATCTCTGCAGCCCATCGGTATTATACATTACATGATACTTATATTTATTTACTTATGTTCTGATTGTGAGGGTGGTAGGAACATGCCACTGCACACCTGGACACCTTACAGGAGCTGGATCCCTCTTTCCATCACGTGGATTCTAAAGACTTAACTCAGGTTAGTAGGCTCAGCAGCAAGTACCTGTAATCAGAGAGCCACTGCATCACCGGCCCAACGCCTGATTTTCTAAAGCAGGGTCTCTTACTGAACCCATAGCTCGCCAAGGCTAGCTGGACAGCGAGCTACAGGAACCCTCCTGTTTCTGCTTCCCCAGTGCTAGAATTACAAATGCATGTCCCCATGCTTAAATTTACTTATTTATTTATTTATTTATTTATTTATTTATTTATTTTTTTCACATGGGTACAGGGGAATCGAACTGAGGTCATTGAGTCATCTCCTGGCTCTATATATTTTTGTTTGGAGGATTATTTTTTTGAAACAGTCTCATATTAGCTCAGCCTGGCTTCAAATTCATGTCGAGTCTCCCCTTAGGCTCCCCAGTGCTAAGACTGCAGGCATGACCTACTGCACGCAGGCTCTCACTAAACAGCGATGGCTGGCCTGGAACTCACTCTGTAGACAACGCTGAGATAGACAGGCTCATAGACAGACAGCTGTAGATAGAGCCCTGTCTGGCTCTGCCTCCTGAGTGCCAGGATATGTAGCCTGGCTCCATTTTAGTATCTATACAGATGTATTTTATGTGTATCAATGGAGGACATGTGTATCATGGCAAGTGTGTAGATGCCAGAGGACAAATCATGAGGAGCTAGTCCTTTTGCACTACGGGTCTCAGGAATTAACTCTGGTTGTCTGCTGTGGAAGCAAACACCTATATCTGATAAGCCATCTTGCTGGCTCCAGACTAGGAGACCAGGGTGTCTCTCTCCTGGGCAAGGGTGGGGAGAAGTAAGAAACTTTATATTGTCCTGCACTTCTGTTTTCAGAAGGCTTGGAAACTCCAAGGGCAGATGAAGAGATCAGACTGCCTGGTGGAGAAGAGGGGAGCTATGTTACCCTGCCATCCCTGACAGCCAGTTGCTGGACACTCATTCATCTGCCAACATGGCAGCCTTCCAGAAGACAACAGCTCAAAGTCTAGGAACAAGTCTCCAGAAGGGCCATTTCTCTCCTGAGCCTTGTACAGGAAGATGACAAATACTCGGCTCCATGGGACCAGGGTTCTCCTGCTTTAGAGGGATCAGGACCAGCTGGGAAGTCTGTAAGAACAGATACCCGGGCCTCTCTGTCTCATTTCTAAATCAGAGGGTCTAGGCTGGGGTCTGAGAGCCTGCATGTCTAACAAGCCCCAATGGATCAGTGCAGAATGAGTGCCAGGGCACACTGAGGAAGGGGCACTATGGACTTAGCTGAGCAGAGGCAGCAACGGTAGAGAGAGCCTTTCTCATATGCTAGGGAATACCTGACACACCTGAAATGCAAATGGCTGAGGTGAGTTCACTGTTCTTAAAGTTCTAAAATTTATTTTTTCTGTAGGTGCTGGGGATGGAATCTTGGGCGTACCAGGCAAGGGCTCTATCACCGAGTTACAGCCTCAGCTCATGTTCTCGTGGACAGTGCGGTGGGTGGTGGCCACCGTAGCAGATGTGATGCCTACACATTGTAACGGCTGAGATGCGGGATGACAGTCTTGACAGTCTTGAGTGTAAGTGAGACACTGCCCAACATCAGAACATGCAGATGCGGGCTGCGTGGGACAGGGCTGGAGGTTTTGTTTGTTTTCAAGAAAACGTTAGAAGAACCTCAAGCAGCAAGAGCTATTTAAATCATCCTCTGAGGCACATTCGGAGGAAAGGATGTGACAGCTGCTTCCCTTTGGTTGTGCTGGGCATGGGACCCAGGGCTTTGGGGCATACAAGGCATGCGCTCTGACACTGAGCCTGGAAAAGGGTTTGTGCTTTGCTGTTTGGTTATCAGGTTGGTTCCTCCTCACTGCTGTGAGCAGGGACTGGGATGGAGGACAAGAGGGAAGGGCGTCTCGGGGTTAGTGGCAGCAGTGGATGATGCTATACATACCACCCAGGTGCAAGTCGATGAGGCCACTGTAATAAGATTCTCCCCAATAGTCTACAACAAGGAATTGGTGAAGACAGAGTTATTGGATCAGATGACCCTGCTGCCACCCCGACCCAAACGCTATCAAGGACAGGACACATAAAACAGACAGGAGTATTGTGAGAGAGACCAGTGGAGCAGCTGGAAAGCGTGCATATCTGTAACACATGCCATGCACACACGCATGCCATCTCTGCAGCTCGAGGTATGAAGGGGTCACCAAACACCACTACGGATGGAGTCGCCAGCCGGCGTTAGGGAGGTTCCTTTTCCCACCTCGACTCAGGGAGGATGAGACTTGGCACTGCTGGGAACACCAACCCTGCTAGAAGGCAGCCTCCCCTGAGAGTTAAGAAAGTTTAAGGCTAGAACAGAGGCTACTCTAGTCTTACTTTCTGAATATTAGAGGCTCCAAGCTAAGGCTTTCAAAGATGTGAACAATGGGGTAAAGAGAAGAGAAGAGAAACCTCTGGAAGCCAAGTAACTTGCAAGTGACTCCATCAGTGGTGCCCGTGTGTGCTTTCTGCAGAAACCACTGAGCCGAGCCGGCTTGAGATGAAGCTCCCACGTCTTCTGGGGTTTAGGTTCCCCATCTTCAGAGGACTTTTTCTTTCAAGGTAAGAAAGGAGCTGAGACACTGGCACATTTCCCACCCCCTATACTCTGAGGCTGCCGTAGGCCGTTCTTGTTTCTCGGCTCCGGGAGCTGTCCAGCAGTTTAAGAGGGAGCCTGGTGGCAGTGGGTCTTGAGCTGGCAGTTTTTAGGGTCCAGAGCACAACAAGACATCTGGCATTCTCTCTACCTCACAGTCTGGATGCTGATCCTGGCAATCACACCCTTCTCTTTTAAGGATGGATATGTCAGAGAGCTGAGTGCCCTCGGTGGCTTTCTAGCTCGTGTCAGAGGCCAGTCCAGGGGTTCAAAGCTTGAGTCAGAAAAACCGAGAAGCTCCCCTCTGATTCCAGGACAAGAATCCCACAAGTCTTAGCCTTGCTCTGGAGCTGAATCCATGTGGCCTGTATATATAAAAGTCTTTGACAGAAACAGATACCCTGACAGCAACTCCAGACCAGATCTCTTCTCTGGAAGGGCATCTTGGCTAACAAATCGTGACCCCTTTGACAGCAATGGAGACTTGAAGCGACCACATGAGTCAGGATGGCAGGTTCTGGCCAGCTTGGTGCAGTTCAGAAAGGGAGCCCAGTAGTGCAGCTAGAAGCCACTGTGTTCTTTGCTCAGCCAGTGAGAAAAGAATGAGAAACAGTGAGAAAGCTGCTGCTACCACGCACACTCAGTCTCCGAGACGGTCTCCGTCAGGGACAAGGTCACGGGGAACTGACCAGTGTGGAGCGTGGAGTGTTAAGTATAAGAACAGGAAAGAGAGGATTGGAAATACGAATGTATCCTAGGGAGATGTCCCAAGAGCCTCTAAGTTGTATCTGTAGACACAGCCTCACCTTCTGGTCCAGGAGGGTTTGCAAAGATCTGCCTATAGTCAGGAGTTGGACCTAGAACATGGCTTTCAAACTTCTGTTGACTCCTAGGGCTCTTCAAGAGGGGTGCCCCAGGGGACTCTCAGATACCTGGCCCACAGCCAGTTTGAACGTTTGAAGACTTAATGCACAGGGCTTCACATGCCAACTCTTTTGACCCACTGAAGACCTGCAGGTAAGTCTGCTTTGGGGGGAGCTGCCAGGTCCAAGTTTCTTTTGCTTCATGTACAAGAAGATGAACTTGTCATACATACATTGGTAAGAGGTTAGTTAATTCAAGTCCTTCTGGCAATGACAGAGATCATGTGCCACTGTGTGGAGATCCTTGAGTAGGGTCTCTGGAAGGCTTAAGAGTTTAAGCTGGCTTCTGAGCGCACTGCTGGTCCTTCCAAGTGGCTAAGGTATCCTGCCAGCACATTACAGTGCACCTGGGGTTCTTCTTTGTATTGGGGAGCTTCTCGTTTATCATTTAAGATTTATTTTTATTTTATGTGTATGAGTGTTTTGTCTGCATGTGCACCTGGTGTCTGTGGAGGATGCTGGATCTCCTGGAACTGAAGTGACAGATGGTTATGAGCAGCCATGTGGGTGCTGGGGACAAACCCAGGTCCCCTGCACAGCCACCGAGCACTCTTCACTGCGGAGCCATCTCTCCAGCCCCTGTATTTGTTTTCTGTTTTATAAAGAGTATGAATTACTGTCGGTGATTCAGCCGCTCTTATTCGTGAGCTGCAGGTACTGAGATTTCCAGGCGAGCCGCTAAAGGCTCCCACTAAGAGCATACACACGCACCTGCTGGGATGCATGACGCTCAGGCTTTTGAGCATCTGCAACTCTCACCGAACTTGTACTTTCAAATTTGTGTGAGCATTAAAAACAACAACAACAACAACAACAACAACCACATTTTAAAATAATTCTTCTGGATTGTAGGCCTCAACTAACACTTTGTGTATGATGGGCTCTCCTGCCAACTGAGTTAGGATAAATTCAGACTGTGTGTGTGAGTATACGTGTGAATACTGATGTCTGTGGAGATGTCTCCCCTGGAGCTGGAGTTACAGACTGCTGTGAGCCGCCGATTTGAGCGCTGGGAACTGAACTCTGGTCCTCTGTCAGAGCAGCATGTGATCTTTACTGTGGAGCCATCTCTCTGGCTGCTCTGTCAATTTTTTAACGGCATCATTTTCTGGCTCACTGGTGGCAGCCGGGAGTGACACGCCTTTTACAGAAGTGTAGAAACAGACTTCAGTTGCATGGAACCTTAAGCACTTTCCAGAAACCATCGACCAAATGGTTATCTTTTGAGCCTTTGCGTAGAGCTCTGGGATGGAACACCTTTGGGAAACTCTATGAACCATGTCCCTAGATAGTAATGCCAACTACTGATGTGGGATGGAGCTCCAGGTCCCCTGATGGCATTCTGTGAAGAAGAAGAGAGTAGTGGAAAGGACAGGGCTTTCCAGCTCTGTAGCCAGGGCTCTCCAGAGGGAGGGGCTAACCCCATCCAGTGCAGGCTGCACTGAGAAGATCAGTCAGAGGAAGAGAACAGGGAGCAGCCTTCAGGCTGCTGGACACACCATCGGTATGGTGGTGCACTGAAAAGCCAAGAAAATGTGTGGGTGAATCCCCTCTTCACTGCTCGGTGTGGGAACCAGTGTTCCTTGTACCAGTGGCTCCCAGTCTTCTTAACTTGCTGGATACAAAGTGGCTTAAGCTTTTGAATTCCCTTTGGCAGCCTGGGATTCAAGGGTTATATCCAGCAGCACCTCCAGCATCAGGTGAAGCACAACTCCCAAACACCCACATCCTCATCTCTTTCTCTCAGCCACATCTTTGCCCCGAGGACTATCACTGAGTCCACCAATGAGCACGATTTCTGAGACTTAAAGGGCCTGAAGAAAGATTTGCTTCTGTGCCTGCCCCGACTCCTTAACTGGCAATGCCAGTGACTAGACCACTGGCCAGTGTTCAGAAAGCCCATGGGGCAGTGGCTGGCCCTATCTGAACTCCTATTTGTTCTTTAGCTTGCCTGCCAGGAAGTATACCAGCTTGCTTCCCTGTTTCTGGAAGGAGGCCACAAGAGGCTCTGACCTTCCTTTTTCCTTGCCTCACACTATGAATGCTGAGTCCTTAGACCAGGGGCCAACTATGAAGATAAGAGGCTCCCCATCCAGGCACTGGATCTTGAGTTACCAGAGGTCAATCATTCCATGCCTGAAGCCGGGTTGACCATGGGCCACCGAGACAGCTCAGATACTTCCTTGTCTTCTCTGTACCCATCAGTGTCAAGTCTAGCACGTTCCAACCACATAGCCCATGCCTAATAATAGCTTCCCATGCCTATCCTACCATAGCTGATCAAAAGCGAGAGCCTCTCCAATACTGCTCTTAGTGACTTAGCCTTTGGTGGACACAGCCTGGGCTCACCCATGGAAACCTTGAGTGCATGGGCAGTCAGAGGCCCCACACAAGAGAGGATGCAGGCTCTGTGGCTGTGTAGCTTGGGCTGGAGGGAGCCCAGGGAATCGAGGACAGGAAAAGCACTCGGGAGAGCAGGCTAAGGCCTGTTGAGTGAGGTTCTGTGATGGTTCCTTGTGGGACAATCTCCCTTAGTCACAGATATTTTCTTCTAGAGAAAATTGTGGGGAGGGAGGAGAAGGAGCAGGGAGAGGAAGAGGAAGCCCAGGGCTTGCCACCAACAGGCGACAGGACCTGGGATTTCGTTCCTCATGGCAACAGCAAGCCGAGGAATGGGTTGGGGAGCAGGCCTGGGTTGTCTGGGCTGTCTGAACATAGGGAAGCACTGGACCTTGATGATGCCAACAACTCAGAAAACCCTGAGAGAGAAGGAGCCAAATTCCAGAAGAGGTGACGCCAAACTGGCTCACCCCAGTAAGGTAGGCTCTCTCCTTGAGAACAAGCCTCGGCATAGAGGGAGCCAGACGGTACCTGCTTCGCCTCGCAGGGCCTTCTCTACTGCAACGCCCCGCTCCTCCAGCTGCCTCTGCTTCTCCTCCACTTGCTCCAGTTGCCGCTGGATGATCTACCAAGAAACAGAGACTAAGTTTCCAGGCTCCAGCTTCCCAGAGAATCAAGCTGCAGACCCAAAGAGGGAGAAAACTAAATGCTGCCAAGATGTTGAAAGGGACACTGTGGTCAGTGTGGTGTGCCAGCTGCATGCAGCTGGATCCCAGGGCTTGTTATCTTTCCCTGGAACAGTTCAAAAGTATTTTAAAATGATTTCATTAAGCCTTTATGATAAGGAGACTGTAAAGCACTGGATGCAGTGACTGGAAATCCTGCTTCAATAAGCTGGAAAAGAAGTGTCTAGAACAGTCTAGGATGGTAGTTCTCAACCTTCCTAATGTGACCCTTTAATATTTATTAAAGGCACTCTGAGGTTGTCATCTTGGAAGATAAGAACACCCTCACATTGTGTGACCATAAAATTATCTTTGTTGCTGCTTTGTAACTAATTTTGCTGCTGTTATAAATCATAATGTAAACACCTGATATGAGAGAGAATATGTAACCCCTGTGAAGGGGTCACTCACCCCCCAAAGGTTGAGAACCACTGGTCTAGGACAAGGTCTGAGGATGGAGATTGATGACGAGGGGTTCTTCTGAGCTTTTCTGATAAAATCCCAGACTATTCAGATCTAAGGCTGAGGCCACAAACTGGACTCCTCACACTCTGGTTGCAAGTGAACTTGCTGCCTTGACATCTACTCTAGACCAAAGCTTCCAGGAAACTCAAAGCATGGACCTTCTTTTTTTTATAGACAGTGCCTTAAAGACAGGGCCTCTGTAGGGCATGATGCTGAAGCACTTTGAGGTTGTCACCTTGGAAGACAAGAATGCCCTATGTTCTTCCACCCTGGCTTCTTCCTCTCCCATGCTGTGAGGCCCTCTGGGGGCATACGGTGATGCTATTCCACTTCTCCCTGCATGTGGTGTCCCACGGCCAGCGCATACCTGGGCTCGGTGCAGTCGCTTCAGCTCCTCCTGCTTAGCCTGTCTCCGTGCTGCCTTTTGCACACGTCGCGTCAGCTTGGCACTCAGCTCCTCTTCTGTGTAGGTTCTGGGCTAGAGAGGGTGAGAGGGCTTCTAAGCCAGCTGCACGCAGGTGGAGGCTGGTTTAGGTGGTGAGTTATGGGTCTGAGGACTTTCCTCTACGTGGGAGTCACTGCCTGGTAGCCAGCTGGGCAAATGGTAAGTGAGGCTGGGCCACAGACTTCACAGTAATTGTCCCTGCTGAAGTCTTAAATACCACAGGGCACAGCTGTGTCACATAGGCCCCAATGTGAGGCACTTCACCTCTGTGGCAGCAACAAGAAGCTTACTGGGGGGTGAGTGTTGGGAGATTAAACCACAGACAGACAGGAGCTCCTTTGGCATTGAGATCATGGTGGTCATTTAAGCATGCCTGTGATTTTTTTTTTAAGCCATTGTGGTGATTTAAAAAAATATATATATATCTCGCAGTAAAACGTTTCTCTAGGCCTCTTATTTCTGACATACAGGGGAAAAAAAGGTTTGTGAAGTGAGGGGTCTCTTCCCTCCCCTTGTTTGGGATTGCTTTCTTCAGTAATGGGGTCCATAAGGACTTTAGTAGCTACCATCTAAAGAGAAAAGGTCTGGGTGCCTCCATTTTAAATCTCAGTGAATCCAGTCTAACACAGTCTGGGAAACGAACAGTGCTGGTGGCTGCCAGGGTCAGCAGAGGCAGTGGTTGCCACGGAGATGGTAGAAGTGACCTGGCGGGGTAGCTGAGGTGGCCTGTGATCTTAGAGGAGGCAACTGGGCAAGTCTCATGCAGACCCCAATGGATGTCCCAGCCAACTGTACACATGGGCCATCGACACACTCCCAAGCATTCAGTGACTGGATAGACACCGGGCAGCCACTGAGAAACATGAGTGGGAGATTGCCTTCCTTCGTGAGACCCTCTTTAGTTCCTCTAAGAAAAGGGAGCATCCAACATCCAGCTTGGGTCTAGACTTATCTCTCCTCAAGGAGCTCCAATGATACAAGGTGAGGTGAACAGGGAGAAGGTGGTCTTGAATACTGTTCCAGTGTCCCAGTGCCCTAATGGTCCAGAGTGGAGGCTGGTGACCATCCCACAAGGGCAGCTCTGCCCTCACCCATGATGACATGCACTCCAGCCAACGGAAGAGTGACTGTCTCCTCCTCTTTCTGTGACACAACTAAAGAAGGTTCTACTGTGACAGCTGCATGCATGTATGACAGTTAGTGAGGACGCGGCTGCAGGCCCAGCTGGGCTGTCCAAGTGGTTAATCACAGACAGGCATGCAATGAGGACCAGCCAGCGGGGATGAGACACTACCTTTGATGAATATGCTCTCCTGAATGCCAAGGCGTGTGGTACATAAATCGACTTTTAAGGGGATGGCAACGGAAAACAAAACAGAACAGTAATGATAATGATGATTAAAAAATGAAAACAGAATACAGAAATGGAACAAAATCAGTTAGAGGTTTAAAACAAACACAAGACAATCACATGACCACTTCCCACAATGCCACACAAGACTACACAAGGAGGAACCCTGGCTGCTGAGTCTCAGTCAACTCCACTGTTGGAGTTGGGGTTCACTTTTCTATTTGCACCACAGCATACCCTGAACCCCTTTGTGTCTGTTCTTTGTTGTATACCAGTTTGTTGAAATGTGTGTGTGGTGACTTGGCCCTCCTCAGCCACATCAGCCCCTTCCTTCCTTCCTTCCTTCCTTCCTTCCTTCCTTCCTTCCTTCCTTCCTTCCTTCCTTCCTTCCTTCCTTCCTTCCTTCCTTCCCATTCCTGCCATTGAACACTTAGCATGGCATGGAAGCGGAAGTGGTAAATGGCCACTGACCCTCACTCTCTTGACAGGTTCTCGAACCTGGCGGTGTTCTTGAGCAGGGCCACATGGTTTCAGTGTGACACCCAGCTGTCCTGGGACTGGGCAAACCTGCTTTTTGAGAACTATACCCAGTGAAGGAAACCAAAATGGCACAAATCACCGTGATTTAGAGGAAGTACCAGTGTTTGGGCAACTATTGGGACCTCTTTACTTCACACACTGACCAGAATTGCTCAAAGCTTTGGCCAGTTTCCTTTGCTTTTGTGGTCTTCTCGTGGGTCATAGAAAGTGCCTAAAGGTCCCTGTGGACACACGAAGGGAGGCAATTGGAATCTGCTGGTATCCAGGACAGGGGGATGCTAAGGGCGGCACACTGGGGGACCCGCACAGGATACCACATGCATGCTCGCTGGGGCACACACTTGCTACTTTTAGCTCTGGGCACGGGCATCAAGTCTGTTTAGTTCCTCTCTCCCACATAGCTGACGGTGAGTTCTCATGCAGAACCGGACAGTTTAAAAAGGAAGAGTACAGATGTGGTCCCCAGGGTCCTACACAGACACACTTCATGAGCCATGCTGACATCTGTCTGCAAGGACTCCACAGCATCCTCTGATTAGCGCACTCCCTGCTGGGACTGGAACCAACTTGGCAGTGGCAGTGACAGGAATGACAAGCATGACACACTTTGGGTCACCCGGGAAAGTAGGGTCAAGAGCATGGCTAGCTGGCTATGGAGCTGCTTCAGGGCTAGCAAGCAGGATAAGGGGCCGGCAGGGGGCAGGGCAGACCCTAGTGGGCCTCAGTGTCAAAGGAGTAGCTGCATTTAAGAGCCAGATGGAAACAAAAGTAAGTTATTTCTTGTTGTCAGGGCTTTAGATGGCTAGAAAAAACTGGATTGGACTGGGGAGATAAATCTGTTTGTAAAATCTGTGTTTTGCAAGCATGAAGACTTGAGTGGCCGGGCGGTGGTGGCGCACGCCTTTAATCCCAGCACTTGGGAGGCAGAGACAGGTGATTTCTGAGTTCGAGGCCAGCCTGCTCTACAGAGTGAGTTCCAGGACAGCCAGGGCTACACAGAGAAACCTTGTCTCGAAAAACCACAAAAAAAAAAAAAAAGACTTGAGTGTGAGCTACAACACCCCCCCCCCCCACACACACACATAAAAAGCCTGGCTTGGTGGGGTGAGCCTGTAATCTTATAGCTAGGGAAGAATCAGAAACAGGTAGATCCTGACCCCCAAGATTTGCTGTCCGGACAGCTAGTCTAGCCTACGTGGTAAGCTCTTTGCCATACACACATACATAAAAGGTAGACAGACACATGAGTGACACTTGAGGTCGTTCTCTCAGCTTCTCACATGCATGTTACATACGTGTGCTTGCGCACATACAAACAGAAACATAAAACCCCTGAATAATTTATTTTTGTATAATAAACATTTGAATAAAATTAAGGTTTTGGCTTTGAGTGTGCACGTGTCACTATGGAAACCAAACCCAGGCACTTGTTTCTTAAGTACTGACTCAGGCCTTGGGTCTGTGAAGCAGGAAGAGGCCTAGCTTCCTCCTACACCACACTGCGGCCAGAGGCTTCCTTCTCCAGGCAAGCCAAAGCCTAGATTCCTTAGACTGCACAACCATGGAGACTTTATGTAGCTAGCAGGTGCACTCCACAAGGACAAGGCCACTCCTTGTGGTCACGGTGAGTGCTGAGGACAAGCAGGGCCTGGGCAGTGGCAAATGTAGTCCCCTTGCTCCTGAAACTTCTAATTCTGAAAGGATTCAAACCCAGCAGCACTGAAGGAGGAAGCTGGCGGTGCCAGGACACCCTTTACCTTGATTCCCAGATGGTATAGTACCGTGGCAAGCTTGAGGGCACAGTCTTTACAGAATGCCTGAGCTGTTTAGACATCAGAGACACAGTCTCTAGAAGCTTTGGCAGGTATTTCCTCCTCCACAGAAGAGACACATCTTCCCAATAACTACAGTAGCCTCACCTGCTAGGAACTTGACATCTATTTGATGATGGCATTTAAAAAAAAATTACATATCATGCTTGCCATTCACCACTAAATGTCACCAGAGGTGGCAAACCATCCTCTATAGTTTTGTGGGTGTTTTACCCTGGTCTGTTCCCCATGGAGGTTCCATTTTTACTTCCCTCCCCCACCTTTTGTTTCTGAGTCAGGATTTTGCTATGTATCTCCGGGTGGCCCAGAATTCACTAGGTAGCCCAGGCTGGCCTTGAATTTGTTCAATCTTGCCTTGGCCTCCTGAGTTTTAGAGTTACATGGAGTCACCATGCCCAGTGGGTTCCATATTTTAATACCATGCCCTGCCCTCGTTCAGTGAGACACAACATCATCCTAAGAGGCATGTTTGCCATTGCCTGCTTGTCCTCAACATTCCCTGTGTGACCACAAAGGAACAATCTTGTCCCTGGGGAATACACCCAGTACATAAGGTGTCCAAGGTCTTGCTGTTCTAGGAATCTGTGAATGACTTGTTCACACTGCTAGGAAATGAGTTCTTCCTGCTCTTCATGCCTGTGGTCATTGGGTGGTTTTACCAAGATGATGGATCTGGCATAGCCAACTGGGGGCATCCGGCACTCCCCACTGTGGAAAGACGTTTCATTACCTCATGGAGAAGCAGTGTGACTTGACCACAACGGCAAACAGGGATAGAAGACCAATGTGACACAAACTGTCTCCACATGAGCACACTCACCATGGGGGCAAAGGGGACTTCGGGCCATATTCTCCTTTGCTCAGGCTCCTTCAGGTTTCCTAAGACAGTACCTGAGCCTAGCACAGGGATGAGCTTTGAAACTCACGTGCATGCGCACACACCACCTTTGTGCCAATGTCACTGCTCGGAAGACCTCAGCAGGCACACACAGTAGCACACATTACACTGAGTCCTCATGCAGAGCACATGGTCCCCAGGCTTACATTCGGACTCCTGGTGCAACAAATGAGGCCTGGGTGCAGATGATGGAGAGGGAGAGGTCTGTGGATCTTAGGGACTAGGACAGTAGAGAGCTACCATCGTGCCCAGGGAGACTGGCCAGATGAATGGAGAACAAGATAAGAGTGTACTGACTTTTTCTAGTCTGTTGAGTTATTAAAAGAGGAACCAAGTCAGACTGGAGGACGGGGCTGGAACAGGAAGACACTACTTCGGGGAACAGACACATAGTAGGTGCAGAGCTACCACAGCCTGCCCTGGTTGGTTTACACTTCAAGGCTCTTGACTGAGGAGATGACTGAAGTCCAAGCCATGTCAAAAAGGTACACGAGGGAGTGGTCACTGGTAGATTGCCCATGTCTCAGTGGATGACCCATACCAACACCTCTGACTAATGCTGCTTCAGGGTCAATTCTTAAACAAATCACCAGAGAGCGAGCATGACTAGGCCTACTCCTGATGGAACCACCTGGCTTACCCCCACTCCATGCCTGGTGCCCAGTCCATACTTGCATGACTCCAAGCAGTACGTCAGCTCTTCTCCCATTGGCCCTGACAGACTCTGCTCATGGTGTAAATACTCGGGGCAGGCTGCTAACCGACAGAGTACCCTGGCTTCTTCAGACTGGGGCGATACTCCCTCCTACCTGCTGATTTCAAAGGCCGGAGAGACCTCTCTGTGGTTTTTGCTGTTGGCTGTGGCTGGCAGAACACTCCAATGTCTGGCCGCTACAAGACCAGAGCAGGCACTGGCTCTCCACCCTGGCTTCAGACTGCCTTTCATAGCCTGCTGTTCTATCAGAGAATGAACTGATGCTTTGCCACCCTCTCTCTGAAGCCCTTCAGGGACTGGGCCCACCCACCTCTCGTTTGGACTTCTGGGAAGACCTCTCAAGGATGTCATCACTGGACAGGTCTGAGTCCTCTGAGAAACTCAGCTGGCGCCGGAGATGCAGCTCTGTTGGGTGAAGGAAATCCAAGTGAAACCGGCAGCCTGTATGTACTCCATGAACCCACGCTGCGGGAAGTCAGCCACAGGCGGGTCTCTAAAAGATCCTACACAAGGATTCCTCTTCCTACACAAGGAAATATGAGCTTGTCCCCAAAGGTGATGGGCCCAACACCAAACAAATGACACCCTAGACACCTGCTCAAGACCCCTTGGCAGGACTCTCTGCTCCACTCAAAATCAGGCACATGTATGGGGTCACGTGACTCTGGCAAGGTTACCAACAAGAATCTACCCTACTGAGTTTCAAGTTGGCAGGTGCCTTGCTTCATACAGCAGGCCAGGCTGAGGTGCATGTGGCTTGTTCCCTCTCCTAAGAATCCCTGTGGGAGCAGCCCAGGAAAGTGGATCTTTGTGAGCTGAATGTCTAGGGAGGCACTCCTCACACCCGTCCTGTGAGTATCCCCTGGCCACGCTTACCTGGTCTCACCATTGGAGATGCCCTGCGCTGGCCAGAGTCCACTGTGGCGCCACTGGACGGTGTACTGGAGCATGATTTCTCATCGCTCTTCTTCTTCTTGTCCTTCTTGTACCCAGAGAAGACTGATTTCCACAGGGACTTGGGCTTAGCTGCCACGTCTTCTGGGAGGCTTGGGCTGGGTTTCTCTGGGGGCCTGGCTTCCCCTTTGGGTTTTTTCTCTTTCTTGTTCCTGCGGGGGGAGAAGAGGGACGACCTCTTTTTGCTCTTTCCACTGGAGCCCTCGGATGAGGTGACAGAGCCATCAGGGCCTCCTGAGTCTGACGGAGGGGAGAGGATCTCTTCGCTGGTGGCTTCATGCTTCAGGGTAGGCTCCTGGGACCCTCGGAGGCGTGGGTGTTTGGTGGACCCGGACCCTAGTTCCTTGCCCTGGGATGGCGCTGTGCGGGACCTGGAGGACGCTGTCTCCATGGCCTGCATCCTGCTCAGCTGTTTGGCCATGGCATCTCGCAGTGCCTGGCTCTTCACAGACTTCTCCCTGGCTCGCATGCGCTCCTCAGCCAGCTCCTTGGCTTCTGCCGAGACCAGAGGCAGTCCCCTTTTCTGGGGTTGCACATCATGCTCCAGGGGAGGGAGCCGCCCGTTCTCCTTGTTCAGGAGCTTCTCTGAACGGGACCAGCAGGACGGGGGTGTGAAGAACTTCTCCTGCAGACTGGAGTCTTCGGTCTTATCATCGTAAGTGTCCTCCACATCATCAGCAAAGGGGATCTCATCCACACTCTCCACAAAGGACTTCCGGACCTCCTCCCTGGGGGGCTGGGCTGGCTCCCGTGGGGGCCGCATGAATGAGGCAGGGGTGGGAGGTGGGATAACTGAGGCCTCCCTGTGCTCCAAAGTCTGATGGGGTTTCCTTCGAAGGGTTGCAGGCTCCTCGTTGGGGGGTGGGGGTGGGGGTGGGCTGGAAGGGGGAGTGAGCATGGTGGAGTCTGAAGTGTTGAAGCTCTGGCTGCCCAAGGTCTTCATGTTGGAGGAGCTGCCATGGAGGCCCAGGCCCGAGCTGCTAGACAGGTCCCTTCGTTCCTCCTGGTTGTTCCTCAGCTCCTTGTCAGAGGGCGACTTTGGGGTCAGCAGTGGGGGCTGGTCACCAGCTGACTTTGGCAGGCCCAACCTTTTAGGAACAGGTGGAGGTTTCAGAAGGGAGAGACCCTCATCCTGAGGCGACTTTTCAACTGAGTAGGACTTTAGGGATATTGGCTTCAAGGCAGGGGATGGGAGGCTGGGCTCTGACCCCTTATTCCGGTCCACAGGAGTAAGGCCCAGGCTGCGGCGGATCTCAGCACTCTTCATCCAGAATTCTTCCACCAGATCACTCCGCTTCATGGCCTCCTCCACAGCCAGAGGGCCACTTAGTCTGTCTTTGGGGTCTCCTTGGCTCTTCACAGGGAGTGGAGTGAGGGGTGTGGATGTTTTGGCTGGCACCGGCTGGAAGCGTATGGGGGACTTGGTGGGTGACGGGATAGAAGCATCCGAGGAAGGCTGAGGTTGGGAACAGATGGGGAGTTGGGTGGAGGGAGGTGTGGGAGGAGTGGGAGGGGCCAGCAGAGACTCTGGCTTTAAGCTGGTGGGTGAGGTAGGCGACCTGGCTTCTGGCAGGGCCACAGGCTGTGATCGGATGGGCGAGCGCACAGTTTTCTGTTCTTCAGGGGTGTCAGCTTTGGGCTTTTCTCTCAGGAGCAGAGGTTCAGGGAAAAGTGGCTCCTCGGGGGACTTAACCTTGGTGGTGATGGAGGCAAGTGGGGACTTGGCCTCCTACACAGAAAGAAAAGAACAGAGGCTCAGAGATGAGGGTTTCAGAAGCCAGCACCTTCTCTCAGGTGGCCTTCTCAAAGGGCCTGCATTTACTGAAATAAAATCCTCTCCATCCCTTGGCCATTATTCACAGAGCTGCAGGAGAAGCTTCCTCATTTTCTGCTCTACTTGCTAACTTTTTAAGTCCTCTCTGCTTAGCTTGGACAGCCTGAGCTTCCAGGGTTGGTTCAGCTCACACACATCCTTGCTTCTTGGTCCACTCACACGAACACTGGCCAAGGGGGCTAATGAATTTGGCTTTCATCCCAACCCACAATAACTAGAGCTCTGGGGTTCCCTGAGCCACTAACATGCTTAGCGCAGCCTGCTCCTGTCACACTGTCCCTCTGAGCAATCATACACAGACATTTATAACACCGCTCTGGTTCTTCTAAGCTTAACTATTGGAGCATGCCATGTTTCCGGAGCCAAGGGCTGGGTTTGGATTCCTTCCTGGTCTGCCCTGCACATGGTACTTCCCAGACTAAGGACCTCAGACGTTAGCTGGACATGGGTCATTCTCTAAAGTGTCACACACTGTTGGTGATCTAGAGATATACTTTTCATTTAAGTAGTTACATATTTATTTTACCTAAGGAAAAAATATGCCCGTTATAAACCTACAGATACATAAATATCATTGCATTGACTTAAAAATAAACTTGCCCATCCACAAGGACTGAGGCAGCAGCTGCAGCCTGCACCTCCTCAGTGGCCTTACCTAGCACAAGATATGACGTTTTTAGAATTTCACAAAATAGGGTGGCTACAGGGCTATATCTCCTCTTTGTCACCATGGGCCCTAAGATGGAGTTTCTTCAAGGTCCTACCTAAGGTCCCATTGACACCCCCCCACCCCCTCAGGACTACTTACCTCTGTTCCAGGGCTGTGGGCTGGGGAGAACAGAGCAGCTTGTCTCTGAGGTGGCTGGCTAGGGCTGGAGACTTGAGAAAGAGCTGGAAAGGAGGGAACACAAGGGTTTATAAAAGAAGTTAAGTCCCTTCCACTCTACAGGAGTTAGGGTGCAGTCATCTCCATGGAGAGTCTTCCACTATAGCCAGCCCCTTGCTGAGGGAGGAGAGCTGGGACTCAGGTTAACTTGCGCTGTGTTGGGTCTGCCCTCAGGCTATTCAAGACAAAAGTCAAGTTGACTGCCCATACCCAGGGTGGTCCTGCAGCTGGCACCCTGGTAATTATATGTGGCGGCTATGATCTGGGTCTCAAGCTTTGTGAAGTGCCTTTGGTCTTCCCACACTCTCAACAGCCCAACGACAGGTACTACTGTCTCAGGCTGTTTGTAGAGAGCTGTGGCCCCAGACAGGCAAGGGCAAGGACAGGGATGGTCGGGGCTACTGCTGGGCACCATAGGCTGTATTCTGAAGGCCGTCTCTGGTATTATGAACATGCCCCTGCGGGCTCTGGTGTTCTGGAAGTCATTCCTCCTACCCCCTACCTCTTTCCTCTTGTTTTGGTGGATCAGATGGCTTCTCTTCTTCGTTTTCTGACACTCTCAGCTCCAGCTTGGCTTTTGCCTCAGCCTGGCTCTGTAGCCGGTGTTCCGTCTCAGCGTCAGAAGGGATATCATCAGACCAGTGCTGATCTGAAGGATGTGGGCGAGACACAAGCTTTTACACATTTTGAGCTCTGGATGCGTTCCTTTTCTGTGTCTTGCTTCCTTAGAGAGTTGCTCAATCCACTGTGGCATGAGGGTCTGAACTAGGCTCGGCAGTCCCTGCAAAGCAAGCCTCTTACCAGGCCTGATTTGACGCTAAGCATCTTGTCTTCTGAGTTTGAAGTTTGCAGAAACCTGTGGTGCTTTTCCTTTTGTTGTGTGCAGGAATGTGTGTGTATGGTATGTATGTATGGTGTGTGTGTGTAGTGTATGTTTGTGAGTGGTGTATGTGTGTGTATGGTATGTGTGTAGGTATAGTGTGTGTGTGTCCTCATCTGTTTGTTGTGTGGGGTGTGTATGTTGCGTGTGTATGCTGCATGTGTATGCTGCATGTGTATATGGTGTATACACGTGTATCTTCATCTGCGTGATGGTCAGAGGCTGACACTAGGTGCTTTGCGTTGCTCTTCACTTTCTCACTGAACCTGGAGCCTGCCTTTCAGCTTGACTGTTGGCCTGTGAGCCCCTGAGGTCATCCTGTCTCCACCCTCCTCCATGCATGGCTTTTACAAGGGAGTTAAGCACCCCTGCTTGTGCAGAAGATACTACACCGAGTCTCTGTAGTGACCCCCCCCCTCACGTAGTGATTGTGACATAACAGGCTGTGACAGAAAAGCAAAGTCAAAAAATCCTTTGGGGGTGCCAGTGGACTTATCTTCCCTTTTCTCTTGCTAGTCTCAGAATCTCCCCGTTTGCCCCTCACCTTCCTCCCTAGACTTTCACTGTAAAGTATCTTTTGTGAGTCCCACCCACTCTGGTCCTGTCCACCGAGGTGTAACAGGAGGTCACAGAGGTGGAGAAGGGAGGCTGGGCCCCATACCATCCAGTTCAGCACCGGTGTCTCCAGGGTCTCCATCCTCTGCAGCTTCCCCCTCCGTCTCCGCTGGCTCCGAGTCCACGTCCTCCTCTAGGTCATCTTCATCCAGAGGAACTGTAAAGCAGAGATATTCAAGGACAAGAGGAAAGGGACAGACAGACAAATGCCTATGCAGGGCCCAAGAAGACAGTAATGCATAGGCCATGGGGAGAAAGGAGGCCCCCCCCATAACATGGAACACACTCTACAAGCAGTGTGGGTGTCACGGCCATGTGTCCACTCTAGGAGGGCCAAGTAGAGGCAGGAGAGAGGCTTCTGGCCTGGAGGTATCACCTTTTCCCCAGAGGCTGCCATTATGAGTTCCTCAAGTCAGTCATAATCAAGGGATGCTGTGAGGCCATCACCGTTGCTTCTAACGGTGCCTACACAACAGGCCCAGTGCTGGCCCCTGATGTGCCAGAGGGCCCTGTTCCTCATGTCCACCTTTGGGTGACAGAGCTTGGGTCTGAGGGTCATACGTCTCACACAGGGCTGTGCTGTGAACCCACATGTGGAGGCCGATGCTTTTCCAGAGACAATTTAGAGGAGTTTATTGAAGCAGGAGGGTGGACCTGAGGGGCTATGTAAAGATTCCGTTCTGCCAGGCGTGGTGCTGCACACATTTAATTCCAGCACACAGGAAGGAGAGGCAGGTAGATCTCTGAGTTTGAGGCCAGCCTGGTCTACAAAAGCAAATTCTAGGACAGCCAGAGGTATACAGAAAAACTCTGTCTTGAAGAAAGCATTAAAAAAAAAAAAGCCCTTTCTGGGCTCAAGAATTGCTCTTTGGGGCTGCAAGACAAAGCAAGGGGCACTCATCCCGTTTTATCTACCCTGAGGTGGACAGTCCGAGTTTGTACACCACCTGGCTCTTGCCTGTGTTAGCCGAGGCTCTACTGACGGTACAGAAGCAGAGCAGGGAGGAGGAGGCTCTGCCTAGGATGCTGTCAGCCTGAGGGTGATAGTTTGTGTTTTGGGGATTTGGGTTTTCTCAAAGCTGAGCTGAGAGTGGGAGGGGCCAAGTCAGCACAGGCCACTGAGCTCACGTGGTGACAAAAGTTGAGAAAGAGGCTCAAAGAGGGGGTTTGATGCGGGGTGTGGGGGGCAGGGGGACTATGAGGAGGAAGCAGTCCTGTGAGTTCTGCTTTCTTTAATCCCTACATTGTACACTTTTTTGCACACTTACTTTTAATGCAACTCACAGGACTTTTTTTTTCTTTTTTTTCTTTTTTTTGTCTTTTAAAGACAAGGTCTCACTATGTAGCTCTGGCTGGCTGGGAACTGGCTGTGTGTAGACAAGGCTGGCCTTGAACTCAGAGAGCCTGCCTCTGCCTCCTGATGAGAGGCATGTACCCAGATGAACTTTTTCAAAGCTGAAACTGGAGAACTATGGCAAACAAGATTGGAAAAACTGCAGACAGCCCAGGGTTTACGAAGGAGTGGCTGCACTCCAGGTAAAGTTCTGGGCTCCTGAACCTCACCACCTGCTTGCTCTTTCTGAGATACCAGCACCATCCAGGGAGTGGGCAGTGCCAAAGTACTCTCTTATGCCGATGGCATTTGCTAGGACAGAGAAGGGAGAGAAAATCAAGTGTCCCCACAGGTCTAAAACTTTCCAGTGATCTTCCTGTTTTGGGACACTCATGGGAGACAATCACCAGGGAATGTGTGACTATGATTCTGGGGACACAAACACCTACTGAACAACAACCCTGGGTCCAGCTTCAAAACGAAGCTTTGTACTTTAATGGTGAGGTCATCCTTGTATACTCCGCCATGTAGAATAAGAGGCCACTGGAAACAGATTCTGGACCTATTCTGGAGGGCCCTTGTGCCATCGAGGTGGTAACCACATTCTCTCTGGCAAGAAAGTTGGAAACACTATAAAGGAGACCACTCCCCAGTTCCCCAGGCTGGCCCAGCCTGGTCCTGGTCTCTTGTTCCTTCCCACAGTTTTCCTACTAAGAAACATCTGACGTAGAGTCGAAAGGGTGGGGGTGTTTCTACACTCCTGGGAATACCTGGAAAGAAACGATGGTCACACATATCAAGAAGCAGACACTTGAGAGCTACTGTGCAGCGGTAGCGGATGTGTGCTGAGACACAGCTAGAGCAATGGAACTGAGGGATGGAACTCTTGTTAGGATGGAGCACTGCGCTGGAAGCGGCCACACAAGTGAGGAGCAGCCACACGCTATGGAAGCCGGGAGTCACCGTTTACTGTAGCTGCCTGTTAGGACATCCTTCCTCCTCAGCCTCCTTCTTCTAGCTCAAAGGGTGATAATAACTCAGCATTAGCTAGACTAGACTGAATCCTTTCCCATCACACATGTCCGCTTTCAGCTGCTGGTGGACAATGGGGGTAAAGTCGGTAAAGATCCTCAAGCGTCACCCTTACTGGTCTCAGAAGTCACCCCCAGGACATCAGTTCCCAACCAGTGGGGGACGCTGTCTCCTTTTTTTTTTTTTTTTTTTTTTGGTTTTCCGAGACAGGGTTTCTCTGTGTAGCCCTGGCTGTCCTGGAACTCACTCTGTAGACCAGGCTGGCCTCGAACTCAGAAATCCACCTGCCTCTGCCTCCCAAGTGCTGGGATTAAAGGCGTGCGCCACCACCGCCCGGCGACGCTGTCTCCTTTATGGGGTATGTGGGATTAGATGGAGACTGTTCAGCGCTGAGGACAGAAGCCGAGGACTAGGTATCCTGCAGTGAGAAGGACTGTTCTTCCCCAAATGCCAAGCATCGATCCTTGAGAAAAAGGTTTCTAGTAAAACAAGTAAGGATAGCTGAGACTTTTCAGGCCATCTTTGGCCTGTATAGCTTTGTCTGGGACCCAGCTTTGCTGCCATGTCTTGTACAGCTTAGCCATGCCCACCGCTCCTCACAGCTCCTCTTAGGCAAACTTTGCAGGAATTCCTGTTTTGATTGCTCCTCTGACACACTGTAGGTTTGTGGGACAGTATCTGATTTCACTCCACATCCACCGCTACCCAACTTCACTTCTATGGGTTTAAGACTTCAGTGTAAAAAGCTTCCTTCCCTCTTGGGTTTCACAGCCAGCTACTAACGATCATTTCTAAGAGGTGTGACTCCATCCTATCTCCACTGTTGGGTCTCCAGGCTGCCTGAGGATGGAGGATGCACTTCTGGTCCATGCACAGATGGGCTGTCTGACAAAGCATGCACGAATCCCACCCCACTGGCTTTGCCCTCGCATGCACCAGCGACAGGAGCTGAGTCCTAGAGTTAAGGCACCAGCAGAGCCGCCTAGAGAAAGAGGTTATAATGAATGGGGGGGCGGGGGGTGTCAAATATCATCAGACTACCTCCGGAGACAGTATCCAGCCAGGCCTGTACTGCTGCGCGGCGTACGGAGGGAAGGCCGGTCACTGAATTTAAAACAGATGATAAATGCAAAATTAAACATTGGTAAGTTCTCAGCAGGGAGAGCTGAAGTCTGTCCTAAAATTCAAAACAGAGGAAGAGGAACAGAGACATCATTAGACAGACAGCCAAGTGGTACTAACACAGGGTGTGTATGTGTGTTCCAATGCTGGCCTTTGGGACAGGTATTTGGATAAGGAGAAAAGACAGAACTTGAGAGAGGGCAGCTTTAGCTAGGGCTGCGGACTTGTCCTTGTCCCCATCTTGCGGGTCATCTTGATGTCCTAGAGGAATAAAACATCACACAAAACCCCAAGCTTTCCCATGGATCAGAAGTGATCTTCTAAGGACACCAAGCCTGACAAGGCAAGCAGCCCTGGGAGGCACTGCCCCAGCCAGAGACAGTGATGCCACCAAGGGTCCTTACATGGAAGACGGGAGTCAAAGAGAATGACATATGATCACCACAACTCTAGCTGCGCTTTGCTCTCTTTTTATTGTTATTCCTTAGAAGAAGCCAGAGCCAGGGTATGAGGGGTAGATCTGTAAGGTCAGCTGCTCTGGAGGCTGAGGCAGGAGGATCTTGAGTTCAAGGTCAGCCTGGCTAGCTTAGTGAGTTTGTCTAAAAACATAGAAAGAAAGAAAGAAAGAAAGAAAGAAAGAAAGAAAGAAAGAAAGAAAGGAAGGAAGGAAGGAAGGAAGGAAGGAAGGAAGGAAGGAAGGAAGGAAGGAAGGAAGGAAGGAAGGAAAGAAGGAAGGAAAGGAAGGGAAGACAGAAAGAAAGAAATCAAAAAAAAAAAAAAGAAAAGAAAAAAAAGCCAGGCATGGTAGTGCACACCATTAATCCCAGTACTCAGGGGGCAGAAAAAGGGCAGGTCTTTGTGAATCTGAGGCCAGCCTGGTCTACACAGCAAGTTCCAGGCCAACCAGGGCTACACAGTGAGACCCTGTTTTAAGCAAACAAATAAGAAAGGAACCAGAATAAATTCCATGGCGACCCGAGGTACTCTGTGTGTTCCTCCTTACTTTGACTCCCAAATACACTCCCCTCTCTCGTCCTGACATGCACTCATGCAACACCCACTCTGAACATACTCTGAGGAGGGACAAAGAGTGCCCTGCTGAGAAACACAGAAGACAGCAAAGTCTAGGTCTTTTGAGTCAGGTCCATATTCCTGCTTTGCCTCAGAACTCAGAGAACTTTACATATTCTTGAATGACAGGCAAGGACAGTGGTCCCCCTGCAGACAAAGCCTCTGCAGCCACTGGAGGGGCTGAAAATGGGGGCTCAGGACACACATTGGACTCTGGGACTCGAAGCAGTTACCTCTAGAAGTGGAGGACTCAGAGGCTGGGAGCGTCCTCTCCTCTGCCTCTCTCTCACGGATGTGTGTCCAGTGCACATCAGCCTGGATCGCCAAAGGATCCACTGCGGTTATGATCTGTTGCAGCCTCTTGTTCCCGGCTAGGGAGCCAGGTCCCCAGGAAGGAGGGTAGAGGGAAGACAGGAGGGACCAGCAAACAGTCAAGGGAAGGAGAGAGGAGACAGGACAGGAAATGAAACAGAGTTACAGTGTTTGCCAGGCCCAGTGTGAATAAGAAAGAGGTAAAAATTGAGAACATGCATGTTTAAATGTGTGCACACATGTGCACACATGCACACATGAACATACACACACACACACACACACACACACACACACACACCTTCTGTTAGTTAGGTTTGATTTAGTCATTTTGAGCTTCACATAAACTTCTTAGTACAGTGAAATCCACACTCCACCTCCAAATGCAGAAGGAATTTTTCCTTTCCATCATGAAATGGATCTGAGGCCCACACTGCCCAGGGTGGAACAGGGTGGACAACCCTCACCTTATAGGACCACCACGCCGAGGCCCCAGGATGTGGCTGTTACCTAGCACAGCCTGAGCTCCCGAGGACACCCTTCCTGTCAGTCACAGGTGGGCTAGGATGGTGTACCACTCTGCCAGGAGCCAGCCAACTAACCAGGACAGACGGGTGCGCTGCTGGAACTTTCATTTTTACCCTCTGCAGTAAAGCTGCTGCTGGGGAAGAAAAGCCCTTGGGCCAGAGAGCACATGCTGCATGCTGGCATGGTGGTGGGAGCATTGACATAGGGGACGTGGTCGGCATGGAGGGTGGGGACAGCAGCTGAAGATGAAGCAGAGATCTGTCCTGTGAAGTCTGGAACTCCAGCATTCAGGCAGGACTGAGACCAAAACCTCTTCCCTACTGTGAGTGAAGCCCTTCCTTTCTTCCTTACAAACTGCATCGGAAGCCCTTCTGACCTCTCTGGGCACGAGATCTGCCTCTCAGCTATATAAAAACCCAGCAGCTCCCCCTGCATTCACTCTTGCTGCCAGAGCAGGTGGAATTCACATGCAGCCCCTGCCCCGAAGGACCCTCTCTCATTAGTGCTTGGGTCATGCCACATAGTAGGGTTAAGATAGCGGGACAGCCAGTAACTAAGGAGCGTGGGGGTGGGCACCAAGGAAGGAAGGGCAGCTATTCAGGCAGTAAGAGCAGGTGCCACCGATCTGAAGGACTCCAGCTTCCAACTGGAAGTGTATGTCTGTTCTCCCCTTGATAGCCTTAACTAGGTACCACCTGTCACTACCAGGGAAGCTTATAACTAAACCTAATAAAGATGTGGCATGGCATAAAAGCCAAGCAATTTCTCCAATGTGGAGGTTAAACTGTGCCATAATGTGTTGAGTTGGCTGCGCAGACTCTCTTACTGATCTATATGAATTTACAGCCCATCCCCAAAGACAGTCTGCCCAGATGGCACTGCTAAGGGCTGAATCCTGGCAAATGCACTAACAGCTTAGATGGGTCAGGACCTAGGAGGGTGAGGCCCAGAGAGAAAGGCTGCTCCTCTCTTTGGCTTCTAAGCCTCAGAGGGAAGAGTTGAGCCTTTTCTCTGAGGCTGTGCCTTCTGCCAGCACTTACAGACTTGTGGTGTGTGTGTGTGTGCTGTGTATGTGTGGTGTGTGTAGGTGTGTGTGGTATGCTGTGTGTGTGTATATGCTCTGTGTGTTGTGTGTGATATATATGTGTGTGCTGTATGTATGCTATGTGTATGTGTTGTGTGTATATATGTGGTATGTGGGTGGGTTGTATGGTTGTGTATGTGTGTTGTGTGTTGTATGTGTGTTGTGTACTGTATGTGTGTTGTATGTGTGCTGACTGTTGTATGTGTGTCGTGTACTGTATGTGTGTTGTATGTGTGCTGAATGTTGTATGTGTGCTGTGTGTGTATGGTGTATGTGTGTGTGTGGTGTGTGTGGTGTGTGAACGGAAGGGCTATCAGCAGCATGGAGACCCTGGGGTGAGACTGAAGAGCTAGGCAGTGAGGTTTAACTGGATAAAGGGAACTCAGAGTGAAAGCTACAGGACACAGGTGGGGTTACCGTCCATAAACCTTGTTCTCTGTCCTCTGGGGATCTGCTAACTCACATGCTCATCTGTGCTTTGTCTGGGGAAGCTGGGTTGGGGACAGGTGCCCAAGTATGCCCAGAGCCTTTGAGAACAGCTTTACAAAAAAGACCTTCCACGTGGGGCCTGCTCTTGGAGGCATATTTTAGATGGCTTCTTGGGAGCTGGGGTGGAAATGGCCAGGAGGCAAAGCGGGTACCTTCACATGTACCCATTTCTTCTTCCTTTGAGAGATGCTGGAGCCACTGGCCTTGCAGGAGTTCTCTGTCCCAGGGGCAGTACTCCCCTTCTACAGCAGGGGGAGCCAGACACCCACAGACAGCACCAAGAATCCCACAGGGGGACAGGTAGAAAAGGGAACAGAGGGAGGAAAGAGAAGAGAGAGCAAAGTTATGCCGCATGCAAGTGTGTCCTGCCACTCGTCCACACAGGCATCCAGGTCCTCAGCCTGTGGGCAAACTCCCGGAGTTGTGTTGGGGCTAAAGGCTGCTGAGTATTCACCATCACATGGAGTAGGCAAAATATGTTTTCCCATGGGAGCTCTGAAGGGCACAGACTCACCCCTTAGAGCATAGGGGAACTCTGGGCCAGCATGGTACTGCATACAGACAACAGAAAAACCATGCTCTGGCCAATGGCAGCCTTTCCAGCACAATCCCTCTTCCTGTCTCAGGAAACTCAGCCTAGATTCCACTTTGGCCTTCGGAGGAATCAGAGCAGGAGGGTGAGAGGGGTTGCTCTCTAGGGAAGCTGCCGACACCGCCAAGGGTTCTGACCCTGAGCATACTGGGACGGTCCATGGCAGCCCACAGAGTGCACAGAGCCCAAGGACAAGCAAGGTTGCTACAGTGAGCTAATTCTCTGTACCTGTGCTGTCTGGAATTTAACCTGCAACTCTGACGTGGGGCTGCAAAAACAAGGAAGGGGCGTACTCCGTCTGGCTCCATGTCCCAGGGAGCTAGATCTCTACCAGCCCTGGTTTCCTCCTTACCACCCACGGGCCCTCTGAAGCCAGGGAAAGACTGACATTCTTCCACAGCCAAGTTCCTGGAGTCTTCAGGTCACAGCCAGACAGGTGATGGACAGAGAAATCTCAGGCCCAAGTCAAGAGGAGTTTTAGAAGACTCCAGAGTGGCTGGACACTCAAACGAACATTCCTCAGGCCCCAAAGGTTACTGACTATTGTGGCCGGAGTTGGTCTAGTGAGCACCTAAGATCACAGCCTCCTGACACCCTGCACCAGGGGAGACTCCTGGAAGGAGCCAACTTCCTCTGTCTTACTATGATAAAGTTCTATATGAAGCCGAAGGGGAAAAGATAAGATGAAAAAGTAAAAGGAACTTAATTTGGACACAGTCCACAGATGAGCCCCGGCTTCCACTTCCAGATTAAAAAATACCAATGTGTGTGTGTGTGTGCGGTGTGTGTGTGGTATGTGTCCATGCGTGCACGTGTGTATGATTGTGTGTGTGTCTGTGGAAGGCGGTGACCAGGAGGAGGGCAGTGAACAGGATGTAAAGTGATAACTTAAAAAAATTATTAAAAATGAAAAAAAAACCCAATGTACACAAAGGACATCATTTTTTAGCTTGCCAGACACTGTATCTTGTTCTAAGATCGGAGTGAACGAGGGCCAGAAAACCCCAGGTCTTGAGGGCAGCATGCAGACTCTAATGTCTGTGAGACCTTGCATTCACACTGGCAAGAAGGTAAGACAGGTCAGGATTAGAGGAGACGGTTCTGACCTTCACTGGACTCCTCCTCTTCCTCCTCATCATATTCTTCATCCTCTTCTTCATATTCCTCTTCTTCGTCCTCTTCCTCAGGCTCGAAGTTCTTGGAGGCTTCTAGCTCTTCTTCACTCCGCCCCTTCAGAAGGGCATGGATCCTGACTGCCTCCTTCCAGGGAACCCCGCCCAGGTCAGAGGTGGGGAGTTGATCCTCTTCATCATCTTCCTCCTCCTCCTCCATCTCTGACTCAGAACTGCTGAGAGAAAGAAAGCACCCAGCTTGAGTGAAGGACTGACAGCAGGTGGAGATGGACGGTTCAGAGCCACAGTTGCAGGCAGCAGTTCCCAACAAAGCAAGGGAGAGGAAGCAGGTCAGGCCACCCTTCCCCATCTGGGGAAGGGACAAGAAGGAACGCACCAATGGGGCGGGACGACAGACACACATGTACAACACCTATGCAGACCCACCTGCCCCGTGGGGCCCAGAGGCTATTTCACTGCACACTCAAAATGGAGAGAAGGTCCTGGCTTGTCACTGTTCGGCTGGAGGAACTCAACTGGACTCTATACAAACTGGCTAGAACCTTCCAGTGACCACCATGGTGGATAGAGATGGGGAGGAAGCCCCAAGAGGCTGAACCAGCAGGCAGAAGTGTGAGTGTGTGTGTGTGTGTGTGTGTGTCTGTCTCTCTCTCTCTCTGCACGTGCGCGTGTGCTTGTGTGTATGTGGGGGGGGGGCACTGACTGAGGGTCCAATTCTCTATGTTCAAAGTGCACCCTCTCTATGGAGCATGCCACACAGGTGAAGTGCAGTCAAGGCCCATACCCAGCACAGGGATAGCAGGACCCCTGGAAAAGGCCCCACCTCCTGGGCCTTGCTCATTCTCCTCATCTGTTCCCAGCACAGCACAAGGCCAGCTCTGCTTGGGATATGAGCAAGTGCTACATTCACTAACTGCTGCAGACAAAGACTCAACCTCCGTTCTGACTCACACCCTGCCAACGAGGTCCAATGACATGCAGGAGCCAGTCATATGTGGCCTTGCAAAAGAGGTTTCCAGTTTGTTTCAGAGTCGTGAGACTCTGTCCTCTGAAGTACACACTGGACCAGGCTGGAGAAAAATCCATCGTTACAACGAAACACAGGACTGAACTCTGGGCCTAAGGCTGCACAGGGATGGGGAGTCGGGTGGCTGGCGAGACTCAGTCTCCTGTGAAGGTGGGGTTAGCTTCTCACGAGCCCCTTTGTATATGGGGGTGAGTCAAAGCACACACTGGAAGGCAGGCAATGGTGCTCATTTGTGGAGGGAGCTCTGTCTGATGGGGGGATCTACAGTGAAGTCTGGCCACACACTACGTCTGAATATAGGGACTGGTCACACTAGGAAAACCAAAGACTTTTTTACCCCAGTGGAAAAAAGGGGGGGCTTCAGGTTGACCTGAAGACTAGATCAACCACATAGACTATCAAAAATCACTATGCATATAATGGAGACCCAATAAAAACCTCAAAGCTCCAGTGAATGTGACATCACACATGGAAACCAGGACAAGAACCGTGACTCCACCGGAACAGGACAGTGAACTCTCTGAATCTCCTAGCTTCCTGGACTCCTCACGAGAAAGTCTTTCCACGTTGGAGGCCTAAGCCTCTGCAGCCTTCCTCGCACTGTATAGGCCCTAGTCCGAGAGTGTCAGCTTCCAGCAAGTTCTGGGTCCCTCTCGTGTGGCTGAGTCTCATGGTGCTTCTGGCAAACTCCTGGACTTATGAGCTGGGTCAGAAATGAGGACGCATTCCCTCTTGTTGGCTGACTAACTCTCACAGGGGACACACTGACAGTGTCTCTACTGTCTGTGTATGTCCACCCCTACCCTGCCTCTGTTCTAGCAAGTCAATCAGTAATGATCCTCCCCCGAACTACAACAGGGCCTAGCCATGAGCAGGACAGCTTCCAGCAAGTTCTGAGTACCTCTTAAGCAGCTGAGCCTCATGAGGCTGTGGTCTTCAACAGACAGGCCATGCCATGTGAAGCCTAGGGATCGTGGACAGTTTCTTACACTGTTTACAGATGCTCACAATCTCATTCATTTGTGAGTTCTTTTTACTCCTGAGGTAGAGTCTCACTATGTAGCCCAGGCTGGTCTGAATCTTCAGTCCTCTTGAGTGCTTGGGTTATAGGTGTGTACTACCATATACATCTCAAAGAACACTCTGAGACCTGCTACAATTCCGCCAATGGACACACACTCTCAGCTAAGGTAGAACAGTCTTCTACTTGTATCGGACTCTCTGACTACTGGGAATGGCAAAGGTGACCCAGGAAAGACCATGCATATCGTAAGGTGCTGTTGAGGTGTGTGTGGCAGAGACCTGGGAGGAAGTGGTTTAAAGTGTAAACCTAAGAATCTGGCTGGGCATGGTGGTGCATGCCTGTAATGCCAGAACTTGGCAGGCAGAGACAAGGGTCACCGCATGTTCAAGGCTAGCCTGTTCCAGGCCAGCCAGGGCTATAGAGTGAGACCATGTCTTAAAACACACAAGGAAAGAGGGACAATATGAAGAAATAACAGAAAGCCTGGCATCTGAATTCTGAACGTTTCCACTCTTGGCTTATGGGTTTTCATTAGCTTCCCTTGTTACTGAAGTGTGCTGTCAGTGCTGCTTAGTCCTGCTCGTATCTGAAGGGAGGACATGGAGACCTCTGCACTCATCTTAAATTTTCTGTCCCTCCACCTCAGTGTGCCCAGGGGCTTGTCCAGACAGGCTGGGAGGGATCGTGCCTGACGTCCCAAGAGAGGGGCCTGTGTGCAGCCTGACCTCGCCCATGCCGTGTTATTAGGATGGCTGTACTGGGCATATATGAATATGTCCCTCTGTGATGAAGACAATGAAGCCCCATGATGGCTGTTAGTGCCACGACAGCTAGTTTTATGACAGCTCAGAGGTGGTGAGAGCCGAAAGGTCAGCCCCCGCTTCCCTCTAGTGGCTGGCTGTAAGCGTAAGCATCTGCAAGAAGCCTTTGTCTGTTTCTGTAGAGCAGCCTCCCAAACTGCAGGAAGAGCAGAGAGAGACCCACAGGAGCTACTAGAAGCTTCTTTCCGGCCAACTCTACCACAGGACCTTAGGGCTAATTTGGGGGCTGCCCAGCTCTTATGTCACACAAGAATCAAGGTGTAAATTCAGGGCCTCGTGCATGCCTGGCAAGCATGGTACCACTGAGCTACACTCAGCCTCAAGGCTCACTTTAGATTTCCCTGTTTACCCAGGCGCCTGTTGAGGCTGGGAGTTGAGGGTGAACCCGCAGAAGGCTGGGCCACCTTGGACTATAGCATGGACACTTTTTAAGTGAGGAGGATCCACACAGTAGCAAAAATCCAACAGAAACATTCACCTTCCTTCTTTCTAGCAAAGAGATACGGTCACCTAGGAGGGATGGGGACCAGGGAGGCCTAGGTAGGAGAACAAGAGGTTCAAGGCCTGCCTAAATTACATAGCGAGTTTAAGGCCAGCCTGGGCAACTGAGTGAGACCCCCATCTCAAAATAGGAAGCTAAAAAAAAGAGACTGGGAGTATAATTCAGTTCGGAGTACTTGCCTAGCATGCACAAGCCATGAGCTCAATGCCTGAAGCACAGGGTACTTCCTGTGGAGGCACCCTTCCGTAATTCAGGGCATTTCCTCTGACCACTCTGCTGTACAGCTGCTCTTATGGCCGAGCATGTCTAACTAAGGCACACAGGAGTCAGGACTTCCAGCCCTATCCCCAGGCTCTTCAGTGCTTCCCCCAGAACTCAGCAATGACTCAGAACCAGCAGCTGTCAGGGTGGGATGTGCAGGAATTTGGTTCAGATGCACAGCTCTGAAAAGACAGATCTTATTCCCTGGGATTCTCTCTCTCCCTGGCTTCTTTCCCTCCCTGCCCTGTTTCTCTCTCCTTCTTCTGGGCCTTACGTAGTCCACGCTGGCCTCAAATTCGCTATGTAGCACGAATGACCTTGGACTTTGGTGCTATACTAACTGAGCCACATCCTCAGCTCCTTCCCGCCACTGTTGGAGGGAAACAGGAAACAGAGAATGACTTTGACCCTTAGGTTAAGCTTCTCCCATTCAGGGACTGCAGTCTGCTCTCCACACCCTTGGATCCCACTGGCCCTGACAATACTTGCTGCCAAGCAGGGGGCCTAAGAAGGCACACAGTGTTCTCTATACTCATTCTGTGGAAATCCCACATGTGTGTCATCCAGGACCTGCGCCCCTCACTAATTGTTGGAAGAGGGGCTAAAGCCAAAAGAAAGGGGCACACAGGATTCCTGTTCACTCATGGTCTGCTTAGACAGTGGTCTTTCCTCTCCTTACTCTCTTGATGCCATCAACTTTGGGGAGACCTCTGAAACCTTAACTGTCCTATCTGCCAAAGTTACATGTTTGCTCCAGGGGCTCACTGACTGGCTTTTGGCTTGTTTGCTTTATTTATTTATTTATTTATTTATCCATCTTTTCAGATTTATTTATCTTTTCTTTTTTTAAAAAATATTTTATTACCAATGTTTTACTCAACTATGTGTCTGATGTGACCAAGGAAGCCAGGCCAGGACATCAGATCCCCTGGGACAGGAGTTATATAGGGTTGTGCAACATGTCGGTGCTGGGAGTGGAACCCAGGTCCTTTGTAAGAACAGACAGTGCTCTTCACACTGAGCCAGCTTCCCAGCCCCAATTTAATCAAGTTTTTATGTCTGTTAGTGGTTTGAAAATCTGTGCATCACATGCATGCCTAGTGCCTTCAGACATCAGAAGAGGACGTCAGATCCCCTGGAACTGGAGTTACAGATGGCTGTGGCCACCATGTGGGTGCTGGGAATCGAACCTGAGTCCTCTGCAAGAGTTAACAAGTGGTCTTAAACATTGAGCCAATGGTCCAGCCTCTAAGTTTTCTTTTGAGCTATCAGAGAGTAGGCAATAAAGAATACAGCAGCTGGGCTGTGCACAGGCTACCTTCCTTAACATGGGGTTAGTTCTCCCTGGCCCTTAGACAACCTATCTCCCCTCACAATCACAACACACATGCACAGAGAGACAGAGAGACAGAAAGACAGACAGACAGACACATACACACACACACACACACACACAATATGTGCCACCTGAAGACTTCTTTCCCAGGAGTCAACAAGAAGTTAGACAGCTGATGAGACTGTGTCAAGGCTCTGTGACAGGGCTTAGGACCTGCATATACTATGTGAACCGAACCGTGGAGGTGATTATAAAAATCCCCCAGGATATCTGCTGACCCTGAAGACCCCAGACACTCTGGACACCAGTGTCCACAGCTTGCTGCGGACACTGGCATTACTGTTGAAGGCTCTCAGGTTGTCCCCAGAACTGGCTCTCAATCTAACCATCCGCTACACAGGTAGCTATGATACAGAGAGGCTGATATCAGCCTAGGCAGGGTGAGTCTGACCCAGGCAGGTTCTGGCGCTTACTCCACCTGGTGATGGAGACCAACACCCGCACCCCTGGCCTACTCCGCTAGGGGTGGGTACTGCACTGAGATGGGTGTGTCAGTAGTGACAGTTACAGCTGATGCTAATTTGTGACCACTGGGTACCAGGCATTCATATGTGTAATGTCCATAATAAGCTCAGGACACATCATGGCCTTTTCAGATGGGGAAACTGAGGCACACAGGACAAGAGATTTGTCTACAGTCAGTCGGTGGTAGAGCTGAGCTTCCAGTCCAGGTCTGATTCCACAGCCATGTTCTAAAATAGTATACCACACTGCTCAACAGAGATGGCTGAATCAAGTTCTCTGAACTGTGGGAGAACAAGCTCCTGGGCTGGACTGGGTGATTCACTCACTTATTCATTCATTCACTCATTCATTCATTCTTCCTTACTTTCTTTTTAAAGGCAAGGTCTCATATAACTCAAGTTGGCCTCTGCCCACACACACATGGGATTGCAAGCATGTACCGCCACGCTCAGCTTGGACAAGACGATTCTTAAAAGGATGTCTGTTCTTGTCTTCAGGGCTAACCCCTCACTAAGCAGGCTGAAGACTGTGAATGCACCTGAGTGAACTTGGTGCTACAGGGAAGATCACACAACACATCTGCACCAGGCATCTCACAGCTTCCCCAGGGAAGGGAGGCAAAACCCACCACTCCTGCTTCGATGCCCTCACTTCGATACGGGATATGGGTTATTATTGTCTTTCTTTTTAGTGTGTGGCTTCCCCCCCCCACCCCCCCACAGGGTTTTTCTGTATAGCCCGGGTTGTTCTAGAATTCACTCTGTAGACCAAACTGGCCTCAAACTCAGAGATCTACATACCTGTGCCTCCTAAGGGCTGGGATTAAAAGTGTGCACCACCAATGCCTGGATTTTTTTTTGTTTGTTTTTCCATTTTTATAAAAGACCTTCCAAGGACAGAAACCATGGTTTGAACATGCATGGTAAATGTGTTCCCGCCGAGTCACACCACTCCTACACTCTGACAATTTTTCTTTCTTTAATAGAATGTAAGTGTGCACCTTTATGTTAGATAAATGCTGGCTGCATATCTCGCCACAACACAACCTACGGTTAAGCCACCTGCTCTGCTCAAGGGTTTATCAATGTGCCTGGTGGAACTGCGGGACTGGCAATGAGACGGGAGTGTAGGGTATGTCCCTGTGGGCGCTTTGTATGCATTGCAGTCACGTGACTGAGGCCTCAGGTCAATGGAAAGCTGGGGAACTATATCAACAAGGGGGCTGCCTATGGGGCCAGCTCAAGGGTACCTTACCACAGTGCCTGCCCCAGATCGTTCTGCTGGGATTCGGCTGAAAGAAGCTCTGCTCAGACATATTCTTCGGCAAACATTCTCACCTTTAAAAATACATCTGCCCATCACCTCTAAGTAAAAGTTCTTGGTCTGAAGCCTCGGCTCTGACATGGAAGCCCTGTGAGAGTCTGGCTTGGACTGACTGTGCATGCTTGTCATCCTAGACTCTCCCACACCCTTCTCTACTGACACGGGGAAACTCTAACCCACCAGAGGGCATCACATACAGGTACAACTGCTGGGGTAAGAGGGTGCATTACTCGGTCCCATCACTGATCAGCTAAACAGATCTGACATTGACTGGCGAAGCCAGACACCTTTGGTGTGTGGCCCCTAGCATGTAAAGATTTTGCTCCTCTCTTTGTCCACCACCAAGTGGCTTTGTCAAAGGTTAAGAGTCACCAGTGGCGAGTCACCGATACTCCAAGCTTGGTACCCTCTGTGGAAGCACCCGCTCCGTGGAAGCATGCTGTTCCCAGTGTGCTTCCCTTCCTGTGAAGGTCTTTCCTCTACTGCAGACTTGTAAGCAACAACTGGTGGATCACAGTGTCACTTGCCTTTTCTGTTACCTTTTCAACGATTCACAAAGCGCTAGGGGAGTGGGCTGTGCTCAGGAAGTCTTACAGATTGTGACTCCTTCCAGCCCTGCTCCATCGAGGGATGGTTACCTACACAGCTCTGGACATACAGGGTCACAGAGTAATGATGGCTAACCTTGAGATAGTGGAGAGAAAGGGTCACAGGGCGGCAGGGAAAACAGGAAGAGCCCAGGGCCTGGACCTCTGAATACGGAGTTGGAAGCTCAGGTCTGGTCTTGGTTATCATCGGTTTCTCCCCAAGACAAGGGGACAAAACACATGGTCCACATCTATTCCTAAGATTCCCACTGAACACACACGATCAGCAGCACCAGTGGAAACTCCAAATGCTTAGACGTGTTAAGGACCGTTCTAAACACCGTGTTCCTACCTGTTCCTTAACCTTCACACTGCCTCTGAGGAAGGCACTAGTGGTATTATCTTACAGATTTGGAAAGTGAGGGACGTGCCTAAGGTTTCACAGCTGGTAAGAGAAGAACTAAGATTCCAATCCAATCAAACTGGTTCAAATTCCTTTGCTTATCAAGTTCCTTTGCTGCCAGCTGAATCTATGGACCCAGTAAAGCTACTGCCCCAGGAACCCTGTAGCCAGACAAACCACAGGCATCAGCTGACCTGCTGGCCACATCCTCTTCAGTGCCTTTGTCTAGCACGCTGCTCAGGTTATGCTCGGCCTGCGTCTCCTCAGGCACCTCCTCAAGCTCCTCTATCTGCCTCACAGATCGGCGGTAGTTCTCCAGCTCGATCCTCTCAGGGGTGCCCCTCAGCCTCTTGGCGATGCTGGGCTCCTCCAGGCCGTTCATGCTGGTACCTGTGGGAAAAGCAAACAGGCAACTGAGGATGAAGGGCAGAAGCTAAACTCCAGCAATGGATGATGGGAGCTGGTGCTGGATGAAAGGGAATGTTGACCATTGAGGCCACCGTAACTTGTTTCTCAGAAAAAGATGCACAGTTCTCCTGGAAATCAGACCACGGGTGAAGGAAAGCTGAAAGGGTTGTGGACTGGCCTGAGGACAGGAGACGAAACTGTGGGTGTGTGCAACATTTCCCTAAGTAAGTCAAGATGGGAAGATGCCAGCTTACAGGTAACAGTGACTGGGTGGGGGTTAAGGATCTGTACAGGGCCTGCAGATGGGTCTCTTTTCCCCAGGGACTATGAGAGTCACAGAGAGAGCGTCATACTTCCCATGGCCCCCACAAAGATAGTCTGGTAGGAATCTGCTGAGGCGTCTTGTAGACCTGTCGCACAGGATCTGCCAGTGTCCTGTCGCCATATATTTGACAAATATCTTGCAGGACAAGCACACCACAGTGGCAGTGCTGAGCCCTTTGCGTGGTTGTGCAGGGGAGAGAGGGGCCAAGCTTGGCAGTGTGGGGCAGGTGCTGCCCATTCAGCATGCCCACACATCGGTATACCTTCCCTGTATGCACATGTATGCATTGTGAGGTGAAACCACACAATTTTCTGCCCTCATCATTCTTCACTCAGGGGTCTGAGCACCTGTTAATGATCTTTGCTTGTTGGTTAGAATGACGGGGACCACCAGACGATACTTTTTAAAAATTCTACCATTTCTACCAGACAGCTTGCTTTTAAATACTTCTGAGAGACACTATAGACTCACAGTACTTCTAAAACTCAAACCAGATACAAAGCATCCCTGACTTGAGTCTCCTTCAGTCCACAGCAGGCATCCTGTCTCCTTTCTTGCTACTACTATTCGTCTTGATACTTACTTGCCACTGTCCCAGTTCTGGTCAGAGGCCCCTTGTGTATCCTGTCATGTCTTCTGTGTCACAACACCACAGAGGCACAGTCATACGGACCCAGGTCAGATCCTGACTCCATCGGTGACTGAAAGTGCTGACACGGTCCAAGAGTGGAGTCTCGTGTGGAGAATTCTGAATGCTTGTGAGAAAACTCCAAGAAAACAAACTAGAGTCTTGTGACCTTAATTTCTTCAAAGCAAGTAACTGTTCTTAGATTGTGCGCCTCCCAGTTGTAGCAGATAGGAGTGAGCTTACCTCAGATTATTCATCACAACTGGCTATTGTTATTTGTTTATATGCCTCTATGGAAAAACATGTTTCTGCCACGTGCAGCTTGTCCTTGTGATTGCACACAGCTTGAACTCCATGGGAACTTCACTCGAGTGACTTTTCCTAACCCTCAGAGTATAAACTGTCTGATGTTGAATAAAGCTGGCTACTGCACAAGACTTTAGCCTGCCTCATCTTTAGACTCCATTTTCCTAGGTCCCACTGTCTCTAGAGCAATGGATAAAGCAGAAGGAGCTAAGAAACACTCTAATCCTCTCAAAGTCGCACCCTGGCCTGTGGCTAGGATGACACCCGCCTCCCAGGGTGGGTGTGAATGTGAGGGTGCCAACTCTGGAGCCCCAGTCTATCCCCCTCCTCTTCTCCCACAGAGCAGCATTTAGCAACTATGGGTGAAGCCACAGAGCTGATGTCCACTCGCTCTGGACCATAAATTCAGTCCCTGATGCAGACATAAGGGAAGAGGTGGCGGCTCTAGGTTAAATGCACACACACCTGTGTTTTAAGATACACAGTGACAAAGAAAGGTAGGAACAGGCCTAGAAAAGCAGGGAGCACTTTCCATACCATCCTGACGACCTGAGTTCAATCCTAGAACTCTCAGAGAGGTGGAAGGAGAGAAGGAACTCCATGAAGTTGCCCCTTGATCTCCACATGTGCTTTGTGACATGCCCACCCCCAAACACACATCAAACACACACTCAGTAATAATAAATGAAATTGGTTTTTGTTTTGTTTATAAAAGAAAAGGCAGAGCCCAGGTGAGAGAGGGTCAGGAATGACCACAGGCTCTGACTAGGGCAGGTCTCTAACTGCTGTCATATTCTAAGCACCAGAGAGAACACTGGAGTTTTGTATGCAGTGTCATACCAACCCAATTTGGGATGACAGGTGTCTTCTCAGGCAGACCTAAACTAGTTTAGCAACTCTGGGATAGGAAATGCTTTGAGGGTTGGCATTTCTGTTGTTTGCAGGTTTTTGTTGTTGAGACAGGGTCTTTAGCCCAGGCTAGCCAATTCACTATAGCCAAGGCTCATCCTCCTGCCTCCCAAGTGCTGGGATTAGAGGCATGTGCCACCATACCTGGTTCATTTGGTGCTGGGAATTGAACGCCAGGCCTTATGGACTGTTGGGTAAGCAATGAGATACAGCCTCAGACCCAAAGTAATTTCAACTCCTCTGCCAGGGCACGAGAGAGTTTTTCTACGAATACAGTCAGGTGCAGGGGTCAGTCTTAGTACATCTGCTGCCATCTCCAGCTCTGCTACAGCAGCAGCTTTCAGAGTGACTAGAGAGTCTTACTGAACAGCAAGATCTGATGCTAAGTTTGTTCACAAATCCAAGCATGCGTGTGCTGATGGGATCTGACAACATATCCTTGTGTTCTCCTCTCTCTCCCTCGGGAGCATCATTTTAAATACCCTGCTCCATTTTCCAGCACTAAGATCATAGCCTTAAAAGTATAAGCTACACACACGGCTAGATGAGAGTGTCTGGGAGTTAAGTGCACAGAGTACAAGAGAGGGCAGGCAGCCAACTCCTTCTCCAAAGCAAAGCTGTCTGCCCAGGCCTCAGGAGGGCACAGGCTCCAGGTGCTGGCTCATCCACCCTTTCCTTCTTCATCAACACCCACAAACTCCATAGAACAAAGATGAGGATGCCCTGACCACACACAGTGAGATTCTTTCTCAGCATGTGCCTGATGACTGCTCTTACATGAAAAATAAAAAGAGGAACAAGACACAAAGCAAGCAAAAGCTTCCCAGGAACTCCATTAGTATAGAGCAATAACAGTATTTCTTTTAGGAGAAAAGAGAAAATCAGACCAACAGCTATCACTTTGGGGCAAACAAGGGCCACTGGTCCATTCTAACCCCAGCAAGGTAGAGCGCAGAAACACACGGGAGAAGCAAAGTCAGGTTTGTGGCTGATGCTTACTCCGTGCTGGGAACTCTGTTAGGATCTTGGGGAAGACAGCTGCAAACCCCATTTCCACGCTTACATAGACTTGTGGACAGCATGTCAGGCATAAGTTATCAAGTACTATGACAGACGCATGCTTATGGGGCCATGAGAGTACCTAAGGAAGCAGTGTCTGTCCTGGGTACTCAGGGAAGGTCTTCTGGAGGACTATGTAGTTAACCAGCATTGAAGTGTGCAGACACTTAGGTGTCTGAGGTCACACAGCCTGTGGGCAGGGGGACTAAGAATTGAACTTCAAGAGGAAAGCAGTAATTCAAGAGGCCACCATGTTGTCCCCTGACTTGTGACACAAAGAGAGGACACTTGCAGAGTCCTAGTCACCGCTCCCTTGCCAGGCTTCACCAGACTGTGGTTCTTTATATTAGAAAATGTCTTAACAGACACATGCTGGAGTCTGGCGTGGCAGGCATTCTGCCCTCTGCCTGGTGTTATTTCTCTGCAGAGTCTACATGCTTTGCAGGCTGATGGATCATCAAGTATCAGAACTTGGCAGTCCAGAGCCCAAAGCTCTAGGGGGTGGAGATGGAGATGCCACAATTAACAAAAAGATAGTCAGGACCAGTCAGAACTATTCAGACCCTTCACATGTCTGGTGCTATGGAAGGATGCTCTGATAAGTACCTTGCTGGAGATCTGGGGAAAAAAAAAAGGCAGAAGGCCTGACTTTGTGGCTTGCAACTATAATCCCAGAACTCAGAAGGCTGAGGCAGGAGCATTGAGATGAGCTTGGGCTATATAACAAGACCCCGTCTCAAAACCAAAACCATCAAACAAAAGTGAAGGTGAAGCTGGGAGCTGTGGCAGATGCATTTGGGAGGGAGAGGCAGGCCGAGCTCTGTGAATTCCAGGCCAGCCAGGGCTACAGAGTGAAACTCTGTCTCAAACAACAGAAGTGGACAGAGGGTTCAGGTAAAAGGCTGGGAACACAGCTCAGCTGGAAGAGCGCATGCCTAGCATTCGTGAGGCCCCCAGGGTTCAATCCCCAGCAGCACAAACACCAGATTGTATTGTAGCAGATCAGAAATTCAAGGTCATTCTTGGCTGTATATGGAATTCAGGCTGGCCTGGGCTAGAGACTCTGCCACCACAAAAATCAACCAACCAACCAGCCACCCACCCATAAACAGTAAGAGGAGGGAGTTAGCCCTGTTTCTGCCCTCTGGCCCACCTAGTAGCCACTCATATAGAGCTCTGGCTTATTCCAGCTTTCAGTGACAAAGGACTACTTAGGCAGAGAACCCCAAGGACTGGGGTCTCACAGTTTTCCCAAAGGGAAGATGATGTCCAGTGTACCACACATTTCCAGCCCACAATGTTAAAGCACTTTGGCAAGCACAGTGCCAATGAATCAAGATCAACATCCTTGACTCTCTGTCCTGACCAAGGAGCTATGAGACAGGTGAAGTGAGGCAGGGAAGAAAGAAGTGGAGTGGTAAAGGCCTTCCTGGTGACCTCAACATCATCGGACCGGGACAGCCCCTCCTACCGACATGTATAAGTGTCTGGGAGAAGGAATCACAAGAGACAAGGGATGAAAATGAGCAGCTGCTGCAGTCTCAACACTGCTATTTAAAATGCTTTGACGCTTGTGAGCCACTTAGGAAGCTGAGGCAGGAGGATTGCTTGGGCCAGGAGTGCTTGGGTAACACACAGAGACTGTACTTCTAAGCAAGTAAATAAGGCTGGCAGAAGTTGGTGTGAGTAGGTAAGGCATAGCCAGCCTCATCAGATGGATGGCCACCTCCCTCCACATCATATGCCGCTCTGTCAGAGTGGCAGCTGTGGAGGGACTTCCCAGCTAAAAGCGGAATGAAAGACCTGGAATCAGTTCCAAGGCTGATTTGTCTCTCAGTCGGTACAGGCTGATCTCAGGTCACAGGGAGGCCAATTACAGCCTCACGCATACCACAAGGGAAGAGCTCCCAGGAACTGGCTGCATCCTAAATAGGAAAAAGGCCCTGGGCCTGACCTGAGGCTCTTGTTTTGGAACAGCCACTGCCCACGGGAGCACCATACATCATCCCCAAAGCAGCGCTTGCTAACAGGACAACCTGCTCTCAGCTGATGTGCGAGTGCTGCCAGAATCCTTTATTTGTAGCTGTCTGATTCACAGGGAGTACGAGGGGTGCAGACAGGCTTCAGCGTGCTGTTCCCAGGCTTCAGTGGCACCTGCTCTCCCCGCCCTTTCTGCAGTGTCCCAAAGCTCCAGTGCTGGGTGGGGGTTGCGGGCCACCGTGTACCACACAAGCCATCCTGAGGCTTTCTCTTCCCGCGTCCTGAATTCATTTCTGGCTCATTTTCCCAATCCCCCTTTCCTCTAATAAAACTACAAATACACTGTTAACAACTACACCTATTTATGGCATACAGTACGATCTTTTTATACATGTCAACAGTGAGTAGTTTCTACCTCCTCAAATGCTTATTCTCTGTGTTGGGACCTTTTGGGCCCTTATAGTTATTTTTTCCAATGAGATAATGTGGTAGAAACTGTAGTAGACTTCTGGCTGTGGGACGCTTGGCTAATCCCTCTGGCCTCATGGGTACCGGTGACCCAGTCTCTCTACCTTACCTCCTACAATAGCTGTTCTATTTATGTTAGGATGAGGTTGATTTTTTCTGCTAGGGAAGCCTGAGTAAAACCTGAATTTGATGAGGGGTGGGGACATGGGACAGGGATCGGAAATGTCTTCCTTGGTGGCCTCCCGCCGGACTTAAAGTAACATGGCACCCAGGATTCATTCACCCAACCACCAACCCCATCCATCTTCATGGGCTTTTCCTTCCAGCAATCAGAGTCATAGCCAGTCCACTGGGCCTCTATACCAGGGAAGCCTGCTTTCTGCTGGAATATGGTATCACACACATGATAAGAGGGAGTGGTCACTCTGGCCATCAGCTAAAGCCTTGTTAAGAAGTGACTCTGTGCCTTGAAATGATTGGTCTAGCTGCAATACACTGGCCTGAAATGATTGGTCCACCTGAGGTACACTGGCCTGAAGTGATTGGGCCATCTGAGATACACTGGCCTAAATGGTTGGTTCATCTGAGATATACACTGGCCTGAAGTGATTGGTCCAACCAAGATACAATGGCCTGAAAGGACTGTTCCATCCAAGATACACTGGCTTGAAATGATTGGTCCATCTGAGACATACTGGCCTGTGACTCTGCCATTCAGAGATCTATCTCCCCTTAAGTGGTTTCTCTTCCCCCTTTTTTGGTGCCAAAGACTGAACTCCAGTCTGGTTAATGTAATTATTCCTCTTTCACTGAGGCCCACCTTCAGCACCCTCTGCTCCTTTTATCAAGAGCTGCTGGAGATGTGGGCTGTGGCTTTTCTTTCAGAAACCACCATGAGCTAGCGGCTTTAGGGCTTTCCACGTGTATCCACACAGCTGACCTCCAAGGGCTCTGGGGAGATGCTAAGGATGAGAACTCCTACAGAAAAAGCTACCTGGCTGACAGCATATTCCAGACTCCACATCTACACTGAGATTGGTCAGAGTCACCTGGAGGAACTGGGAGCCTGTCCTCACCCATCCCTGCAAGGCCACAATGGGAGTGCCACCTCAGTTTCTTCTTCCCTGATCTGGTAGGAAGGGATTCCACTTCAGTTCTCTCTCAGGCATGCAGGAAATGTGCATTCTCTCCTGCTTCCTCATACACTGGGATTTAGAGATCAAACCATCTGAAGTGAGGTCATTCTCAAGAGAACCATGGTCTGGTCTTACTTAGAATGCAGGCTCTGTCTCCTGTGGAATATAAACCTGCAGACAGAGCCATGTGTGGCACCTTGGGCTTCTGATCCCAGTTGTTTAGGAGGTTGGGCAGGAAGATTCCTTTGAGCTCAGGCACTGGAGACAGTCAAGGTAATATGGGGGCGGGAGTGTCTCATAAAGAAATGAAATCTAAACAAAAGTTTCTGTATCAAAACAAAACAAAATCAAAACCTTGATCAGCAACAAGGGGCAGGTTGGCTTCAGTGACTGAGCTGAGCTAGTCACAAGACAGTAAAGAATCAACTTGGACATCAGTTCTACCTTTCTGGTTTTGCGCTAAAGTTACGTATGTAGAAGTCCTGCTTGGCTGGTAACAGAACAAATGGCACCCCACTGGGAAGCATCTTGGCCTGATATCCTGAAATAAAGGATGGCCACTCCCTACCTCAGGACTGCTTTAACATGAGGAGTCCAATCTTCCTCCATATTTATGGGAGAAGAGGGTTGAAAGGCCCTGCAGCCTTCAGAGGCCTCCTGCAGTATGGGTAGTCTTCCCTTTCTCCCGGTTCCTCTGCTCATCAGCTGCCTGTGTGTTTGTGTGTGTGTGGGGCACTTGATCAGCTCACTTGTTTTACCCTTCAAAGCGACTTTCTGATTCTAAGAGGACACCAAGACCATAAACACCAAAGCTGTGTGGAGTGGGAGTTTCCCAGGCACTGGCCCAGCAAAGTGACTTCTGTCTTTGCATAGCTCCCTTCCACTCAAAGAATTTCTCTACATCACACAGCAAGGTGCTTTCTGTGGGGCAGAAGGGCTAAGGTACCATGTCAGATACCACGACAAGAAAGCTGTTTACAACAGCTACTGAACCACTATCACCTCCAAACCTCTATCTAGTCCAACAGTCTGAATGTCCCTTATATGAAATGTTAAGGCCAGAAATGTCCCAGACTTAGGATTTTCTGTCTACATATAATGAAATACCTTGGAGATGGTAACAAAATTCACTAAAGATTCACATTTATCTTGTATACACTGCTTCAGGATACTTTGTGTGAGAGCTTAAATAAGTAACTCTGTGTATGACAGTTTCTTGGTATGAGATTTTCCATGTGTGATGTTATGTTTAGAAGGTTCTAGATTTTGGATCAATGTATGACACTGAGGGTTCTGGGTATCAGTAATGTTAAGACTATCTGCTCAGCAAATGCCTCAAGACTAGCTGGTTCTTCCAGTGACCCGGAACAGGAAAGGATGCTTGGGAGGGGGAAGGAGAGGGGGTGGGATGTGTTGCTAGGGTGGGATCCAGGGTCTTATGCATAGGAGGGAAACATCCATCACAGACCTTCATTCCCAGTCAAAATCTCTCTTCTCTCCTCTCCCCTCCCCTCCCCTCCCCTCCCCTCCTCTCCCCCCTTCCCTCGCTCTCGGTGTCGCCCCAGTCCTCCCTCCCTCCCGCCCCGCCGTGCCCCCCCCCCTCTCTCGGTCTTTTGAGACAGGGTTCTCTGTGTAGCCCTGGCTGGCCTAGAACTCAGAGATCTGACTGCCTATGCCTCCTGAGTGCTGGGATTAAAGGCATGCTTTGTCACTGCCCAGCTGTTTACTTTGATTTTGAAAGAAAAAATCTTGCTATATATAGCCCAGGGTGATCTCAAACTCCTGTTCCCCCTTCTTCAGACTCCCCAGTGCTAGGATCACCTGGTAGGAAAACCGTGGTTTTATTTTTTTCCTTTATTTATCTTTTTTTTTTTTTTTGATAAGGTCTTACTCTGTAGCCCTGGCTGTCCTGAGATTTTCTGTGTAGACCAAGCTAGCCTTGAAGTCACACATAATCTGCCTGCCTCCCTACTGCTGGGGTCAAATGGCATGAAAACAAAACAAAACACCAGAGATACATGAACCTCAGCCTAACCTTAAACTCTCTATGTAGCTTACTTAAACTTCTGGTCCTGCTGTCTCTACCTTCCAAGTGCTAGGATTACAACAGGTTTGAAGCACTGTGGTTTTTATTGGTGGTGGGGTGGAACCTAGGCCTTTCTGTATGTTAGGCGAACACTCTACCAACTGAGCTATACCCTCAGCCCCTACGTCTGATGGGAAAACTGTGTTTTTATGTGGAGGGATTGAGAGCAGTAGGTCTTCTGGGTCCAGGGGAGACTCAGCTGTTTTAGACATATGTGATTACCAAGAGACTTGGGAAATTCTGAGTTAAATACCACATAACAGAGAAGCAGAGTGGAGGAACCCCAAAGGGAATAAATTAGCACTGTACCCAGGAAGGCCACAGGGATGCCACAAGCTGGTGTGTGCCATCTTAAGAATGGTGAGGGCACCTCAGTTACTACTCCCTCCCCATCTTTGGTTGCTGCTAGGTGACTGAGGGACTCTCAGTCTGCATGGTCTCATGGGATTATGCTTTTAAAAAATGTTGCAGACTCTTTAGTTATTATTACAGTATCTGGCCAAAGGGCAATCCCGGCATGCATCACTCTACTGAGGAAGGTAAAGATGCATCTTTGGAAGAACAGGATCTACTTTCTTCCCTCAACAACACTGCTCATGTATCATGAGGCTCTCTTGCAAGCATGCTTTCCATGTGCTGTTATACCTTACATGTAAATTTCAACTCTTCCCATATCCATTACTAGGTCAGACTACAAAAGAACCATGTGTTTGGAGTTGGGGTGTCGGGGTGGTCAAAACACCAGGAATTGGAAATGTTTTCTCTTAAATGTGATGAGAACTGAACCCTATTTAAGGTCTTCCCTTCCTTAGCTGGTGCCCACCCTCACGAAACTCAAGAGCCTAAAAGATGGTAGCTGTCAAGTAGTGTGCTCTGCTGGTACATCTGTGCCTTTCAAACCAGTTACATATGGGAGACCCATCAAGATCTGAGCAGCACCAAGGAGGGAAGGCCTGCTCAACACAGCAGGCTTAGGTTAGCCCTTCCCTCCTTCTTCCACTGTCTATGGAACAGACATCCTCTCTGTCCAGGGGCTCTCATCTTTAATTCTCCCACTTACACACTGGGTGGACCCCAAACCACAAGCCTTCCTAGGGAAGGGGGTTATTCTAGCACTTCTGTGCTCCTGCTGCCTATGAGAACATGGGGTACTGATGTTTCCATACAATACTAAGGTACAGATTCTAATCCTGGGACCGAGCAGAAGAATGCTTCATTATCAGTCTAACAATCAAGTTGATTACACTGTGCTCAGTTTCTTCATCTTGATAAAGGAACTTAAGGTGGTCTTTGAAGTAGTTCACATGATGGTGCACAGGCACTGGGAACAAATGGCAAGTAACCAAGCCAGGGAGAAGGGCAAGCCACTAGATAGTACAGAGGATACAGGGGAAAGCGGAGCTCGCTTTGACAGATTTGCTAATGGTTCAGGGGACACTCAGCGTGTAGGCCCTTTGATGATTGCATTTTAGAATTGCTATTTCCCTTCACAGTGAGTTAGTTCCAGGGAGCGGCTTGTATACTGGACAGAAGCTAGACCAAGCAGGAGGTGGCGGCAGTAGAAGGACAGAGGCCCATGACCAGTGAGACTAGACATTTGTGCCATGGGCTTTCCCTAAGGTGCCAGACTTATTTTCTCATGTTTTCTGTGGTGCCTGTTACACAAGTCTTCCATGGCTGACACTGTAGCCAGGGCCCTCTTGACACTCCTAGTCCATGTCAAAGCTAGCTCTACAATAGCACACGTGTTGCCAGCTATACAGTCCCAGCGTAGACTTTGTTCTGATTCGTGAAACATCTTGGAAGTGATGGATGGGTCAATGAAAGGCTCTCTGAACTAGGTTTCCAGGGTCTCTCTGTTTTCTTTTGTTCCCCTTTAAGGACACAAAATCTCATACACCGCACTCTCTTGAGCTGAGATTATTTTTGGAAAGGAACTAAAACCTCCTCTAGTGACAGCCATACCTTCCACCTGAGACACAGAGGTTATCGGGTATGCTTCTGTTGTCATCTATTAGAAGGTCACTAGGATTGGCTGGGAAAGGACTGTTAGTGTCTGGGTTCCAGATGACCAAACAGACTCTGGGAACTCAGGCCAAGGGACCGTCAGTGCACTGACCCAGGTTGTGGAGGACCCGGCCCTGTGAGTGCTCCTGTAGGGGAGAGAGGCTAGGTTCTGCAGCTGTAGCTCACTCTGGTCCTCACTGATGCACTGATTCTAAAGCCTCTGCTCCAGCAAGTGGGCCATGAGGTGACCCCAGGCTTCGGGGAATGAGGCTTTTGTAATGAGCTAATACAGAGCCACACAGATCTCAGAACTGTGATGGATGGATGCTCGGCTAGGTTCTCCCCAGGTCAAGCACAGATAGATCTTTTAAGGTAAACCCTATCGGGCATTGTTAACAATCTTAGTTTATGGAGTCAGCTGGTGACTTCACATCCTATTCATGCAGGCTACAGGAAAAGCGAGGGCAGATTAGGCAAACACTTGCCCACATTTAACTATCTCCGAAAGAGCTGGGATCCAGTGCAGCTCAATGCCCTGGCATTGCTACGGATTGGAAAGTCTCAAACTGAGCTGTTTCTTTCTGTTAGCAAGGAGTACAACCCATCAGGCAATCCCATCTAACCCTGCAGGGTGCCTAGACCCCGAAGAGAACCCATCAGCTAGCCAGTAGAACCAGAGTGAACCCGTCAGCTAGCCTAGCCGGTAGAACCAAGCCTAATCATTTCTCCCTCTCCAACTGTTCTGCCACTTTCTGGAATCTCTACCAACGATAATCACATTTGATATTCGTAGATGCTTCTAAACAACCAGGATAGATTTGATTTCGCTCTTTGCTGTTTACAAGAGACTTTTAGGATAGAGGGCAGCAGGGAGCTTCCTTCCCTCCTTTCCCTATAGCTGGGAAACAAGGTGCAGGAAGGTCACGGTGGAAGTGGACAACAGGTGGCAGTAAGTAGCTCAAACAAGATGCTGTCTTCAGACCTACGCTTGTTCTATTTGGATAACTGCAGCCCTTTGAGGCTGTGGTCCCCACAGGGGATAAACACATTCTGCGGGTGCAGGGATAACCCACTGGGGTTGAGTAAGAGAGTAGTGGTTCTGTTCTGGTCTCTAACTAACTTGGGCTGTCTGTATCCTTTAGTCCAGAGCGTCAGTATGAGTCTCTCTTTCTGGACGAGCATGTACACACTGGGATCACTGGGATGTACACATGTTCATGGTTTACCCAGGAGTGGGCAGCAAAGTCCAGAGGTCTGTTGTGGACAGTGAGATTTCACGTCCCCCTTCCTTATTCCTCCTCTTGTCCCCGACTTTCTACAGGGTGTATTATCATCAATGGCCTGTCTTCATATGTATAGCTCACAATCTGACTTCTTCATTGTGGTCAACTGGTAAACAACTACAGATGTTGTCTGGTCACTCCAACTTAAGTAGGAGGATGCTCCCGGCCTCTAATGAGGAGAATCCAGAGAAACTACAGTGTACAAGACGGACCCCTAAAGCACTACCCAGTCCAAATCGTCCACAGTCCTGAGCTTAGGGAACCCTGGCTCAGAAGCTCTATCAAATGACCTCTAACCTCAGAGAAAACAGGTCCCCCAAGCCATCTAGATCTGAGTGTGGCTTGTCTGGAGTATACAGCAAGAAGACTAGTGAGCTCAGGGTCCTCCCCTAAGGTGCTGACCCAAGCCATCCAACTCATGGAAAGACAAGACATGAAGGAGCAGCCAACTGAGGCCTGCCATGCTTAAGAGACAGCCTTTGGCTTGTGTCCAGAGAGAGGCAACCAGAGATGCCAGAGACTGAGGCATATCAGTCCAATACAGCAGACTGAGAACATGATCCAAACACCTCTCACTATCTGCAGCTCCACCCCCTCACCTCCAAAGGTGACTGTCCATCCCCCATGGTGCCACTCAAACAACCCTACCCTCTTTCTAGGGCTGGCTTGTGAGGGAACCCCAAAGGAGAGATTCCAGGGACTGAAAGATGGAGTTAGTCAACTGTTCTCTTTTATCCCTTTTCTCTCAGGGGTGCCACAGCCTGCTACTGAGCAGAAGAGCACCTAATGTTATATAGCAGGGCCACTCACCACACCCAGGAGGGACTGGACAGATGTGGGAAAACATCTTTCTCTTTGCATTCTTTCTTCCATTTTCTAAGTACACTCTGCCTAGAAGCTCCGGGGCTCTCTGTTGAGGCATGTATTTCCAAGGCTAGGGCGAGGCCGTGTCCACACATGTTCAGGAGACTTCCTGCAAGCATGCTACGCTTGGCCAAATTTCATCCAACGGGGCAAAACCCGAGTCCCTGAGTCCCAGAGTCACTGGGATAACAAGGACAGCTAGCGCAACATTTAGCAGTTGGTAACTTTAAGAATTCTGAAACGGAACTGGATCAAGCCTAATGAGAAGAACTTCCAGAGGCTGGGTGTGACTCTATGGCAAAGTGCCCGTCCTTAGCAAGCAGGAGACCCCCAAAGGCAATGCCCAGCACCTAAACAAGTAAGAGTTCTGTTTTTCTCTTGCTGTAGGTGATTTGCCTCAGACTGTCGGTACAAAACCATGCCCCCCCTTCCCTATACTCCAACAGCACACAGAGCCAGGAGAGTAATTTCTCATGAGGACTGTCACTGGAACTGTAAATCATCACTGGAGGTTTTTACAAAGGGAAGATGGAAAACTGGCTCAGCGGTACACAGGTATTACCTGCCTGGCATGGGTCAAGTCTTAGCTTCCATCCCCGACACTGGAAAAGTTAAAATAGGAGGTGGAGAAGCAAAGACGTGAAGCTAACACATCTGTAAGCCTGCTGACAGGATGGGCTTCCCCTGGAGGCGCAGATGGGTCCGCATCACCGTCAACCCTATGGCCTTAGTCGTGAGTATCTGCCGTGACTCCAGTTCACTCTCACAGGTAACTCACAGCTGACTGCTCCCCTCCTCAGTTTGATGATCCTCTTACGTATTAGTGATGAAACCCTCTGTCCTGCCATCTTCTGACTTCCAACAGAAAAGTTTCCAGCCCTGCCTGGGAATCACTGCCCCCTAAAAAGAGGGCCCGTGTGTTTCCTGTAATAAAGAGATGCATCCTTGTTGACATACAGGGCTCATCCACACCTTCACAGAAACGCCAGTGCAAAGCTCTCACTCTCAGAGAGCTCTTCTCTTACGAGTGTGAGGTGACAGAATAGGGATAAAGGAAATGTGTGTACAGAGTGGGTAAACGGGCAGATCCCGCTATAGCTCCTTGGCTTCCGTGTCTGCTTCTAGCCCAGACCACTGAAGGGCTTAGCGAGTGTATTCAGAGCATCCAGACAGTGCCTGGTACACAGCTAGCACTGCCGTCGTCAGCACCATTACGTGCCTTCCTGTTTCTCCATTTAATTTTGCTTTTTCGTTTGAGGCAGGGTTTCTCTGTGTAGTCTTGGCTGTCCTGGAACTCACTTTGTAGAAGAGGCTGGCTCCAAATTCACAGAGATCTGCCTGCCTCTGCCTCCCAAGTGCTGGGATTAAAGGTGTGTACCAGCACTGCCCGGCTACTTTTCTTTTTTGAGATAGGGTCTTGCTATATAGTTGGCATAATGCTGGCTATGTAGCCCAGGCTGGTCTTGAAATCATGGTCCTCCTCTCACCTCAGCCCCTTGAATGCTGGATTACAGACATACGACCCTACACCTGATTTAGTGATCATCTGCTTTTCTATCTTTTTTTTTTTTAAATGGTATGGGGGGTTTGAGGATTTGATCTAGGGCCTTGAGCAGGCTAAAACAACTACCCTATCACTCATCCATATCTCTAGCCTCCGACTTTATATTCTGTGATCAGGTGTGGCAGGTATACTGAAGATCGTCCATCATGGAAGAAGACAAGAGGGGGTCACAAACCTCCAATTTTCTACAGTGTTTCTGAGGATAATCCTCCAGCCCCTTCCCAGGGGGTGTAGAATGGGAACCAAAAGATTATTCCTGGCTCCTGGTGATGTAGCAAACAGGAGGATATTGACTTTAGTAATGTGTACCCCATCAGTCAGTCCCCGTACCCCACACCAGCTTCTCAGAGACTGCACAGGCTCAGGCCAGGAGTGCCTGAAACGGAAAGCCACCTTCCTTCCTTCCATGTGTCACAGTTCCTGACAGTGTTGACTCCCCAGGAACACAAAGCAGAGGAGAGGAAGACAGCTGGTGGCTTAGTCCCTCATCAGACTCAAATCTAGGGGAGAGCTTGTGCCTTTTATACAGAGTCCACCAACCGGCTCTCCGGGTGGTGGAACAGTGGGAAAGAAACCATATAGCTGACCTTTCTAACCTGCTATTGTAGATTCTGGAAGTCCTAGAAAAGGACACAGAAGCCATTATAATCTCCTTTTGAGGGATGCCAATGTCAGAGATGAGCTTCCTTCTCCAACGTTCCAGTCAGTCCGAATCACAACTCATTTTCCAAGTTTCAATCTGAGCAGATACTGAATGCCAAATTTTCTAGAATTTTCTCCAAATTGTTGTCATAGGTGTATTGGAGAAAAACAAGGCCCACTGAGTCACAACACTGCTCTCCTGTAATTATTTTTATATGAAGGAATACCTGTCACCAAGGTTGCCTTTCTCAAGGAATGAGCCTTAACTTAAGAGGTATGCCAGCCTTAAGCATCAAACCTAGCGACCATCTGACCTTAGTCTCAGGAAGGGATACGATGCTGGGCACAAAGATGCTGAGTCCCAATGACAGGGACAACTGCACATAAAGTTAGCTACTGGGGACAAACAGTTGCAGGTGAGGACATACAAGGAATGAGGCTCTACTTCCTCTGCAGTAACTGTGATGAAGAGGGACTCGGTATCTCACCGAGTCACAGGAGGAGGAGGACAGTCACAAGCCACTGTGGGCAATTTAACACATAAGGTATAATCACAGAGACCCAAGTACAGAAAAAAGTTTGAGCAAAGACATCAGAAGAGGCCAACAGAAATCCTGACTCCATCTGTCTATCTGTTAGACCCGACCAGTGAATATCCCGGGAAAATCTGGAGCAGGTCAGACCCGTGGCCCTGCATTCTTTCAAGGTTTCCTAAGCCTCCCTTACTACCAACGGTGATTCACCGTTAGAGAACATTCTGCCTATATTGTGAATACAGCTCCTTGGGAGAAAAGGCCATCAAAGTCAAGGTAACTAAATTCAGTCTTAACTAAAGTTTCAATGTTGACAGCAACTCAATCTCTTGCCAACTGCCCTTAAAAGACTCATTAAAGCACTCCAGAAACTTTTAAAAATGTTTACAAACCACTTATGCAAAGTTGAGAAAAAGATGACCCATAGGAAGTAAAAGCGAGATGGTGAACACGTGACCAATAACACCCGGAAGTAATTGAAGGTTGCTCCCTATGCCTAGAGGCCCGCCTCCCTTCCACGGGTCTGAGGAGGGTGCTTTTGCACAATCAATCCTACACCCTCTGGAACTATGTCATGAGGAAACAATGAGTGACTGTGAAATTTGGTAAACACCCTGGGTAGGGACAGTAGCAGCCGGCAGGCTCGTGACATAACCTAGGTCCAAACGTCAGTGGGGTCCCTGACTGTGCATCATGACTCATTTGCTTGTTGGCACTTGCTAGATGCTTGCCACATATGAGCGGTGAGGTAAGACCATGCTTGGAGCTGGAATCCAGTCTTCCTAAAACTTCCACCTACTCTGAGGTGAGAGCCTCACTGGGTGGTTTCTTCTTATTTACACTTTAGAGGGCCCCTCATGGGGGTCCCTTAGTCACATGGCACCACCCTGCCCACCACTTCAGCATGAAAATAAGAGTGGTCATATGTATGATCTGTTCTCACACGCCTTTGCTCAGCTGCTGTGCCAGGGAGTGTCTTAATTAAAAAAAAAAAAAGTCAGGGAATGTGTAAGAAAAAAAAGAACAATTTCACGCTGTTTCAGTAAGAAACTGACTGAGTGCCCTTGAAGATTTTCCCAGGAACTTTACAAGGGCTTGCACAGAATAACATCAGCTATTATTAGGCAAATTGATACACTGTCCTAATGACAATGGCACTCCTCCCCTTACGATTAGGTCTGGAATGGCGTCGAGGGCAGCAGAGGGTTAGAGTTGGAAGATCATACACCTATATGATCCTCTCTTATGACTGGCTCTTGGTCAGTCCTTGTACCTGCCACCTCTCTCTCCTCAATTTCTTTGCAGGCACAGAACACTATGTCAAAGAAAGAGGGGTCGGTTAGTGTGGCAAAAAAGGGTCCTGGCCTAACATGCCAACTCCACAAAGAAGCCTGATGTTCTTCAACTTCTCAGAGGTCGGCTGCTGGCCGGACAATGCCAGCAAAGACAATACTCAGACTTCCCTGGACCCAACGGAATGAACTCAGTATAGAGTACCTCAGCCACCTAGGAGCCTGCTTTTGGCCGTTTGGCTTGCATTTCCCGTGGCTGGCATGCTCACATGGCAGAAGTTTCACTACTCCTTGGCTAGCTCCAGCGTGCTTGAGTGGGACAGGCTGGCCTCTCCAGGCTTGAGGGCAGTCCAATGAAACTAGAAAATGGAACTCAGGTCCCTGCTAATACAGCACAGGAGAGACGCCAGCTATGGAGCAAAGGGTCCTCAGTGTTATCAGGACCCTGGTCATAATGCCTGAGGGTATCCTAGCAAGCAAACCAATTCGGGGGAAGACATCTAACCAGTCCCACTTCTGAGGATGGTGCCTGGCGCTATGTCCTCTCAGCAGCCTTGGACTCTGTGTAGATACTTATCCTCCATCTGCCAATCCTGAGGTCCCTCATGCCGGCTCACTAAACAGGGGAGACATGGGCAAGAATAACATTTTCCTTGCTTTTCTCTATTTACAATTGCTGCAAAATAAGATATCCTGTACCGTGCCACACCCCATACAAGGTCCTTGCATTAGCAGGACTACACTAAGTGGATCACCTGGTCCCCACGGCCATCTGTGCCCTCCCTCCCCTCAGCGTAAGTCAGGGCCCTGGGGAACAGTGGCTTCTACAGCTCACGCTCCACACCTGCCTGAGCCTCCCTCTTCCCACCCTCCAATCAGAAAAAAGAGTAAGAAAAGAAAAACTCAGAAACCTGAAGATTGTTTGGAATTTATTCTCTTAAATAAGAATGTAACATTTGTTTAAAAAAAAAAAAAACCCCAAAAAGAAAAAAAAAACCTTAAAGCACAACACCTTGGTTTCACAGTAATGGCAAAAACAAAGTTACACAATTAAATAAAAAAACTCACAAAGCAACACACCAAAAAAACTCACAATAGCACAGATTAAAAATAAGGGCAAATGAAAAGCTTTAGGAAAGGTCAGAGTGGACAGCAAAGTGTTGCTTGGCACAGCTCATTGTCCCACTCTGGCTTCTAAGTACCACAGTTTTGGGCATCATTTGCTGCCACTCTCCTGCCTCACCCCAAGGGAATAGTAGGGTGATTAAAAGTGAACCCCTTACTTCACTGGCTAGTATTCAGTGGCACAGAGGGGCTAATGGGTCCTATTGTCCTGCAGGAAGCAGCCAGGCACGGTGAATGCTAAGACAGTGGCTATCTGAGATGGCCACGGTGGAGCTAACACTTAGCCCACAGACTGACTTGAGGGAAAGTAGGTGTCTGCGACTCTCTGGTCCCCGCACCAGTAAGACTATTGCTTTGTTGACAAGGAAAACTGATTACCTGAGTGTAAGGGTGTGCACCACCCATCTTCTTAGAGGCCCACATCTATGCCTCCACATAAGGCCATGCCTAGCGGCTGGGCTCCCTCTGAATCCTGGCTATGCTGGGGGAGTCAAGCCAGGGTAAACTTCCAGAGAAAGTTCCTATGGCTTTCAGACTAATAGCTTTGAAAATAGTCTCACTGTTACCAGTTAGGGCACAGTATATATAAACAGTATCTGCCTACACACTGAACTGAAACCCACATACACAACACAGACATACGATTGAGAGGTGTGTACATGGTTCACACAGTGCCACTGCTCAGCTTTGGCTCTAGGGTCAGGGTGGGATGCGGGAGGCATGGCAGCCGCTCCATAGCGCTTCCTGTCCTGGTGTTTGTCAGCAGCCTTGAAGGGAGCATGTTCCTCCTGCTCTCTGTGGTCTGTACTGCAAATGTTCCTGATACTGCACATAGGGAGAAAAGCTCTCCTTTCCCCTTCCCACCCATGTGCCTTGTGCCTCACTTTTCATTCTGCATAATGGGATTCCTCTACCTCGAAAAGGAACCACCTGCAACCAAGGGCATGGACCCAAGAGAACAGCCATCCCGCCTAGCTTTTTTTTTTTCCCCTCTGTCCTTTTTCCAGACTTCTCCTAAACTCCACGCAGGTACTGTGAGGCCAGGGTAAGAAAATCTGTGCCAGGCCCACTGATGTACTTCAGCAGTGAGAAGAGGTGGTTTGGAAACAGAGCATTTACAGGTTTGAGAACAAAAAGAGGATTTCTATATTAAACACACATTACAAACAGAAATACTGGAAACAGTGTCTCAAACAGGGGAGTCAAGCAGCAGCTGCAGACGAGGTTACCAGAGAAGACAATGCGTTAAGGCCTACTCAGCGTGATCTACAAGGGGTTAAGGAGAGTTATACTGTCATCTTGGGGTATTTTTGTGGCTGCCATTTTGTTTTTACCACAGCACTAATTCTTGCCTAAGGGGAAAGAACAGGAAAGGGGGAAGAGCTATGAGATGAAGAAGGTACAGGACCAGGAGGGAGGGCCGCTGGCCATAGCCAAGCTCTTCCTGCTTCCCCCTCCACTGTGGGTTTCAGGGAGCATGGGCAATTGGGACAAAACTGGGATCAGGTTAGTAACCCTTCTGTGACGTAGTCTGGAAGCCTGAGGCACTGGGTTTTGTCTGAAGCTTTCTGGAGGAAGTTTAACCAAGCACACAAAGCTAACGTGGGATTTGAAAAAGACATTTCTACCAAAGAAGAAACAGAAACCTATCTCATGGCAACTATAAAATGTCACTCATAATTCTGCAACCTCTCCCCGCTTCTTCAGTGGCTAACAAAGGTTAGCTCAAGAACAAGAGCCAGGGTTCTGAGCATATTCAGGACTCAGGGCAATGACTTGCAAACAGAGAGTCTGGTCTCCTATTGTAGGGGGTCCCTTGGGCTAGGGTACAGTGCCAGCCTTACCCTCTTTGGATATTCATTCAGCACGGGATACTTTGGAGTGCCGGATCTTGACTGTCTCTTGCTATTCTGCAAACCTGTTCTAGCTCAGGCCCGTTCCTATTTGTTTTGCGTCTTTAACCACACTGGCAAGTGTATTTTCTCAGTGTTTCATAGAGAGCATGGTCCTCCTCATGTATAGATCCTTTAATTTTTTGAGTGTCTAAAAAAAAAAAATCTGAAACCCATTACACTTTCCTTAGACAGGTAGAGAGGCAAAATGCACAAGCCTAGAGTGTTAGAAAATCATTTTCTAACTCTCTCCTGCACCCTTTATCCATAGGAAAAGCAGAGCCTTTTGTTTGCTTGAGTGAGTAGTCGGGTTCCTTGGCAAAGCTCTTAGGTGGTGCTCTTACATGATCGTGTGTACATTCCAGTGTAGAGCCAAAGCTGTGTCTGGGGCCAGGGCACGCTCATCTGCCAGGCTGTGCTCTGGGAGTGTCAACTCCTGAGAAATACCACCAGGGGCTGGCAGACTTCTTAGAGCTACAAGTCACCCATAGCTTAGGCATGGTTATAAACTGTTGAGTCTCACCAGCAGGGCATCTAAGAATGCTTCCCCGAGCATGAAAAGGGAATAGAGAAGCTGGAAGTCACGTTCACAGGACCTGGTTGGGGTTTCTGTGCCTTGGAGGCTTAACACAACCCACCCCCAAAGTGTCCCTGCCAAGGCCCGGGCACATTCTCCCTCCTCTGGCACAGCTGCCCAAGGGCTGTGTCAGCGCCTTCCTTCATTAACAGAGGCAGCTCTATTTGAAAGCTAAGAAAATATTCCTCCCTCCCTCATCACAGAAAGCATCCATCAGCTCCTTAGTGGCTTCTGGCATTGGCTGATAATCTTTCATTTTTATTTGAGTTTGTACCTGGCTGTGTAAGATATATCTGCAGCTGGGCATTGTGGTGTACTCTGTTAATCCCAGCACTTGGGAGGCAGAGGTGGATGGAACATATCCAGTTCTAGCCAGGGATACATAGTAAGAATCCGTCTCAGAAACCATGCACAAAAAAAAAAAAAAAGTAAAATAAAAAAAAAGAAAAGTAAAAAGATATACTTGCTTTAAATAAGAGGAAATGTGTGATATAGGAGAATGTAGCCCTGTAGACTTCATACATAGTGACCCATGAGAGATGTCTGGGGCCACCACAGGGGCCTCAGGACTTCTCAGCAGTATGCAGAACTATGGCTAGTCTTACAAGGGCAGACAGGGAAATTTTAAAAAGCAAGATAATTCTCTACAGCCATCATGCGCCAAACACTCCCCATCCTGCCTTGCAATGGACAGGGTCGGCATGTTTTTTGAGGTAGGATGGAAGAAGCTATTGACACAGGAAATGGTAAGGAAAGTGGGGCATGTGGGTCCTGACTGTCACTGGAAACCCAGATACGTACAGGGATTAGGATAGGGTGGCCCTTGTCACATGGATGGACTGAACACAGCTAGGGAACGGGACGCAAAACACTTCAAGTTGCAGTGAACACATTCAGACTGTGGGCCACGGTCACACATTGCTGTGACATGAAACCAGCCCTACACAGGGGTCACATAGAAGCTTATCACTCTGGGCTCTCCCCGGGGTCAAGGACATAGCAGCTCTTTTGGGTTCCTGTTTACCTATAGGGTCTGTACCAAGCACCTCAGTGTGCCTTGTGGGTGTGGGGTAACCCCACTTACCAGACAGCACCATCACTGGCTCACAGTCTGCCAGTGAAACTCCCCTCCGATCTGCACCAATACCTCTGACAGGCCATAGAGGAAGGGGACCCCAAACGCCAGCAGCTGACACATGAAAAAGGAGTCCAGGGGGTTTTGGGCTACTTGGTGCCCAATGGAAGAAATGTTGGTTTGTAGGTGCTGGCTCATCCCCTTGGCCTTATCACAGAGGCCAAGAGAGTGACGCACCACCCAGCCAAACAAGGAAGTGAGGCTACCTGGACTTCTCTCGGCTGAGCTGGCGGCAACGCTGGCCAGTCCGTTTGCATCTGCAGTGGGGCCATCCTGCAGGGCTCCTTTGGCTTCCTAGAAGAGTCCATGAGAAAAAAGAACAGTGACTCTGGCTGCAGCCTCCAGACTCAGGAGGCAATGACCCCCCGAGACTGGCTAGTCTGTCTGTTAGAACTGAACTGTGTAGACCTAGGAGAGAAGTCTTCGATCCTCTCAGATATCAAATCTGTGATGCATGGACATGACATATGTGAACTCTCCTGCCGACTGTGAGAGCTCTTCGGATGACTGAAACAGTGTAATTGCTGTATGGTGTGAGTGGTTATTGTACTACATTGCTTAAAAGAAGAGCCTGAACGGATTCAGTACAAAGTGGTATTTCCCCTCCATGGATGGGACCTAGGATGCAGACTTCACGGACACAGAAGGCCAACTGTTACACCTCTTCCCACCATCCCTCTGCAGTCAACCCAAGCCATTGGGTAACCGGCTTGAATGCTGTCAACGTGCTGTCCATGAAGTGATGAGATTACTCAGGCCACCTTGAGAAAACGAGAACAGACCAGTCTCACTGAAGCAGAAAAGAAAAAGTCGAGGGCTTAGACAATAACCCATGGAAGCAGGGCTTAAAAGGCAGCAGGCAGAGCCAGCCAGCTACAGGCAGCTTGGCCTTCCCAGTGTAGGGAGCAGGGGTTGGCCCTCAGATGCTCAGGGTGTGGGCTTAAAAAGGGGGAGGGGGACTCCTGAGGCCACCTAGTCTCTAGCTATAAGGAAAAGGGCTGTGACCTCGGGGGAAGGAACAGCCGTTAGTTGTGGTGAGCAGCAGGGTGCCCTTCTGTTCAGAATAAGCCCTAAGCATCGCCTCTGAGACCGGCACCTCTAGATGCTTATAAAGCAGGTGTGTCTGCAGTCAACTGCAGCTCCTCTCAAGTCCACTCACGGGACAGACAAGACTATCTAACGGTCCCACTCACAAGAAGGAAGCCGTTACCTTTCCAGACAGAGGAGCCACCGCTGGCCTCTTCCTTTGCGCGTAGCCAGATAGTCGGTAACAGTAGTGAGGCTTACAGTAGAATTTGCCTGCAGACAGCAAGAAGCAAGGAAAAGAGGCGTGAGCAAAACTCCACAATTGTGAACTTGCTGGCCACAGGATGCCACTGCATACGCCCTTACCCCCGCCCCAGCTCCAGGCTCCCCCTGCAATCCAGAAAGGCCAGCCCGAGGCCTTTCCCTGTGTCTGGCGTAGAGGACTTCCCCTTGGGGTGTGTGGAGGTTGATGAGCTACCACCAATCAGTGTCCAGAGCGAAGATGTGAGGCTTGCATGACAGAGCCAGCAAACAAAGTAGTAGTGTGTGAGGACAAAGACGGGGTCACATGAAAACCGCAGCAGCAGTTCTGGGGGAGGCAAGAGCCAATACAAATGCAGGGTGGAGCCAGGAAGGCTTCTGAGAGTTCCCGGAAGAACTGTCCACTCCTCTCTACAGCCTTGGGCGCCTACCCCTCCCGAGCCAGGGTTGGTCCAAGGCAGGCAGCATCTAAAATAACACGTGCTTAAAGTAACACAAGGGACTAGAGAGCTGACTTGGAGGTAATAGCTACAGACAACCCGACTTCAATCCCAGGGCCCTGGAGAAAAGCAGGGCGTGGTGGTGGGACCCTGCAATCCCAGGGTTCCTACAGACAGATGGGAGGCATAAACAGGAGAACTGGCCGGAAGCTTGTGGGCCAGCTACCCTGAAGTACGGTGTGAGTTAGAAGAAACAGTAACAGAGACCCTGCCTCAGCAAGGTGGGTGGAGATAAGTGACTCCCAAAAGTTGTTCTCTGACTCTACATGGGCTGTGGCGTGTATGCTGATACGGATGCACACGTGGGCACACATACACACACACTCACATAAAACAACAACAAGAAGTTTTCCACAGATCATCAACAGACTGAATAAAACCCAGGGTGTGCTTCAATATCACCAGGGCCAAACACGATGCACTAGGGCTTTCAGCCACATCTACAGGCATTTACTGAGTCCTATGTGATGTGATGCTATCTCCCAAGGAGAGTGAGGCCAAAAACGTTTGAAAGACCCGTTCTCCTTCCCAACCCAAGTGCTGGGACAAACGAAGAGGCCAAGGATCCGAAGCTGACCTCTAACATCAGGAGCCGCTTGTGTTACCTTGTCAACTGTCAATAGAGACTCCAACAAAGGTAAACCCAGGGGACAGACACGGCAGAGGAAACAAAGGCATGCAGCAGCTCTTCTTCCCTTTTCCTCTTCCCTGGTGACCTGGGCACATCTCCCTGTGTTGTATGTGCATGGTGCACACACATTAAGTGTCCAGGTGAATGAATGCACAGGAAAACCAGGGTGTATTCCCCTCTTTTGCTTTCTGTTTTATTGTCTTGAGGTGGGTCTCTCAACTGAACTGGAAGCTTCCCATTTCCAGGGAAGGTCACAAGGACATGCCACCAGCCAGGCTTTTTTAATGTGGGGACTGAGGATTCAAACTTAGATCCTCAGAGCAAGTGCTTTTACCCACCGAGCCATCTGCCTGACCCCTAATACACTGTCTTCATTTATAAAAAATAGCTGACATATGCCTTTATCTATGTTTCTTACTATGTTAAGTCAGCTTTGTCAAAGCTGGGAAAACAACTAAGAAGAAATGTTTACTTTGCTCATGATTTCAGATGCCTCAGCCCAAGGTTACCTGGTTCCATTGCTTTGGGCCTTGCTGACACAGGACATCATGGTGGTGGGGTAAGAGATGTCTCCTTCAAGATGGCAAGGAACAGAGAAAGCATGGGGAAAAGGCCAGGAACGAGTACATTCCCAGAGTTCATCCTTGTGACTACAGTTTTCAGCAGGCTCCACCTCCTAAAGTTTCTGTTGCTACCCAATAATGCCACTAACTTGTTTATCTATCTGTGAGTTAAGCTACTGACGAAGTTAGCACTCCCATGAACTAGCTGCCTTCCAACGACCCATTGGCTAGTGACTGAGCGTCTCCTTCCACCATGTGGTTCTCAAGGAATCAAACTCAGGTCATCAGCTTGGCCACAGCACCTTTACCTGCTGAGCCATTTCACTGGCCTAAGGCTTATAATTCAAGAACATTAACTGCTTATTATTGCTTATTTTTTAAGACAGAAATCCAGATCGCAACCTCTGACTCCTAGCTGACCAGTGCTAGAACCTATTCAAATCGTAACAAAATACAAGGGTTTAAGTTTCAGAAATTAGGCTGAGATCCCAGCCAAAAGGTAACTTCCAAGAATGTTCCAGAAAACTGCTTTCTCTGGGAAGGCAGTACATGATGCGAGTGCACAGCTGAAATGTGAGATCTCAGTTTAAGTGTGACGCCAACCTTCAGACTCTTTAGCCTCTTGGGGCTCGCTTCCTCCCACAGGAAAGGAACAGGACTCTCACTTTGTCTGGTGAAAGAGTTCACTGCCACAGGCATGAGTTATGTGTGTTTTACTGATCACTGATGCTTCTCTCTTCTGGAGGTATGGATTCATGTAGCCCATCCTGACTTTGAACCTCTGATCTTCCTGCCTCTGCCTCTCAGGTGCTGGGATTATAGGAGTGTGCCACTACAGTTGGCTTTAATGTAGTTTCTTATTCTCTTTCCCAAACTCAACTTTATTACTTTTGCTTTTTGAAAAAGAAAAAAAAAACCTTTAATTTTTAATCTAACGTTTTCTATGTGCCAGAAACAATTCTGACCACTTTATATCTATCCATTCATTTAGTGTTCATACAACCCGGAGAGGTACAGACTGCTACTATCCTTCCACAGGGAGGCACAGCCAGGCTAAGCTGCCTGCCCAAGTTCCCCATGGTCAGAGCATCGCAGACAGGAGACTGGCTCCAGAGCCTGCACTGTCTGCCACTGCACTACGGCTCCAGTCTCAGGAAAGCCAGTCAGGCTAACATTGCGGATTAATCACAAGTTATAGAGGACCCGATAAAGTGACGGATTGGAGATTATCTAGATGAAGACACGGTTTTACTGTGCAGCCCAGGCTGGCCTCGAACTCACAGCAATACCTCTGCCTCTGCCTCCCGGGTGCCGGAATTAAAGGTGTGCACCACCACCGTCACCTGGCTTAGACTGAGCTATCTTGACAATCACACTGAAGGACAAGGTGGGATGACACAGGTGTGTGGCATTTATTCAATTGCCAGTGTCATTTAATGTGAGTGACTCCATTGAGGCAGACGAGAACTTTAGTTGGATGGTGACGACGCGTGGCTTACATGTGCACAACTGTAGCAGGCAGGGCAACTGGAACATGATGGCTGGTGGATGTCCAGAGAGGACTGCAGAGACCTCTGAGGAGGGGGCATGTGGAGACAGGAAGGCCACGAAGCCCATTTCAGCATGACTAGGAAAGTGTCTTCTGGATAGGGGACGCCTTAAGCAAGCTCCTACGGCACCAGGAGTGTCTTAGAGGATGGAAGTGTGCATTGCCTCAAGTGAACTGTTCCCACCAAATGTGCCGGCCCGTGTACTTAAAAATTAAAAGGCTGTGCCTTCAGCGATTGGGAGAAGTTAGGTTGTTGGGGTGTGCCTTGAAGGGGATTGTGGGACTCTGGTCCCTTCTCCCTCTGGAGCTTCCTGGTATTGAGGTGAGCACCTCTGCTCGGCTGTACAGTCCTACCACATGCTGCCCTGTCACAGACAGACAGATGACCACTGGGCCACAGACTAACACCTGCAAACCATGAGCCAAAATAGAACTTTTTATGAAGGTGATGACCTCTAGAAGCAGATTTACCCTTCATCTACACTCTCAAGAGGATGAGGTGAGGGTGCGCATATCTCTAAGGGAAAAACCATGAACACGGACAAACTGGCTAGACCCTGAGGGAATTCTTTCCAGGCACACTGCAAGACAGAAGGCCAATCTAGATGACTGGCGTATCAAGGACAGTTCTAAGAGGTAGGGGTCCCACCTGCCAACCCCTCTCCTTGGAGTCAAAGGTGCTGTCTGGAGAGTAAGAACAGAACCAAAAACCTAACAGATGATCTTCCTCGAACGGGCAACTCTTTCAGCTCCTGGCTGAGCAGTGGATTTGCTAATGCAGGAAAGGGCCACAGGCTGCTATGCTAGGAGCCACCACCTGGCTCCTGCCTCTCCTCTGTGACAGCCACGGCTGCCTGAGTCTCACTCTTAGGAGGGTCTAGCTGACTGAAGTGACTTCATCATATGACTCCCACTGCCATACCACCCACTGAGACACAGACTCAGTGTCATCCGTGGGAGGATCTAGTTTCCTCTCCTGCTCACCTAAGTTTCTTTATTACTTTTAAACAAATGCGACCCCCCCCCCCTCCATGAAATTCCTCAGCGCCACATAGGGATGGCCTTTGAGGGACGAGCTGGCTGCTATTTGTTGGTGCACTTCTCTTCCTTCTAACCAAGGTCTTTCCACAGATACAGCCGCAGACCTGGGCCTCCGGCTATGAGATGCTGATGTCGGACAGAGATTACAAAGCTTGGGCAATTCAATCCGCTCCATAAGACAGAAGCCTGGGCTCTAGTTTGCTTGCTGTCATCCATCTAAGGCAAGAAACATGAGTTCTAAGTACCCTTATCATGTCCCCTTGTAGCCTCCAGAGTTTAATGTAAGGTAAGAAAGTGTGGGAAGTCAGGGAGTCACCACTCTCAAAGTCTGGTGACTGGAGAAATATTTTTAAAGAGTCTCAGAATTTAAAAAAAAAGGAAAGAGATGGCTGAGAAAGGTTAGTATAGAGAAAATGAAGAGAGAGATGGGGCAAGGCCCAAAGGTTTCTGGCCCGGAAGGAGAAAGGGGTGGCACATGCACACGGTTGCTGCTGTGACCAATGTGCAGAGACTCACCGTCCTCGATGTCATAGGCGTAGGCTGACAGGCGCAGCGTGGTGGCGCAATACTCGCACTTGAAGCAGCTGCGATGGAAGAACTTGCCCTCGGCGCTCAGCCTCTCCATCACGTACACCCGCTTTTGGCAGAAATAGCACGTGTCGCTGCCCCCCAGGTTCTGCGGGAACTCTTTCTTTATGGAACCCTGTAGGGCGGTGGTTGGAGAAGCATATCAGACTTTGTGGCCTCTGTGTGAGGATGACTCGGGTCACATGGGTGCAGACCACAGGTATTAAACAACTACAAACAGTCTCTCTATCTGTGGCTCTCCCGAAGAGAGGCTCTGGGAGTAGCTTGACTCCACAATCCAGCCTGAGGACCCTCAGTACAAGCCGGGGTCTAAACGTGTGAGACTCAGCAACCATGAGATGCTTCTGATGAAAGAGCCAAGCTTTCAGAATTGCATAACAAGCAGACCATAGACTAAATATACATATACTTAGTGTTCATGTGTACGCATTCCCTGAATAGTAGTGGGACCATCTTTAAAGAGGAAAGTGCTTTTCCACAGAGCATTCTAAATATCTACCACAGTCCTAGAAATTCGGTCATCAAAATTGAGACCAACTCAAGAAAGCTACCAGGTGGCAATCCAGGTGGCTATAGAAATCAGTTAAGACCCTCAGAGCAGGCGAGGGTCACTCGACATAGTGCCATGACTAGAGACAGTGCCCCTGGAATGTCTCTTACCAGTTCCTTCTTGTCTAGAAGGGTTTTGGGTTGCTCTTTCCTTTGAAGCTGATTGGCTATCTGCTCAGCCAATGAGCTCACTCCGCCCGTGTACATCTTTATATACTTCTATTGGTTGGAGATTACCCAATGATGGAAACGAAGGGAAATGAGAAGGAAAAAAGTAAATTAAGGAGACGACAGGAAAAAACAATCTTTGACGGGTGTAAAATACACAGTGCAACCACAAACCATGCCAACACGGTGCCCACAAGCAGAAACTGGGCAGTGAGCGCGACACTGTGCCAGGCTCCACACGGTGGTGAGCACACACACATGAGCAGCAGCAGTGGAGACAATCTTCCACAGGGAAGACCTTGGTCCTTCATGTTTTTCTGAGTCCAGTTCTGGAGATAGGGAGGTAGAAGACAGAATGGAAGCAAACATGGAAGAGACGGTGGGGCCTGCATCCTGGGTGCTCAGAGAGTCTGAGGGTCGTCAACTCCAGGCAGGTGGCAAGGAGAAGGTCCAGTGTGCACTGGGAATAAGCTGACTGCCTCAGGCTGAGAAAGAAACCAGGCAGTTTTGCAGATACTGATGTCCCATGTGGACAACAGCTGTGAAGAGAGTTCTGGCATTGCTGGTAACCCCCTGCCTCATAAACCGACCCACAGCATCTGCTCCATGCAACAGACCATCCTGAGCTCTCTGGGAAGAAGCCTCCCTGGCCATTTCCCCACTAATATCAGGTGGCAGGGGGTGGGTGGTATTTGAGAGTAGAAAGCCAATTCTCATTTATCCAAATGTGGAGCCTGGATTTCTCCCAGACTAGGTGGGACACCAAATCACAAGCTATACCCTAAAGGAAGCTGCTCATTCTGCCTCAGGAAATCAGAAGGTTTCTGGCCCTGGAGGAATTGTTTTTAGAGATGAACAACAAAAGAACTCAAAATCCAAAGCAGAGTGTAGTGCCATACATTGGTAATCTCAGCACTCGGAAAGCTAAGGCGGGAGGATTGCCATGAGTTCAAGACTAGCCTAGACTATATAGTGAGATAGTTTAATCCTTTTCCCGACACACACAGATCAAACTAATGCAATCTCCCTTTTGGTAACAGTGAAGAAACAGACAGGAGAGATGCCCATGTCTGCACGGTCATCTGCTCACAGAGGTCTGGCACCCTGTGGCCTAGCTTGGATCCTGTCCTGGGACTATAGTCAGTCTTGTGGGGAGTCTTTTAGAGATGTGATAGGCAGGACTCTGGGTGGAGACAGTGTATGCCACACCTCTCACAGCAGAAAGTAAAGGAGGCTCCCAGCCAAGTGGGAGTGTCACTAATTTGGATGCAGAATTACAGCAGGTACCGTTATCCCAGAGATGACGTCAACTCCCTAGTAAGTGGCTTCAAGGGACAAACCTGTAAAGCCACATGTAAAAGGGCTGCTGGTCCAAACAGCTTATGTGCAGGTTTTGTGGGGTCAACTCTGTAAGTCTGGGAATGTTCACACTTGAGAATACTTCTCACTAGGCTCAGCTAAGGCCTGCTTGGAACCGAGTCTGGAATCCATATTTTTCCGGCTCAACTAAAGAGACATCCTAGGATTGGCTGGCTTCACCTGCCATTAATCCCACATATGTCCATTAGTAACAGAGACAAAGAAGTCTCTTAGACTAGGGACTTTGAGAAGCACATGCCTGGGACAGGTAGACAAAGAGTAGAGGAAAGCAGAAATGAAAGCCAAGCTCCTCTGAGAGCTTCCCTCACAGGATCCGAAAGTCACATTCTCTTCACTCTGTAGAGAAGATGACTAAGTGCCCAGCACACAGCAGCCCTTGGACCACTGTGCGCACCCAGGACCCTTCTCTGACGGGGGAGGGGGGCCTATCTCAGCAGCCATGACCTGAGGCTACGTGCACAGGGGCATTTGTCATTCAGCTCTTGTGATGCAGCAACACAGGCAAGCACCTGCCAGAGAGATGGACTCAAGTTCTGTTTCTGGCATGAAAAGCAGTCTTCTTCCCACTCCCAGAAGGGTCGAAGTGTAGGACTCGCTGGGCTCACCCCACTGCACACCACACACATGCATGCGCTCCTGCACATATACACACTGGCTAAGAATACGAAGCACAGGCAAAGGCAGCAGACTCTCCAATCCCTAACAAAGTCCTTGGAACTGGATCGAAGCCACCCAGGATAAAGCAGGGTTCATTCCACACACGATTACAAGGAACACCGAGAGTGTTGTGTGCTCACTATTTTACTAGGAGTTAGTGACGGCATGGTTCAAATTCTGTAGCATGTGATTAAGAAAACGCAGTCTTCAGTCCAAGGTTGACAAATGCTATCAGTTATCGGACACAGCTTAACAGCAGGTGCTAGCAGCCTCTTTAACATAGGTGTCTGTGGCAGCCCTCACACACACAGAGAGCTTCTGGGGAGCCAGGCAAAGGCGGAGACCTAGGCTCCCTCAGGTGGGTGACACCTGTGAAGGTAGAGTGAGCAGAGGCTGCAGAATATGGTTTTGTCAAGTCCAGGCCATGCTACCTGTCGGAGGGAGTCAGAGGAGGGAGAGGCAGGGCGGGTGGAGGAGCGGAGACTAAGGGAGAGCTCCCACTGGTCAACAAAAAATCGACGTGAAGGCTCGGGCTCTGGCTATAAAATACAAGGCGGAGAAAAAAGAGCAAAGTACATGTTAAAAGTCAATACCTCAAACAGGGAATCTGAGTGTCAGATGGTTTTACTGTTTAACTGCAGAATATATGTGGTAAATAAAAGCAGGTCTTCCGATTCCCAGAAGGAAATGAGCTTCATTTATGACTCCCATCTGCTTCCCGCTTGCCCAATGTGTCCTGCTTGCCCAGTGTGTCCCGCTAGGCCGGCCGTGCAGCACATCTCTGAGCTATGAGCACCTGTGAAAACTCAGGGCACCTTGGCTTGCTGTTTTTACTAACTAGGTTCACCACTGGCTTTTCACAGGGCCCTTGCTGACCTGCGCAGGGATTCTCCCTTAGCAGACACCTCATGGTCATTCTAGGTCTCTCCTGACAGAGCAAAGAGTAGGATTGGGACCCTCACTGTCCTCTGCCAGTATTCAGGGCATGACCTTGTCCTGTGGACAGTGCCCAGGCGTTCTCCACCTCCTAATGCCAGAGCTCAGGGAAGACCCATTTACACTCTGCTTGGCTCTGATGGCTGTTCTGCTTGGTAAGAAGCCAGAGAAACTGAGGGCGCGATCCAGGGACTTAGATCTAAATGCCCCTTGTCTTTCTTACGCTGGCCTCAGCTGTTGCAGCAACAGCGGGCAGGATCTTTCTCAGTGCTGGCCCATGTAGCCAGCAACTCTGATCTAGAGGGGAATGAGGTAATGGACATCCTTAGTTTTCCCACCATACTTCCAGATACAATCTACAAGGTGGGAGGGATAGAGGTGCTGCTCAGACTCCAGGGAGAGCCACTGCATCCCTTCAGTTGACATCTCAGGGTCTGGCAGCGACAAGGCAGCATGGCAGATATCTGGGCGTTCCAGGTGTCGACAGCTTCCAAGCCCTGAGTATAGCGCAAGGATGGTGTCAGTCATTTGAACCCAGGACAAGGAGCAACTATCTCTGTGGATGAGTACCAGTCACCAAAAGGAACGAGATGACTGACCACTTGGAACGTGGAGCAGTCACAGTGCGGGAACTGAGTGAAGGAGAGCTACAGAGAGTAAGGGCGTGCACGGGCGGGGCTATGGGGTGGGAGAGAAGTCCTGGAAAAGAATGGAAGTGGTGTCCCCAGTATCTAGCCTGAGCCCCACACTGAGGATCTATACACACCAATTCCTGGGGAAAAACAAAAGTCCCCACATGCCACAGTGTCGTTTAGGCACATCCTGTGCCCACTGGGCAACTGTGTCCTGCACCTCAGTTTCCTGCCAAGCTTCCTTTCACTCACAAACTTCCTCACTTCCCTTGCAGATGCTGCTTATTAAAAACCACCAACACCTCACTAAGTGTGCATGCTTCAGAATCTAGGACGCTACCCTGCTCTCCTGCCTCTGAGGGGACTATGGTAGAGTCTGGGAAGAAGGAAGGAAAAGGCTGTGGACACAGAATTGACATCAACTTCCCTACCAAATGGCAGATAACGTGGTGCTGGTGACAGGGAGAAGCAGAGGCCAGCCAGTCCCACCTCCCCTCTCAACCCTCTCCTGCTGGTAGTTTCGTTCAAGGGAAGAGAAGACGGTGCTACTGCCTGTTTCCCAGTGGACCCAAGATGTGTCCCAGCTTGCTGCCTGGTCCCCAGTGCAGTTCTCGGAGAGCCAAGGCAGGAGGAAGGCAGCTGTGGAATCACCAGGGTCTGTGAGACACCAGCTCACTGCAGGTCCTTAAGGACAGGACCAATGCAAAAAGCTTCACAAAGTAGGCAGGCTAGGGGGCTTCATCACCACAGTCACTGAGAAAAAAATAGCCCATTTTAGTCAGTGACATCTCTGCGTTTTGTTTTGTTTTTTGTTTTTTTTTAAAGAAAAGATCAGCTATAGCTTTTCATTATGCACCCATCCTGCCATTGGCTGCTTCTCCTGATCCTTCCTATCTGACTTCTTCCCCAAACTCTGTCAAGAGCCTCAGTTCTTCAAGACCTAAGGCTGTCACATCCATTGTCACATCCCGAGTTCTCCCCAATTACCAATGCCTTTGGGCTACCCTTGTCTACTTTGAGGGAAGAAGTGATAAGGTCTTGGAATGGGATAGGAGAACAAATCTGGGAAGTCGCTACGGCCCACTGCAACTACAGAAGCACCAGGGTTAGCATCCAGTCTGAATGCTTCGCAGATGGACACTCTGCCGTCAAGGCTGTCGTGTGGGACAATGCTATTAGCAGAGTTCTGGCTCTTGGCTGGGTGACAAGTGTGCAAAAAGCTAGGAGAAGGGACTCCTCTCCATGCTGCCTTCCCTCTGCCCCACCACACAGCGTGCCCCAAGGGTCGGCGCTCAGCATCCCATGCTGCAGGCTCATGCTTTTACCCTCTCATGGTGGGGGATCTGCTTGCCACGGCTGTCAGCATGAAGATTCCTGTACATCTGTTGGCAACAAAATCAAAACTTAAGCTCCATCCCAACTCTCTTTGGACCTACTCGGTAAAGGTGGGAGATTTAGGCAAGAATTCAGGGTTCACGTTTCCATATATCCCAGGCCCCAGACTTCCCTAACCAGCTGTCCACAACCCCACCTGTACCAAGTTCCACGATCTGGGACAATTTTCTGCCCACCTGCCTCCAACGAGGCCCCCTCCACAGACCAAGAACTGCGGTTAGTACAAAGGTGGAACAATTGTGTCCTTCACACAGTGGTGTAAGATCGGAGGCGTGCAGTGTAAGGCTTAGGGGAGTCGGCTTGGCAGGGAAGCTTTCCACAGCAGGAATGGTGGAGAGATGGAAACCGGATGAACAAAGGACTGTTACAGTGTGCAGAGGAGACTCTAGGGTGGGGACCAGGAATGCGGGAGACGCGTGTGGAGACAGGAGGCACTCTCAGTTAATACAGAGGATCATGGGAAATCCTAGGACAGGCACGAGGCTGCCTCAGTGGACTAAGGTGACAACAGTGGGGACAGGAGGACCATACTAACCACTAAAGTTGAGATGTCCATCCTCAGGAAATGAATGCCCAGTGCCAATGACATGCTGCCACAGGTAGTATGAGCCCAGAGCTGGCCTCCAGACATCTCTCGGCTCCCACTCAGTTCGGGGCCATTGCTCACCTGCCGTCTTGCACAACTCCTCGGCCTCTCCACCCTACACCTCAGACTGTAAAGTGAAGATGACGGTGGGACCTGCTCCACAGTTACTGTGGGGACTGACTGGGAGACTGAGGGGCAGAACAAATGCTCGAACTGTGAGTCCTTATTTAGAGGAGGCACAGGGCAGTCAACAAGGGCCAGCACGGCTCAGTTCTTAGGCCCAGGGGCAGGAGGAGGGCCTGTAAAACCAGATGCATCGTTAGTGGTCACCTTTGAGGTAGGCTACCTTCGTTATGAAAATATCCTTTCAAAGAGCCTGCTCTCAGAAGTGGCTATTTTTTTTTTTAAAATAGGGTTTCAGTTCAAAGGTCAGCAGCCATTCTGTGTGCACACAGTATAGGTGTGATTGTGCAGTCAACAGCCACATGTGGCTGGCGGGTTTCAGAGGCAGTTCCTTAGCCGTCTGCCTGAGGAGTGAATGGGTGGCTGGGTTGGGTTAGGAGAAGCTGTATAAGCCAGGCTGTCAGTGTCAGGAGAACCAAACCCATGCAGGGAGGACACACGGGGCTTTCCTGTGTACATCTTAACCACACTGCATAAGGCAGCAAAAGAAACATAGCTACTTCAAGTGCAGTCCCATAAAAATGTGTGCCTCCTGGAACTCACAGATGTTAGATCTGAAGTGAGTATAGCCTATGCTTTGGTCTGTGGCTGTCCTCCCATGATAAGGACTAGACCAGTACATGCAGGATTTGAATGCACAGGGCCCTCACCTGAGGTCCCAACAGGAATTATTCACTTGTAGCAATGAGGTTGGGTTTTTTTTTTGTTTTTTGTTTTTTTTTTTTGCTACAAGTCATCTTTTAAAAACGTATCACTGAAAAGAGGGGTGACTGAGCTGGTCCCTACATTTGTAGCGTAGGTAGCAGGACAGACAGGACATAGAGCATGCAGAGGGTCACCTGCTGGCCACTGCGCGCCCGGCAGGAAGGTGGAGTAGGGGGAGGAGAGAGAGTGATCACTTTTTTGGGGCAGGTCCGAGAGCACTCCTTTTCCCGTCGCTTTTACACCAACAGACACAAACAGAGAGAACATTGTTGAAACGGGTGGAGACTGCCCTGGGAGAGATGAGGAGCATTTGCATATTTGCAAAACATCCCTAGATGGCCCTTCCTTGACCACCCTCCATAGTACCTAACTGTGTTCAGGGTGACTTATCAAGTCTCTTGTTTTTCATCTTGGACCAGAGCTTCAAGCAAAGGTCACTAAACAGCTGGGGGTGGGGGAATCCTTGGTTTAATGCCCTGTAATGTCAAGGATCAAGGGCTTTATCAGAAAAGATGGGCACCCCAAAATGGGCTTGACTGTAAGTAGACGGAAAAGGTAGATGACCCCATGGGATATCACATGACTTATGCACACCAGATTACACTACAGCAAAGCAAGTTCCCACTAAGCCTCCTGTGGCCACATTCCATCAATGCCTTAAGCCCCTCTCTCACATTCAACAGTTCTAAAAACTACACAGAAATGCCAGGAAACAGGCTCTACAGATTAACTGCAAGCTCATCCTTCATCCTGCCTGTACCACATACCCCCTTCTTTGTGGGTTGGTCCGTGGTTCTCAAAAGATGCTTCTCCGTATTTGAGAAACAAACACACACTACTCAGGGACTCTCTGGTACTTTCCAGGAGATTCTCAGCTTCCTGTACCGACTGCTGTACGGGGAAGAGGGTGGGGTGGGAAGGTGTGGCAGCTGTAAGGTCAGAAAAACATCTCCACTGTGTGTTCCCACCTCACATGACAATCTGCTTCCAAAGCTAGGCTGGTCCGTGTGCCGTCTGTCTGCAGGATGCACTTCTCAGATCAAAAGGAAAGGGAGGGCAAAGGACGAGCTGCAGTGTTTATACTGGAAAGAACAGCACAAAGCCATTGGCAAGCAGAGCTGTTGTCCATTTTCCTCCTTCCACACGATGACCTAAGTCGGAACAGGTTCTCGGGCCAACTCTGCCAAGGAATACCACGCCTGCCACACCTCCTGCCTCAGTAGAGAACCACTTCAAGAGACAGACGGTGAGTCACAGTGAGGTTCTGCCTGGTGGAGATGAGTGGCCAGCCAGCAGTGGCCCAGACACCCCCTGCTCTGAGTCCCTACTGTCTGGAGGGTCTGAACACATCGCTAGCTTTCAGTAGATAGTCGCCTAGAGGACCAAACCTAGAGTTGCAAATGATGAATGAGAGTATTCAACATTCTGCAGGGACAGAATGTGAGGGACAGTGTGTCGGCACCACCTCTGCGGGTACTTAGTGTAATTCATGACTCAATGTAGCCTAAAGGACCTGATGATCTAAAGTGTTTTCATTGCTGACGGTCACCAAGGCGCTTATCTCCCTGCATGGGACCTGGCACAACGCTACTGGGCTACTGGGCTCCACCAGTAGCCTGTGTAGAATCATGTGCCTGGTGACCTTCCAAACTGCCAGACTTGTCTTCACCAACACAGAGGCCGAGACCCAGCCAGCAGACTCTGAGCCACATACACTGCCCCCTCCTTCCCAGCACAACCAACAAAGCTGCACCAGCCCAGACCGAACACAGGGCCACCCATGTCCTCACTCACAGGTGACACCAGACCTTCCTCTTCTATTCTTCTATCCTAATCTCAGTTCTTTTCCAGGAAGGATAAGACTTTACAGTTTGAAACTCTGGCTTAGAATTCACCTATTCCCTTCCATCAAGACTTCAAGCAAAGGACAAGAAAGGTAAAATACAAACTCTTGATGACATCCTTCAGAAGGCCTCCCTCTGTAAGTAGTTCCTACGGAGGCAGGAAGTTTACCTTCTATTGTGAGTTTGCACATTGTTCCAGCATTTTCCTTCTCCCTCCCTGGACCCTGTCTTTCACTTGGAGTATTATGAGGTTAGAAATAAGCATTTTCTTTAAAATGCAATTTCAGTTAGCATCCAACTCAGCGTTCCTCAGCACTTCCCAGCAGTAGAGCCGCCGAGGCTGGCCACCGAGAGGCTAACGGAACCCAGGACCGCAGGACCAGCTCGCCTCACCTCAGCGCCCTACCCGAGTGAAACGACACCTGCTACTTGGAAACTCATCCAGCATCGCCCCCAACCCCAGCAATAAACTGCTCAACTGTGACCATGGGGAATGAACGGCAGATGCTTCTCACAGACTGACCAGTCTTCCCTTTTGCCCACGCGTGGACCATTCCTTTTCCTGACTGTCATGATAAACAGTTTTCCAGAAGTCCTGAGATGAAGTGTTTTGTTGGTTTGGGGGTGGTACTAAGGAGGGAGCCCAGAGTCTCATGAAGCTAGGCAAATGCTCTACCACTGAGCTATATATATACATATATATATACACAGCTCCCAAGCCCCTCACCAAAACATGCGGACAGAATCCTAAGGCAGGTGGGGAACCACCCATGAACATTTTGTATAGGTCTGAAAGAAACAGATGCATAGCTCATGACTAGTTTCATATTTCCTGCCTCAAACCAAAAGCCTTGCTTCCCTAGTTCTCACGAAGAACAAAGGTCACCTGGAGATGGACTACTAAAAAGCCAAGTTGGGAGCAAAGACCCAAAGTCTCCAGTGCCATACCTTGACGAGTTCCCACATCCTTCCAGCTACCTTCAACACCATGTCAAAAGCCTTCCTGAGACACTCCTCAAATCCCAGGGGGCTAATACAATCACGGAATCAGACCAACACCGTCTGTCAAATGTTTCCCAAAGTCACTATTCGAAGTCTAGGGCCTTCTTGCCCTGGTGAGCTAGGTTTTCAGGTGGGCCAAGAGCAGGGATGGGGTTGGAAGGCCAGTGGCAGCCCATTCTAGACCCCAGCAATTCCTTTACCTGTTTCCACTGGGGGATGGGAGCAGGGCGACCCTGCTCTGGCAGGCAGCAGGACGGCTGGCTGACCCCACGCTCTTGTGTTGGCTATGACACACACAGGCCAGGTGTGAGTAGGGGCAGGACATGGAGACAAAACAAAATAAAATACATTAAGGTAGAAGACACAGAAAGGTACCTGTGGAGGACAGACACACATCTATAAACTGTGAAGGGTGGGCAGGCCAAGTTAACTCTTACAAAGTTACATTAATAAAGGAAAGACAATGGCATCCCCAAAACCAAAAGCAATCACAGAAACAGAAGAAAGCGGGAATCGACAAGCTGTGGTTGTTGTTATACTTTTCCAAGCCTGAATTCTCTAGGGTCTAGACTACTACCTGATTTGGAAAATTAATTCCCCCATGAATGAGGAAAGCAGCCTTCGACTGGAGGGCTCCAGGGTAAACTATCATCCTGGCTATGACACAAAGAGAAAAGACAGGGGTCTCCACCTGAAGCAAGGTAGGAGAAGCAAACGCAGGGCTGTTGCCTGCCCCACAGGAGCTAGCACAAGCACAGAGAAGATGAAGAGAGACGGAGCCCATTCTCCTATTTATTCCCTTTCAGGTGATCAGGGAACGCTGTGACACATTTCAGAGAGTTCGAAAACGCCGGGCCCCTCTCTTTAAAGAAGTTTAATGACTTCTGAGGAGCAAGGAGAGACAAGACAGTGTGTGGCCACTCCAGGCCAGGTGCTGCTGGACTCTCTCATGTGGCTCAAGGAGAGCACCTTAAGGGCTCACATTCCTGGGAGAGAATCTTAGCTCACAGGAGCAGGCTCATCCCTGAGACTGTATCTTATCAAGGATGAGAAGCAACTAAAGCATCCACCACAGCTAGAACTGGAGAAGAGCAACGTGCACACACCCTGAAGACACCTGTGAGCTGAGGAGACACCAGGGTATGCCATGGTCAAAAAACAAAAGGCAGAAAAGGAAGCGTGTCCCCAGAATGGTCTCCAGCATGAAAATAAAAATGTCTCCCGAAAAAGTCCAGAAAGAAATGAGGCAAAATTAACAGATGGTAGATGTCTTAGTCACCTCTACGACAGTTGGCAGATTTTCTCCAATAAGCCCTGTTCTTTTTCTCTTCTTGAGCTGTATCATGATGTAGGCCAAGCTGGCTTTGAACCCATAATCTTCTTGCCTCGGCTCCCCAAGTGCTGCTTTCATACCACACGCTGGCTACACGCTTCTTTTGTAATTCAAGTGTGTACATGTGTGACATATATGTGTGTTTATAAGCATCCATAGAAACATATTTTGGATCTCTCTACTGATTTTGGTCACAGATTCCTTGAACCTGAAGTGAAGCTACTGCAGCTATGAACGTGTAAGATTCAGACAGAAGCATGCCCGGCCCACGAGTCTGGGGTCTGTGGCATGATATATCTTGCTGCACTGAGACCTTCCTTCCTGTACCGTGTGGCCATTCTTGAGCTGGGCTTAGGGCTTACCTGTCTCCTCACGCCAGTGGACTGAGCAGGTGCATTCTCTTCAAATTTGGCCAGCAGCTGGGTTGCCATGTACTTTACTTTGTTCTGGTTCCCAATGGCAGCATCCATCCGCCTGTCTGTCAGAGTGCTCACCAGGGTAGGCCTTTCTCCTCTGTAGCTCCGGGGAGGCTCCTCCTGCCCAGCAGAAAGCACCCAAGGGTCAGGATGGGTCATGGGAAACCTCTGATAATCTTTTCTCAACGTGTGGGCAGGAACTGCACAGTAGCTACAAGTTGTTTAAACAGCACTCTGCAAAGTTCTGATGTGAAGAGTTAGCAAGACCCTGGGATGTAAGGCACCAATGGGGCACACACACCTGCGCTGGCATCACCAGATCTCGGCAAAGCCAGCGTGCTCTGCCAAATGTGTGATTGTATGAAGAGAACGTCTGAGCACACACATGTGCACATTCCTTGCTACTTTCTGGAAAATACAGTGAAGGCAAAAGCACACAGAGACTCTCCTAAGAGATGATTATGCAAAGGTATAGCAGTAGTAACTTCAGAATTAATAATTTAAACCAGGTGGCCGAAGAGACAGCTCAGTGGTTAGGAGTGCTTACTGCACTTACGGAGGATCCAGGTTCTATCCCCAGAGCCCACAGGAGACAGCTCATAGCCACCTGTAATTCTAGTTCCAGAGCATCTGATGGCCTCTGGCCTCCCCAGGTAGCTGCACATATATGATCCACATAAATTCACACAGGCATACAAACAAATAAATGGACACATTAAACAAACATACAAACCCTCAAACTGAAAAGGATAACTTAGTCCATCAGACCTGACACAAGCTACGAGGAATCTCACCTCTTCTGATTGACTGGTTTTTCTCCTCTTTCCAGCCCCATCCGAGTCCTTTTCCTTTTTATCCTGCACCAAGAGAAGACACACACATTAGCCTGGTTACCTTCCTTGGCCATTAGCTCTGACGCCACTATTAATGTGACTGGTGTACACAAACCTTGGGTGAACGCTTCCGAGAGATGGTCTGTCCCAGTTTGCTCAGGAAGGAGATGGGGGATTTGGTGCTGGCTATCAGGACGGCTTTCTCCTCTGCGTTCAGGTCCAGGGTGTCTGTGAACAGGAGAGAATAACGTTTACTTAGGGCAGTGCCACAAAGCCCTGAGATCTACGCTCTCTTATAAGGGGCTGGCAAGAAGGAAGCTCGCAGATCTCTAGTGGGTTACCGACTAAGACAGAGCATGTGCCTCCTTAGGAAACAGCACAAAGATGCACACTTAGGTCTAGACACTTTCTTTGCATCAAAACACACAAAACCAACGCCACTCCTTACACTTGAGGTGCAGCAGCCCACATCTCTGCTTTGTAAAGGTTGGACTCTGCCTGTGGCCATCATAGCAGATTGCCCAAGTTAAATTTTGATAAAAAAAAAAACCTTCAGGCTGGGGTAGAGAGCTGAGAGATACAAGACACGGGGCCGCCAGTTTAGGGGACAGCAGAGGCCATGTTCTTAACTGTGTCTGAAGAGGGGCTCTCAATGAAAAGGGCTACTGGGGATTCAGGGTTTGTGTTGTGAAAACTGCATATCCAGTTAGGAAAAGACACAGGTGCCTATAATGATATAGGGGCTTGAACACTGTGGGGAGGAGGGCACAGTTAACTGTGGATTCTAATTCTTCTTCTCCCTCTTCTTTATCTTCATCATCTTCTGGGGGGCGGGCATACATGGCTCCAACCTGTGTGGTGGTCAGAGGGCAACTCTATGGAATCAGTTTTCTCCTTCTGCTTTCTGTGGGGTCCAGGGATTGAACGCAGGTTGTCAAGTTCTTACTGTCTAATGGTAAGCACCTTTACCCACTGAGCCATCTTGCTGGTTGGTATTCTAATATTATATGACTAGCAATAGCAACTTTGAGTGTAGTAACTGGAAATGATAATGAGCCATTAACATTACTTGGCTAGTTCTTAGTATAACACATTCTTAGTACAGCACAGTATTATTGTAGCCACCACTCTTATTTTTACACAGGGAGACTGAAATGTAAGGAAATTTGAGAGCCTGCCCAAGGTGGAACATGTAGAAATCATGGAACAAACCCTAGGTCAGACTCTGTGGCCAAGACTTTGAAGCACAACGTTTGACCATAGCGGTGTCGAAGGTAGCTTTAACTGTCACTTACCATAACCCAGAGAGATCTGAGAGGAAAGCCTTGACTGACTAACTGCTTAGGTCAGACTGGGCTGGGGGGAGGGGGCTGTCTGGTTATTAACTGATGCAGGAGGAACCAGCCCCACTGCAGTGGCACCATCCCTAGGCAGACGGCCCTGGGCTGTATAAGAAAACTGTGAGGAAACAGCAAACAGTGTTTCTCTGTGGTTCCTGCCCTAAGGCTCCTGACTGATCTCCCACCCGGACTTCCCTTAAGGATGCACTGTGACCCAGAAGTGTAAGCCAAGCGGACCCTCTCCTCCCCTGAACTGCTTTTGGTCATAGTTCTTATCCCAGCAACAGAAAAGGAAACCCAGAACAGGGTGCAACAGAAATATTTTGTGGAGCCCTATGGAATGTTGGCCGAGGCAGCAGGCTAAGGACCAAGAAAATATCTCTGGGAATCTCTAAGAGAGAAAAGTTACAAGGGAAGCAAGAGAGGAAAGAGGTGCTGAGACCCCAGCAAAGCATAGAATCAAAGCAGCAGTGAAGGAGAGGGAGCACCAAGAGACGTCACTGCAGGGCACTGGCGAGACGAGAAACAGAGGCCCAGGGATGTAGCTCAGTTGTAAGGTGCTACCTGATATTCATGAGACCCTAGGAAAAAAAACACACACACACACACACACACACACACACACACACACATGCACGCAAATGAAAAAAAATAGGAAAGAAATGAGAAAAGCTCTTGGACTGGGAAGCTTCTTTGCAGTTTGGGCAGAGTGCTACAAAGAGAAGCAGTATTACAATACACAAGTCCATCAGGAGTTACTTTTGCAGAGGGGATGAATCTGACAGAGGCTGGGGGAAGCTGGCGGAGTCGAGGAGAAAAGCTTCAGACTGACTGGCTTTGCACACTCATAGAGTGAGAGAGACTTTGAAAACAGCATATGGTTAGGAACACACTGCTGAGAAGGGTCGGGTGAAGCAAGCTTCTAGAGGCTTCCCTGCTGCGCAGGCAGCAGGAGGCCAAAACCCCACCCCTGAGCTCACCGCTGGAGGGGAGTGAGTCCTTGAACATCTCGTAGAACTGCGTGAGGTACATCACCATGGACAACTTGTCCGGCTCCCCCACTGAAGCCATCTCCTTGCCCGTCATGATGGGCGAGATGCCCAGTTCCTTCTCAGCGATGTCAAAGGCCAGCTGATTATTCTTTTCCACATTCTGCTCATCCAAAGAATCAAAGTCTCTAAGAGACAGGACAAAAGGAAAAAAAAAAAAAAGGATCAGGTTGGGTTAACTGTCCTCAAACCACAACACAGTACCCTGTGCCATTACCATCTCAGCCTGTAGGCTAAGGTCCACGGAGTCCAGCATCATCCCTGGATCAGGGGACAGATCAGTTTGCCTGGACCCCCAGTCTTCCTCCTGACTAAGGAATTGTACAGCTTATAACTACAGCTCTACCTCAAAAATAAGGATGGGGTGAGGGGGGATGTGGGAGAAGATGTGGTGGGGGGGGGTTGGGGGGGATGTGGGAAACAACTTGATGGTAGAGAACCTTGCATCCTCCAGGGACACCAGCTTCTTACTGTAACATAAGCTCAGGACAGGAACTTCCTTAATGTGTGTTCCCGCACACCTGTCCATAGCGCAAAGGAAACTGATGTCTGACAGTGACATGACGACCCTGTCTGGACAGAGTTCTCCATGTCCTAGGGCTGTCACTTGCCCCAACTGTTCTGGTAAATTTTACTCAGCTTTCTCCTACGGGGAAATTCTAAAACCTTCCTCCAGGTTTTTCCATTGCTGAATCCCCTGAGCTTTCCCATCTCCACTAATGAACCCCCTCCCCCAGGTTGTAAGCTCTAGCTACTAAGGAAGTGACCGCTGAGGTTTCCCTCAGCTGACTTCACACTATTCTGGCAGCCCTTAGTTTGTGTTAACCTTTTGACCTCAGGGAATTTTTTTTTTCCATTTAAAACAAATTACGTTTCTCTTAGATTAAGCCTATTAAAGCCTGAACACTCATCTTGAATACAGTTCGGACGGTGCTGAATCAGGCATTGAGGGCTTTCTGACCTCTCCCCAGGCCTTCTTCAGGCTACGCTTGGGTGTTCCAACAGGACCCTCAGCTCCACCCGACCAGTCCACCTCACTACTTGTTTTTCTTCCTTGCCTTCCCTGAGACAGACCTGATTTACAGCACACACACTTCCCCACACACCTCAGTCCAGAAACACTGTCCTGCCACTCACTCGGCTGTTCTCCCTCCTCGCCCTTCCCCATGACTTTCATTGACTCTTTGACCGACTTCTGGACGTGCATCAGAGTCCTTTACTTTACATCAAAAACGTCTCTGTTTTTAATCTTGCCTGGGAACCCAAAGCCTGGTGTCCGCCAGGCAACGTCTACACACTTACCTCTCCATATTTATTTATTCTTTCTAGAAGACAGTTTCAGTCTGAGGCTCTTAACTCTCCTGCTTAATTAACCCTCTCAATGCTGGGATTGCAGGCTGGCCTGGCTATAGCTGTTTTGTCTTGTGGCGATGAGGATCAAAACCCAGAGCCTTACACATGGTCCTCATTGTTAATCTATACCAAGTGCAAGGCTGGTTGTATTCGCTCTTGCATCATCAGCTTGCTAACATCACAAACAGCGCTATGTCTTTTAGGAGTCCTTAACCAATCATTAAAACAACAGGCAAACCCTGGACCTAATGATAACAAAGGCAGCCAAGATAATCCACCATGCTGTGCTTCTGTCTCTGACTCTGTTTGGCTTCCACAGTAACTAATGCCTGGGGGGGTGGGGTGGGGGGGGGATCTGAGCACTTTGTTCAGGAAGCTGACCTGAGGCCACTCTGCACTGACTCTGTAGAGGAATGAGTAAGAGATGGCTTATCAGAGGGACAGCAGGTAAGATGATGTTTCATGATGCTCAGGGCAAACGCTTGTAGAGAGTATAATCTTTAACAAGGAAAATGCCCAAGACCATCATAAATCAGGTACGAATCTATTGTTTTTTGTTGGGTTGAGCTAGCCAAGTGTTCTAGCCAGGTTTCCCTTGTGACCAACAGCATCTGGGAGAGAGCTAGCCAAAAATGAAGAGTTCAACCTGGGGCCAATAAACAGTTTTCCTTTGTTCAAAGTTAAAAGACCCAGGTGGGTGTTAAAACTAGTTGTTGACCTTCTGAATGCTGTGACTTTTTTTTTTTTTTAAAGCTAACTTTTTGGGGATTTGAGTTTTAAATATAATGAAGGCAGAATCTGGGCCTTCTAGAGAGAGCATTTTATCATGTAATTTATACCAGGAAAAAGTATAAAATTTGCATAAGGGACTCCGGGCTCCTTGGTAAATATAAAACAAAACACAAAATTGGTCATGACTTACATTAGGTCGGGGCGGTACCTGTGGATGACCGCACACAGGGCCAGGCCACTTTTCCAAGACATAGTGAGATCTGTCACGTTCACTCCTGAATAGCCGTCTGTTTGCCTTTGGCACCACCCCAGCAGTTTGCTTGAACGAGCTACAGACTCTAAAATAATAAAAACAATTACTGAAGTGTGCTTACCTCATAGCACTGACATAGCGTTCACTCTGCAGTACAAATATGCAGTTTGAGAAAATTACCGAGGGTGGGGACAAAATGTCAGCACTATTTTCAACAGAAGGCAGTAGAGCGCACGTTGATGTCGCAGGCACCATGATGGTATCATGATAATACAACTTCAGGTGCCACCTATCTGATTCCTGGGTCAATGCCCCAGACAGATACCTCCGAGCAGAGTGACAAGGACCTGCTGCTCTGAAGCCATGTCCCAGCAGCACTCCTGGAGACAGGCTGATGGCAAAGTGCCACCTGTGGAGCTGATACCTCACTGTCAACAGTCAAGACCTCCCTGGAGAGTTGCCTGGCAACAGGCTGACGAAGCCGGTTCCTCCACAGCAACACCCAGGGGATTAGATTAGAAAGGGTTTCTCCTGTGGTACCTTAAACTCAAGCAAACAAAACCTTAGTCTTCCTTGCTAAGTTCCTACTGAGAGCCAAATGAAGAGACTGCGGGGTGACAACGGCAAGGCCAATCAGACCACAACCACAACCGTCCTGGACCCAGGCTGGCAACCTGTGTTACAAACAGTCACATGTGGAGACCAGGACAAGGCAAAGACACACACATTTTTTTCTACTGACGTGTCTTCATCATGAGGAGTTCTGCTAACACTTAAGAGAACCTGTGAGCATTGATCTCTGTTCAAGAAGTCTGTTCCTGTCCCTGAGGCAGCTGGTATTTAGCTTTCCACTAAGTCACTTGGAGATTTGTAAGCAGATTAAAAATGACTGTGATAAGAACCTTGCTAAGTCTTTCACAGTGGCCGCATAGACTGAGACGACAAACGGGCCCCCTTCGGTTGCCGTCTCCTGGCTTTGATACTGAGCCACTCCGGTGTTTCCCATGTCTGCATATCTATCTACTCCATGAGGGCAACTTCAGAGCCACAGGCGAACACGGTAACGGTGAGTGACGCCATCCCTGTCCAAGGAGTTGACACCCCAGGAAGATGTTTCAGACTGGCTGCTGGTTTCCTTATCTATCCACATCTCACGACCACATTAAATCAAACCATTCAAGACAGAACTCACACCTTTCCAGCCTCCTCCATCTTCTTGTTTGGATTGGTGCAGCACAAACCACAACTACCTACCTGGTATCTCTCAGGACAATTAACTGTCCATGCCGATCCATTGTGGTGTCTTCAGACTTTTAATATGAATAACAACGACAGACCTGTTGCTGTTTCCACCCACTGCGTGCCAAGCGTTGTGGTGAGTGCTGTGCCAGAGACCTCATGACCACAACCCCAGAGCAGGGTTGTTCCCAGATCAAAGGCAAGGAAACGGAAGTTCTGAGGTTCTAACCCCCATGCCCAAGGCCACCTGCTTTACAGATGGCACGGGTAGGACAGAGAGCTGCTTGTCCCTGGCCTGAAGTTCAGATTCTTCTGTGATCAGTCCCAGATTCTGGCCTTTCTCACATATAGACTATGGAACTGTTTCCTAAACAGTCTCCCTGTACCAAGTGTATTTCCCTACTCAGTCCGTTTTAATGACCCAACCAGTTGTACTCAAGGCCACTCTCCAAGGATAATCTCCAACAGCCCTTCAGCACACACACAAAATACAGAATGGCCTTCATGTCTGCCCAGGCATGGTGGTGCTCTCAGGACCCAGCTAGAAGGCTACCGACCACATTTCTACAAGGCCTGTCCCAAAACGTGGGTGTGTGTATGGTTAACCAAGAGCTTGGGTGCACTTTGTCACGTGTTCTTTCTCACTCTCTCCAGGATCTGTAACTGATCCTGTGGGACACTGACTCTCCAAGTGTGACAGCCGTTATTGTCCTCATCAAAGCAGCCGTGATCACAGCCAAGAATCCCTTAAGGCCTGAAGCCCTCAAGCTGTTGATGTTCCCTTGAAGGAGGAAAACACCTCCCTCCCAGCTTTACAAAATGCTGCCCCAACTGAGCATAGTCTTAGGAGGTGCTGAGCATACAGAAGGTAGCCGGTTAGCTGAAGGGAGGACTCCACCTCGCAGCTATGGAGAAGCATCATCTATGTGGGAGTGGGACTTTCAGTGATGTGGACATTTGGAGGTCACCTGTGTTCCTGCAGGTCAGCTTATTAACTCCCTGGTTCACAGAGCTGCCCTTGAGTGGTCTCAGTAGTTTGGTCTATTGTTGGTTTCCTATCTGGGGCAAACAGATATCTGTTTATATCTGCCCAGGAAAAGTTCATACAACAATAATTTACCTCTGCTCTCACACTATATTAGACCACAGTACTTTTCTGTGAGGATTGTTTTGTGTATTCCAGAAAGTGTAAGCAATATCCCTGAGTTCTATCCACTAGATGCCACTAGCAAACCTATCCCAGTCATGACAGTCGAAACATACCCTGGCAGCAATCTAATAACCCCAGAGGGTGAAACCACTGGCCGCAGCCCAGGGCCTTTGATAGCACTGTGGTCATGCAATGGCTTGACTTCTTTCAAACAGGTTAGCCCATTACTGGAACTCACCATTGCGAGTCAGCTTGGGAGTGGTTCGGGAATTCACCAGGTTCTCCATTTCCAGATGAATATCTTTTGTTTCTCCACTATCGTATAAATGGCGCACCTGGCAGAAAGTTGAAAGGTTGGAAAGGAAAAGCAAACCCTGAACAACAGCTCCCCACTCAAAAGAAGAATGACCAAATCGACGATTACAGAGGCAAGATGGTAAAAGTCTGTTTACTTTCTGGTAGAGCTGGGGGGTTGAGGTTGGGATCTTGCATGGCTAAGCAGAGCTGTACGCCATGGTAAAGCTTAGGCAGAGTCTACATGACGACCTTAGAGCTTTAATGGAGTGAAGTTACTGGAGGCACACGGAACCTGGCCGCAGGCAGCTGGGCTGAGAGTAAGCCAGTTGGCTCTGACCTGGGGCTGCCCACCTTCGCATTGTTCAGAACTATTCAAACACATACAAGAAGCCCGTAGACACCAGGTAGAAGGCAAAGAAGAAAAGCCTCTAGAATACAGACGAGTGTGTGAAGCAGGCTGCTTCCTGAAGAGTCTGCTCCTCGGGGCTGCTGTGCTCTGAAGTACGCCACTCTCGACAAGAAGGCGGCTTTACAGATTCTGGAGGACACAGTACAAAACCTAGGCTAACGCCTTCTACTTGCAGAGAGCGTCTGAGCCCTCTAAAGCCCATTTGCCTAACTGTGATGCTGTGAGTGGGCAGGGTCATCATCACCTATGCTTCTCAGGTAAAAAAAAAACTGAGGTTCAGAGAAAGCCAAACCACCTGGCTGAGTGCCAGGTTGACGGGTGGTGATGCCGCAGTGACCAGGGCCCTTTCCCCCACACCATGTGGCTTGAATTAGGAGGTGTGGGTCAAGTCCTAGGTCTATTGTTTTTGTGACTTCTGATCTTCTACAAGTCATTAAAAAAAACCTCTGCTTAGCCAGGCATGGTGGCTCACAACCAGCACTTGGGAAGCTGGTTCGAGAGGATAATCGCCACTTCAGAGCCAGCCTGGGCTATGTAGTGAGTTCCAGCTGAGCCTGGGTTACTGCACAAGTCCACCCCACCCTAATCCCAAACTCAAAACAACTGACCAACCAATAGAGAAAAAGGACAGACTAACCCTCTGTGATGAATGTGTTAATGGGAGACAATACCTACTTTGAACAACACAGAGGCATCAACATGGATTACTTAGTGTGTGTTGTATAATAACAAACACAGCGACATTCATTCCTATTGGAATATATACTGTATGATAACAGTTATACACACTCCTATCTATCTATTGACCAGAGTGATGAGCATCCAGAACCTGAGCCTAAGTGTACAGAACTCACAAGCAGGCTCTTACCTGGCTTGGCCGGAGGAAGTTGATGTTAATATTGGGATACCTAGTGACAGGGTCGATGCTGTATTGGCTGAAGTTTTTGCTCACGTTCTCAGGGGTGGTCTGAGGCAGCAACCTATAAATGCTTTCCCTGCAACGACATATAACCATGTGTTCGCAGCAGCAACAGGAAATCAAATCAGTCAGCCAAACAGTCATGGCAGATAAATCTATCTAATCAAATCCCCAGTACTCCGAGATTCCATGGTCCCGGACCAGGCAAAGGGTCGAAAGGGAAAAGCAGGAGCAGTGTGGCGGGCAGCGGCAAATGCTGCTAAATTAGGAGGCTGGTACATAGTGTACCAGTATTTACCATGGGTTTTGGGAAATTAAAAAGGAACCTTGTGGCCAGCTTTATAGGGTTACAGGGATGCACCGTCTCATACCACGGAGTTCTTTGCTGACCCTTCCCCTCAATAGTAGAAGTATGAAGTATGAAGGATACTTCCAAAACACCTTCTCTGTTAGCACAGAGGACTGTTTTATTCCTTGATGAGTCTGTCAGGGCTGTGGTTATTTGCCCAAAGGTCATGAGCGGGAAGTCTGGACCTGACTCAGCACGGTGCTGGTGAGGTGGTAGTTGTGGTAGCCCACACATATAATTCTAGCACTTGGGATACTCAGGCAGGAGAATTGCTTTGAGTTCAAGGCCAGCCAGGACTACATAGTAAGTACTAAGCCAGCCTCGGGTATGGAGTGAGACTCAAAACACAAGACAAAGAAAAAATGAGCCTTCCCACCACATCCAGATGCATGCTTTAGAGATTTAAAATGACAGAATATGGTGGTTGGTTTTTATGTCAGCTTGACACAAGCTAGAGTCATCCACAAGGAGGGAACCTCAGCTAAGAAAATGCCTTGATTAGGTCAGGCTGTAGGCAAGCCTGAAGGACATTTTCTTAATTAGTGATGGCTGTGGAAGGGCACAGTCCACTGTGGGCTGTGCCACCCTTGGAAATGTAGTCCTGGACTCTGTAAGAAATCAGGCTGACGGGGCTGGAGAGATGGCTCAGCGGTTAAGAGCACTGGCTGCTCTTCCAAAAGTCATGAGTTCAATTCCTAGCAACCACTTGGTGGCTCACAACCATATATAATTGGATCTAATGTCCTCTTCTGGTGTGTCTGAAGACAGCTACAGTGTACTTATATACAAAAATAAATAAATAAATAAATCTTAGAAAGAAAGAAAGAAAGAAAGAAAGAAAGAAAGAAAGAAAGAAAGAAAGGAAGGAAGGAA